>NW_004797274.1:1378880-1402170 GCF_000002075.1 Aplysia californica
GGAGAGAGAGAGAGAGAGAGAGAGAGAGAGAGAGAGTATTGTTTTTGTTTTAGTAAATTTTAGTACCGGTAAGTGTTTTTCGTCACTTGCAACACAATAAGGTCATATAAGCATTAAGTGCCGAAGAGGTGTTACAAGACACAAAAAAGGAGGAGAGATGAAGACGATAGATGTTTGATAGGAAAGAAGACGCAAACCACACCATATGATCTAGAGCACCTGTCAACCACACTCGTGTATAGTGTGTGTGTGTGTGTGTGTGTGTGTGTGTGTGTGTGTGTGTGTGTGTGTGTGTGTGTGTGTGTGTGTGTGACAGAGAGAGAGAGAGAGAGAGAGAGAGAGAGGGAGAGAGAGAGAGAGAGAGAGAGAGAGAGAGAGAAGGGGGGGGGGGGGAGAGAGGGGAAGTGATATTTAATATATAATCGAGAGCGAGAATTTTTTAGGGCAGACAATATATGGCGAAACAAAAAAACAACAACACTGTATGCGATGATGGTTTTTATTACTACAGCTTTGAACTTGCTGACTTCAGTCGCCATTGGGAAACAAAATAAATCAGCCACCCCGCCCCCCAAAAAAAAACCCAACAACCCAACAACAACAAACAAACAAAACAACAACAGCCAAACAAAGAAACATGTTAACAAAACAAAACAAAAACCAAACCACACCAAAAAGACAAAAACGACTATTTCGCTTTCAGTACTTTCAGCATAAGCAAGGCTAAATCAATCTACCCCCCACCAACCAAACCAAGAAACATATAAGTCCGTTGTCAAGTCTCTATAAACTATAAATGTATGTAACATGTGCATGTTTATATTATGTAATGGTTTTGAACTATCTCCACCGATCATACACGTATTTCTACTATTAGTCATTTAGCGACAGTAGTACTCCAACCACAACTTGCCGAAATGGTTTGATGCACTCTTCATTGGGTCACACTCAGACAGTAGACATACAGACAGACAGGTAGACAGACAGACAGACAGACAGACAGACACACACACACACACACACATGCATGCACGCACACACCATACACACAAACAAAACCCCCGTCCCAACTAACAAACAAAACAAAAACTAAACACAATTCTACATAATTTATTCCAGTGGGATTTTCTCGGGAACATGTGATGCGGAAGATGTCTCCATAATAATATTATTCGTAAGGATCACATGTCACTACTTTATAAACGCCTAATTTCCAAGCACCCGGTACAGCTTTTTCTTGGGTCCCTATATTTTCTTTTACTTTTTTTTTTACCTTCCTTTTACCAACACAGGTATCATTAAATGTCGAGAGGAGGTGCAATTATCAGTCAAGGGCTACAATTATACATGTAGTTGTACACCTGTTACTGTTAGTGTTACCTTCGTTTGATGCTCACAATTACGATGAAGGCTTACGATTGGGGGGGGGGGGGGGGACACACACGTCTATCAAGCAGGTTATATAATTATAGTGTTGTAAGGTCCTCGGGGTCTATCAAATCGGAATCAATTTCGACAAAACAACAGCTACAAAAATGTCAGAATACATATATAAATGTACAAGCATATTTTTTTATAACGTCAAACTATTAAACCCCCCCCCCCCCACACACACACACACACATACACACACACACCCCTATTGTTTTTCCAACATACAAAAAGGAACGCATTTATCATAAACATGGTATTTGCACCCTTACACCCCGCCATCTACCAACAGTCTGAGTTGTATGGTCCTTATTTGACTGATGTGAATTTGCCCCGCCACGACAGTCACAAGTCAGTGAACTGACCAGCAGAGGGACATATATATATATATCTGTCCTCAGAGAAATTCGCGCGCGCAACCCGCAAGTTGCGTACGCAATTTTTGGCCTCAGCGCAACTTTTGCGCAACTTTTGCGCAACTTTTGCCATTTTTGTGAATTCGTGAATTTTAGGCAATTTTCTGCAAAAGTTGGAAAAATATCAATTTAATTTCGGTAAAAATAACCGAAATTTTCTTCCACAACTGAAGATAAATAATAAATAACGAAGCGAAGGGGTCAATTCGTACCTGAAATTAGATCTACCACTTCCTTTGTACTACGGGGTGCCCAGTGCCCGTTGCGGATGAGATCGGGTTGGGATGATCGCCCGACTCGTTGCCTGAAAACAACGCGTTTGTTTTTGAGGCAATGAGTCGGGCGCGATCGATTTGTGCCACGATAGCAGCTTTGCTTGGTTCCGTAGCACCAGGTAGATAGATCTAATGTAAAAATTTGCGAAAGACTTTAAATCTTGGGCCCGGAGGGTAGATCTAGACATGAATCGATTCATCCAGAAAATCCTTAGGGGACGTTCAAATATTATAATCTTACGCCTGGAAAAGGCCTAAAAAAAGGGGGGGGAGGTGTCTTGACTCCTGTAAAAGAAAAGTGTAAGGGGGGGGGGGAGGGGGTGAGGGGGGGGGGTCTTGAACCAATGTAATTTTCCCTTTTATAAGGTGAAAAAATAACAAGGAAAATAATTTATGACAACATAAATTTTTAAAGACAAAACATGACATAAAAAAAGAGTTAACTCTGCTTTTCACTTAGACGTTTTTCCGGAAAAGTTCTGCTTATACCATATTTAATTATTACATGTGTGTCACGTGTATGATTTTAACACAGATTTGCACAATATAAATGTCATATTATTATAAGCGAATGAATATAAATATTACGGGATATGGAGGGGGGGATGTAAGAAACGTGTAAAAAGGGGGGGGGGGGTGCAAAAATCCCCAAAAAGGTGTAAGATTATATTTGAAACTGTTTTGGGATGATCGCCCGACTCGTTGCCTGAAAACAACCTCCATGCAGTTTTTGTTTTATTACGGTAGAGATAATAATAATAATAATTGCATTCATATAGCGCATATCCATGCTCAAGAGCTTGCTCTATGCGCTTTACAACTATTATTACCCCAGCAGACCCTCTGAGAACACTCAGAAACATTTTCAGCTTCCACGGAAGCATACAGTGCAAGCTGCCGATTTCACGCGCTCAAACACTATCAAACTGACAAGATCTTTCACCGTCTATAGCTGGGTACCCATTTCCACCTGGGTGAAGTGAGGAAAATTTGTGCAAAATGCCTTTCCCAAGGACACAACGTCGGGCCCCTGACGGGATTCGAACCCACGACCTTACGGTTGCGAGTCCGAGAGCCTAACCACTAGGCCACCGACGCCACATTTAACTTTTGATACTCTGTACATGTCTTGCAACTTTTCTTGCAGCTTTTTGCAACTTTTGCTATTTTCAAATTCAACTTTCTCTAAGGAAACTACAAGGCTGACTGATTGAGACAACTTTTGAGGGAGAACCTGGATAACTAGAGGTGTCATCTCTGGCTCAGGGGTTAGTGGTGAATGACCCACCAATGGCTATGGTCACTATTAGCTGCCGTCATGCATTCTGAGTGTAATTAGTTTGTGCGTTTGGCTGCATCTTGTTTTTGCATTTTCTGTTCTTATTTAATACGTTTCTTTTTCGCTTCTTCCTCAAAAGAGGAAAGAAAAATGTTTTTAAAAGAAATCTGGACCTACCTGTCAAACATGAAACATCTGCAGACATGAGAACAACTTTTGATTGATTGAAAAATTGAACAGGCTCAAGGAACAAAACCTCTAACCCTAAAACCCCTCACTCCTAGATCTTTTAACAAGCGAAATGATCAACTTGCCAATTAAATGACTTATTACTGATATTACTTCCCTTTAGTCACACGGCGAGGTGTTTGGTTAACTTGTTTTGTGAAAAATGCAAAAAATCATGAAAACGGGGAATCCAAAATTATGCAAATGTTGCGGAATTATGCGAAAAAACGCGGCCGCACAATCGCACTTGCGAGCGCCGTAAAACCTACAAAAAAAAAAAAACTTTTCCTGAAGCTGCCCACTTTTAGCATAGGTCAAGATTTCTGGAAACCCCAGAAATCTGGGTTAGCCAGCTTGTCCTTTTATTTAAAAGCGACCAAATTAAATTATTTCCACTCTCCATTCCTGTATGAAACCCGCATCAGTTTTGATGTTGACATTTCTCGTGGCAAAATTGCAATCCGTCGTTAGCACTCATGGGTGTTCAAACATGCATCACTTAAAATGTTTAAATAATAATTTTATTACATTGTACTTGTGTATGAATGGTTATTCCTAACTAGTTCAAGATGACATAAAATAAATACACCCTTTGCTTGCGTAACATGAAACTCCAGAACGTTTCCCAGGTATTACAGCTTATTCGGGGTGGAAAAAGGCAAGAAAGACAGCCACAATTACAACAGGGAGTGTAGGTGTGGGTGTGGGGGGAGGGGGTGGAAGTAAGACATGCTACTTAGTGCCCCCCAACCATCCAGGCTCGAAAGAAAACAGAACAAACAATAGAGCAAACAATCTATTTCAGTTGCAGAGAGACCTGTTCAACGTCATCGTCATTCACGAAATTATGCATGACACCTCTCTCTCTCTCTCCCTTTCTCCCTCTCTCCTTTTCTCCACCCCCCCCCTCTCTCTCTCTCTCTCTCTCTCTCTCTCTCTCTCTCTCTCTCTCTCTCAAACAAACACCCCCCCCCCCACACACAAAAATACACAAAAAAATCAGCACTCGCAGTCCGCACTTTGAGTCTCACAGTGAAGTATGATTCAGCATGAGTGTGTGTGTGTGTGCGTGTGTGTGTGCGTGTGTTTGTGCGTGTGTGTGCGTGTGTGTGCGTGTGTGTGCGTGTGTGTGCGTGTGTGTGCGCGTGCGTGCGCGTGCGTGTGCGTGTATGTGTACGTATGTGTGTGTGTGTATGTGGGGGTGAGAGAAAGGGGGGGGGGAGGGAGTGTGTGAGAGAGAGTGATACAGAGAGAGAAGGAGAGACACAGTGACAGACATACAGACAGAGAGACAGACAGACAAAGAGAGAAAGAGTGTGTGCCATTGCAAAATACCTTATCGCTACAGCAAAGACACCTTATATCTCGTAAATTTTAATGTTCAACACTCCCATCTACTTGACATTGATCATTTATGAGGCAGGCTGTGCTGTTCCTGCCTATCAATCATGGCCAACGAGGACACAGAGGAATACAGTATCCCAGCACACAGACCAAGATACAAGATTTAAAAAAAAAAAACTCTTTCCATTCAAAAATCAAACTCAGGTCTACTGAGTGCCAAGGCAAAGAGCCTAACTTCTACACGCGACTCTGGTACATCTAATTAAACATGAATAAAAAGAAAGCACAAGACAAAGTGGAAGACCTATATATATATATATATACCGTATATATATAATATGACCCTGAGGCACAACATGCATGCAAAAATGAGCAATTACTTTTGACATACGGTATTATTAATTGGGAATAACCAAGAAGAGATAAAGAGTTAAAAAAAAAACATCCAAGTAACATCTGATGATGGCAATGAAAATGATCATGAAAAGGGACTTTTCAAACAAAATAACTTCCATTCAGATGAGAGAAAAAGTAAGGCAGACAGAAAGAAATGACAGAAGAAAAGGAAAGAAGTTGGACCTACTATTTGTTTGTTTTTTTGAGTAGATGTTTTACGGCACTCTCGATTCAGTTTTGTTCTTAGGACCTACTTCTAGGGGCACTCTCCAATCACTCATGATAAAAAGAGGAATGAACATGAACACCTAGCCAATAATACAAACAAATAACTAGTAAGATAAATTCCACACAGTAAATTTATTATACATATTTTTCTTTGCACAGTTCTGAAAAGTAAAAAAAACAACAACAGGTAAACTGACAAACCTAGTACATAATAATATCAATGACAGTTCAGACAACCTTTTTACACCTTCAATCATGCCGCTGTCACTGAAATTTCTCCCTCAGACAAACTAAAAAGGGGTCAACAATGAGATGTAAGTCATTATATGAGGCCTAAGAGTCAACAACGAGGGGTCGGAGTTAATTCAAGACATGAATAATTAATAAAGGGTCAACAACATGGGGTCGGACAAACTAAATTTCTAAAAGGTCACCAAGCAGGGTCAGACTCAAGTCAGGACATGAGTCCTGAGGGTCAACAACGAGGGATGGGACTAAAGTTAAATTTATAAATGGTCAATAACAAGGCATCGAGGCTTAGTCAAGACATGAGTCTTGAGGGTCAACAACGTGGGGTCGGACTAAAGGAAAAGTTATAAATGGTCTAAAAAGAGAGATTGGAGCTAAGTCAAGACATGAGTCCTGAGGGTCAACAACGTGGGGTCGGACTAAATAATCAACATTAGGAGTTGGAGGTAAGTCAAGACACGAGTCCTGAGGGTCAACAACGTGGGGTTGGACTAAAGGTAAATTTATAAACGGTCAACAACGAGGGATAGAGGCAAGTCAAGACATGAGTCCTCCTGAGGGTCAACAACGTGGGGTCGGACTAAAGGCAGAGTTATAAATTATCAATAATGAGGGGTAGGGGTTAAGTCAAGACATGAATCTTGAGGGTCATCAACATGGGGTGGACTAAGGGTGGACTAAAGGTAAAATTCTAAAGGGTCAACCAGAGGGGGCAGACCAAAGTCAAGACATGAGTCCTGAGGGTCAACAACATGGGTTTGGACTAAAAGAAAAAATCATAAATGGTCAACAACGAGGGGTTGGAGCTTAGTCAATAGGGGTTGGATTGAAGGTCAAATTCTAAAGTGTCACGCAGAGGGGACGGATCGAAGTCAAGACGAGTCCTGAGGGTCAACAACGTGGGGTCGGACAAAAGGTAAATTGGTAAATTCATAAACGGTCAACAACGAGGGACAGCTGGGGCTTAGTCAAGACAAGATGTCCTGAGGGTCAACAACGTGGGGTCGGACAAAAGGCAAAGTTATAAGCGGTCAATAACGAGGAATTGGGGTTACGTCAAGACATGAATCTTGAGGGTCAACAACGTGGGGTCGGACTCAAGGTAAAGTTCTAAAGGGCCACCAAGAGGGGTTGGAGGAACGTCAAGACACGAGTCCTGAGGGTCAACAACGTGGGGTCAGACAAAAGGCAAAGTTATAAATGATCAACAATGAAGGATGGGAAGTAAGTCAAGACACGAGTCCTGTGGGTCGTCAACGAGGGGTCGGACTAAACGTAAAGTTCAAAAGGGTCACAAAGAGGGGGAGGACTGAAGTCAAAACATATGAGGCCTGAGGGTCAACAACGTGGGGTCAGAATAATAATAATAACAACAATGCTGATCATTTCTATAGCACCCACTCCCGTGTGAACACAGCTTTAGGCGCTTTACATGTACAAACTATTTTCCCACTCGCATACGTGCGCAGGCACACACACACACACACACACATACATACACACACACACACACACACACACACACACACACACAATCACGCACACATTACACGCACACACATCTACTTGCTTATCACACGTTACAAAATGAGCACATACAAATACATAAAATAATATAAACTATGCAATTCGCAAAATACATAAATGGATGCATAGAGACATTTACATAAACATTGTACTGAACATGAGTCTACTGACATAATGATTTCATTAAATGTGTCTTTAAAGATCTTGTAAATTTAGACTCAGAAGCGGTATGTCTCAAGGGTTGGGGAAGAGAGTTCCAAACTGATGGAGCAAGAAAGGCAAACGATCTTTCAGCTAATTTTTTTTTACCTCCCTTTCTGGGACTCTTAAAAGATACTGATCGCCTGATCTTATTTATCTAGAGTTTGGAGCACAAATTTGGATGAGATCACTGATATATGAGGGAGCTTTATTATTGGCACATTTATGATATAATATTGTAATTTTATATGCTATTTTAGCTGACAAAGGGAGCCAATGCAACGTTCTTAAGATGGGAGTAATGTGATTCCTCTTCTTTTTTCTGTAGTACTAGCCTTGCAGCTTGATTTTGAAAGTGTAACTTGTGAAAAGTGGTATTTGGTATGTTAGTTAATAAAGCACCGCAATTACCGAAGCGTGAAAACAAAGATGACACGAGCGTTTTCAAAGAGCCTTCATTCAAAAACAGATACATGTATATGACAAAAGAAATAGTTTTAAGTGATCAACAACGAGGGGTTGGAGCTAAGTCAAGACATGAGTCCTAAGGGTTAACAACGTGGGGTCGAACCAAAGGTAAAGTTCTAAATAATCAACAATAAGGGGTTGGAACTATGTTAATAAGTCCTACTAAAGGGTCACCAAGAGGGGTTGGAGCTAAGTCAAGGAATGTGGGGGCAAAGTAAAGTTCTAACAGGTTAACAAGAAGGGATCAGAATAATATTCCAAAGCTTTTACAAAGAGGGGCTGGAGTACATCTCCAACAAAGACATGAAGACCTGAGTATATACTCATTGGCTGTTGAACCATTTTTCTTATAGTAAACAAGCTTTTCATTGTGTTTAAAAAACTATTTTGTAGCGCTATAAAGGCTTTCAATTTTGTTGAATCAGTGGACTTCAAACTTTTCACAACTCCAAACTTCAAGTTAAGAAAATACTGGTAGTATCAGAACGTCTACCACAGAAGGTCAAAGGCCAAACTAACAGCTTGCAGCGCTTGTTTATTTGTTTTTGATCAAGTCATGATTGATTGAGTAGCTGTTTTACGACACTATCGACCCAATTTGACCCAGTCAGTTAACATTAACAGCACAAACAAAGTGCAAGAAATATTACAGAATAAAAAATCCACTCCAACAACCTCACACTCAAACTCAAAATCAGCAGGAAGCTCTACACCCACCATTCTACCCCTGCAACCTCCCCCCCCCCTTCCCCCCAAAAAAGAAAAACCTGCACTGCCCCCTCAACTACCTCCCGCCATGGCCATGGCAATATCTACAAAATTCTACTCTGACTCTAACCTATCCACCTAGCTCCCTATCAACCTATCTGCCTATCTCTTCAGCCCCACTGCGTCATTTTAAGCCTGAGTGTGATATACGGAAATCATAGTAACAGAGCACTGTGAGACCTGTTTGACCAGAAAAGTGGCTAGACCTTCTGTTGTCACCAAAGTTTGCATTGAAAGTAAGGAACCTCTCATCATTCTATATCAGTGACAATGTTTCTAAGTAGCTTCATTACAAAATCTCCATCTGGACATCATACAAGGAATATTGTTTTCTTGAGTCTTTGCTGGTTTTTACAGCACTATCAACACAATTTATTGTACAGTGAGCTGGCCTCCGCAAAGCGAGTGCAAGGGCACCTCCATCTTCGCTTCAAAGATGTGTGCAAGCGAGATATGAAATCACTTGATATGGGCTCTTAGGTGGGAGACACTGGGAGCTGGTCTCATCAGAGGTGAAGCCCGACTGCGACAGGCAGCTGAAGACAAACGCCATCACCGAAAGAACAGCCAGAGGCTACCAACGCAGGAAAACACCATTCACAAGTGCAGCCATGGCTACAAGGACTGCCATTCTGTGTGAACCTGTTCAGCCACAGCAAGCGCTGCTCTCGAACCTGAAATCTCCTACGGCGCAGATCCATAGTATCCTGAGACTGAAGGATGCCATGCCATCAACAATTTCACATGAGAGAAATAAAACTGTTAAAGTAGTCCATGGTAGTCATCTGGAGGAATTGACATGCATATTCAAGAGTAGCTGCATATTGAAATGATTCTTGATGCCTGGCAACTGTCTGTTAGTTCTTGAATGACTAATTGAAGAAAAATTATTGTTTCACAGTGCTATTGGCACAATTTGATCATGTTAGCACAGCACTCATTTGGCTGGATGCCCTGTGCAGCGCGGGGGATGTTACCATCCAGGGTGAGTGGAAGGTCCTTCCTGTCAAGGCATGGTATCTGCTTCTTTGGTAGCTGTTAACTGTTGGCTTGACATCTTTCTAAGAAAAATATATAAGGTAGCGTGAGTTACTAAATTTGAATAAAGACAATGTACATAGCTGCTATAAAATGGTCACTTAGCGCACACAGGAGAAATAAAGTTACGGAGAAAAAGAAAAAAAAAGGAATGACCCTACAAAGGCATTCTCCTTCCAACAGCTATAAGAAATAGTGGTAGTTTTTGATGGTGTATATTTTAACGAGGCAATTTTTAAATTTAAGTGCCAACTACAGATTTTCCTAAAATCTGCCTTTTATAGCACTTATTAAAAGGACGGGCAGACATTTTTTAAAATATGTCAGTACATATGTTTAAAAACTTTTCCTATATTTATTTTTTCTTAAGAACTTGCATCTGTATAATTTGTAAATTTTTCAAAGTAGAAAAAGGGTCGCTATAAAATTGTTTGCTACCGGTTTAAAAAGACAGACATTTATAAAAAATCTGTTAGTATATATATTTTATCATTTACCCTTTCCACCTAAATGCCAAATTAAAACTTTAAACTTAAAATCAGAAAAACAAATTGGTATTTTTCTAATTTTACTTCAATAATAAATAAACAAGTAGTGTTCCAAGACATATTTCCCAGACAGATACCTCCTGTAGATGCTCCTGTCTGTGGGTGCTCCTCCGGCTGGTCCTCCTGTCCGCGGCTGGTCCTGGTGATGAAGACGTGTCAATTAATAATATCCTCTTGATTCTATACAATTATTGTAACTGTTTCAGAAAAAAAGTCACTTTTTAATATTAATTTTTTTACTACTAGTTTAAAATACCAGAAGGACATTTATAAAAATATGTCAGAAAATACGTTTTATTATTTTTCCTTTTCACATAAATGCTACTCCCCCCCCCCCCCCCAACCCCCAACAAACTTTCACCTTGAAATTTAAAAAAATTGAACTTAAAAAAAAATCAAATATTACCTTAATAATTAATAAATAATTTTCCAAGACCTATTTCCTAGACAAATACCTCCTGTAGATGCTCCTGTCTGTGGGTGCTCCTCCGGCTGGTCCTCCTGTCCGTGGCTGGTCCTGGTGATGAAGACGAGTCAATTCATACAATCGTCTTACATCTATGGGCTACAGTTTTGCATTTTTGATTCGGAAAATAAAAAGACTCGTTATAATATTATTTACTACCAGTTTAAAAGGACATAAGGACATTGATAAAAACCTGTCAGTAAATACATTTTATTATGTTCTCTTTTCACCTAAATGCCAAAAAACCCAAACCCAACAAACTTTCACCACGAAATTAAAAAAACCCCACGAAATTTATTTTTCTAATTTTACTTTAACAATTAACAAATAATTTTCCAAGACATATTTCCTAAACAAATACCTCCTGTAGATGCTCCTGTCCGTGGGTGCTCCTCCGGCTGTTCCTCTTGTCCCCGGCTGGTCCTGGTGATGAAGACGTGTCAATACAATCGTATTGCAACTATACAGTTTGTATTTTTGTTTGAGAAAATGAAACAGTCGCTATATTTTCTACTATCGGGTTTAAAGGCCAAAATAACAGTTATAAAAACCTGTCAGTATACCGGCATACGTTTTATTATATTACCTTTTCACATATTCAATAAATATTTTTTTTAAACTTTCACTTTGAAAATGAAAAAAAAGCTCCAGCAATTTTTCTAATTTTTACTTCAACAATTAATAAATAATTTTCCAAGACATATTTCCCAGACAAATACCTCCTGTAGATGCTCCTGTCTGTGGGTGCTCCTCCGGCTAGTCCTCCTGTCTACGGCTGGTCCTGGTGATGAAGACGAGTCAATTCATACAATCGTCTTACATCTATGGGCTACAGTTTTGTATTTTTGATTCAGAAAATAAAAAGACTCGTTATAATATTATTTACTACCAGTTTAAAAGGACATAAGGACATTGATAAAATGTTCTCTTTTCACCTAAATGCCAAAAAAAAAAAAACAACCCAACAAAGTTTCACCACGAAATTTAAAAAAAACCCACGATATTTATTTTTCTAATTTTACTTTAACAATTAACAAATAATTTTCCAAGACATATTTCCTAAACAAATACCTCCTGTAGATGCTCCTGTCTGTGGGTGCTCCTCCGGCTGGTCCTCCTGTCCGCGGCTGGTCCTGGTGATGAAGACGTGTCAATTAATACAGTCGTATTGCAACTATACAGTTTGTATTTTTGCTTGAGAAAATAAAAACAGTCGCTATATTTTCTACTATCGGGTTTAAAGGCCAGAATAACAGTTATAAAAACCTGTCAGTATACCGGCATGCGTTTTATTATATTACCTTTTCACATAAATATTTTGTTTAAACTTTCACTTTGAAATTGAAAAAAAAGCTCCACCAGCAATTTTTCTAATTTTACTTCAACAATTAATAAATAATTTTCCAAGACATATTTCCCAGACAAATACCTCCTGTAGATGCTCCTATCTGTGGGTGCTCCTCCGGCTGGTCCTCCTGTCCGCGGCTGGTCCTGGTGATGAAGACTACAATCGTCTTACGTCTATACAGTTTACATTTTAGTTTCAATTAAAAGGACAGAAAGTCATTAATTAACATTTTTCAGTAATTACATTTTATCATTCTCCCTTTTCACCTAAATGCAGCAATAAAACTTTTACCTTTAACAAACCCCTCCCCCCCCCCTGTAGTTATAATCAAATAATGTTCCAAGACATAGTTCACCCCCCCATGGCGGTGCTACTGACTGAAGAGTCTTTAGGCCATTCCCAAAGTGGGGACATAAACCATGTTCTTACGAATAGTAGAATTGTAATTGTAAATCAGCTGATTCATCAATACCATGCTCATAACTGTGCCTAGACTGCAAGAGGGAACTGCTGCTTTTTCTTTCCAGATCCATACTATCGTCATTTCCTCTCATTATTTTGTTTGTTTGTCAAACTCTTGTGACCCACTATTTCAGGGGTGCCTTGATAAAGCAGACTTTGTGCTGTTGAAGCTAGAGAGGTGGGCAGAGAAAGTTTGATTCCCTGTAAGGACTTCTCTGTTGACATCCACCCCTTGGCGCTCATATGACCTTATGCAGTTACGAGCGCCATAAAACCTCTACTGATTCAAACAAGAAAGACATAGTTCCCAGACAAATACCTCTTGTAGCTGTCCTGTCTGCGGGTGCTCCTCTTGGTGGTCCAGGTGGTCCTTAAGGAACAATACACGCCACTCCAACATCCTCACACTCAAACTCAAAATCAGCAGGAAGCTCTACCCACACCATTCTACCCCTGCAACCCTCCCCACCCCTCCTTCCCCCCCACAAAAAAAAAGAAAAACCTGCACTGCCCCCTCAACTACCTCCCGCCATGGCCATGGCAATACCTACAAAATCCTACTCTGAACCTAGCCTATCCACCTAGCCCCCTATCAACCTATCTGTCTATCTCTACAGCCCCCACTGCATCACTTTAAGCCTGAGTGTGAGATACGGAAATCGTGTTGTCTGTGGGTGGTCATCCGGCGACTGGTCCTGGTGATGAAGACGTGTCAATAAACACAATCTTCTTACATCTATACAGTTTGTACATTTGTTCTAAGAAAATAAAAACAGTAGCTATAATATTGTTTTTTTACCAATTTAAAAGGACAAAAGGACATTAATAAAAATCTGTCAAAAAATACGTTTCATCATTTTCCTTTTTTATCAATATGCAAAAAATAAAACTTATCTTTAAATCATAAAAACCAATAGGTACTTTCCTAATTTCACTTTAATAGTGAATTAACAAATAATGTTCCAAGACATATTTCCCAGACAAATACCTCCTGTAGATGCTCCTGTCTGTGGGTGCTCCTCCGGCTGGTCCTCCTGTCCGCGGCTGGTTCTGGTGATGAAGACGTGTCAATTAATACAGTCGTATTGCAACTATACAGTTTGTATTTTTGCTTGAGAAAATAAAAACAGTCGCTATATTTTCTACTATCGGGTTTAAAGGCCAGAATAACAGTTATAAAAACCTGTCAGTATACCGGCATGCGTTTTATTATATTACCTTTTCACATAAATATTTTGTTTAAACTTTCACTTTGAAAATGAAAAAAAGCTCCAGCAATTTTTCTAATTTTTACTTCAACAATTAATAAATAATTTTCCAAGACATATTTCCCAGACAAATACCTCCTGTAGATGCTCCTGTCTGTGGGTGCTCCTCCGGCTGGTCCTCCTGTCCGCGGCTGGTCCTGGTGATGAAGACATGTCAATTAATACAGTCGTATTGCAACTATACAGTTTGTATTTTTGCTTGAGAAAATAAAAACAGTCGCTATATTTTCTACTATCGGGTTTAAAGGCCAGAATAACAGTTATAAAAACCTGTCAGTATACCGGCATGCGTTTTATTATATTACCTTTTCACATAAATATTTTGTTTAAACTTTCACTTTGAAAATGAAAAAAAGCTCCAGCAATTTTTCTAATTTTTACTTCAACAATTAATAAATAATTTTCCAAGACATATTTCCCAGACAAATACCTCCTGTAGATGCTCCTGTCTGTGGGTGCTCCTCCGGCTAGTCCTCCTGTCTACGGCTGGTCCTGGTGATGAAGACGTGTCAATTCATACAATCGTCTTACATCTATGGGCTACAGTTTTGTATTTTTGATTCAGAAAATAAAAAGACTCGTTATAATATTATTTACTACCAGTTTAAAAGGACATAAGGACATTGATAAAATGTTCTCTTTTCACCTAAATGCCAAAAAAAACCCCCAACAAACTTTCACCACGAAATTTAAAAAAACCCCACGAAATTTATTTTTCTAATTTTACTTTAACAATTAACAAATAATTTTCCAAGACATATTTCCTAAACAAATACCTCCTGTAGATGCTCCTGTCTGTGGGTGCTCCTCCGGCTAGTCCTCCTGTCTACGGCTGGTCCTGGTGATGAAGACGTGTCAATTCATACAATCGTCTTACATCTATGGGCTACAGTTTTGTATTTTTGATTCAGAAAATAAAAAGACTCGTTATAATATTATTTACTACCAGTTTAAAAGGACATAAGGACATTGATAAAATGTTCTCTTTTCACCTAAATGCCAAAAAAAACCCCCAACAAACTTTCACCACGAAATTTAAAAAAACCCCACGAAATTTATTTTTCTAATTTTACTTTAACAATTAACAAATAATTTTCCAAGACATATTTCCTAAACAAATACCTCCTGTAGATGCTCCTGTCTGTGGGTGCTCCTCCGGCTGGTCCTCCTGTCCGCGGCTGGTCCTGGTGATGAAGACATGTCAATTAATACAGTCGTATTGCAACTATACAGTTTGTATTTTTGCTTGAGAAAATAAAAACAGTCGCTATATTTTCTACTATCGGGTTTAAAGGCCAGAATAACAGTTATAAAAACCTGTCAGTATACCGGCATGCGTTTTATTATATTACCTTTTCACATAAATATTTTGTTTAAACTTTCACTTTGAAATTGAAAAAAAGCTCCACCAGCAATTTTTCTAATTTTACTGCAACAATTAATAAATAATTTTCCAAGACATATTTCCCAGACAAATACCTCCTGTAGATGCTCCTGTCTGTGGGTGCTCCTCCGGCTGGTCCTCCTGTCCGCGGCTGGTCCTGGTGATGAAGACTACAATCGTCTTACGTCTATACAGTATACATTTTAGTTTCAAAATATAAAAAGAGTCGTTACAATATTGTTTACCACCAGTTTAAAAGGACAGAAGGTCATTAATTAACATTTTTCAGTAATTACATTTTATCATCCTCCCTTTTCACCTAAATGCAGCAATAAAACTTTTACCTTTAACAAACCCCTCCCCCCCTGTAGTTATAATCAAATAATGTTCCAAGACATAGTTCACCCCCCATGGCGGTGCTACTGACTGAAGAGTCTTTAGGCCATTCCCAGAGTGGGGACATAAACCATGTTCTTACGAATAGTAGAATTGTAATTGTAAATCAGCTGATTCATCAATACCATGCTCATAACTGTGCCTAGACTGCAAGAGGGAACTGCTGCTTTTTCTTTCCAGATCCATACTATCGTCATTTCCTCTCGTTCTTTTGTTTGTTTGTCAAACTCTTGTGACCCACTATTTCAGGGGTGCCTTGATAAAGCAGACTTTGTGCTGTTGAAGCTAGAGAGGTGGGCAGAGAAAGTTTGATTCCCTGTAAGGACTTCTCTGTTGACATCCACCCCTTGGCGCTCACATGACCTTATGCAGTTGCGAGCGCCATAAAACCTCTACTGATTCAAACAAGAAAGACATAGTTCCCAGACAAATACCTCTTGTAGCTGTCCTGTCTGCGGGTGCTCCTCTTGGTGGTCCAGGTGGTCCTTAAGGAACAATACACGCCACTCCAACATCCTCACACTCAAACTCAAAATCAGCAGGAAGCTCTACCCACACCATTCTACCCCTGCAACCCTCCCCACCCCTCCTTCCCCCCCCCCCCCAAAAAAAAGAAAAACCTGCACTGCCCCCTCAACTACCTCCCGCCATGGCCATGGCAATACCTACAAAATCCTACTCTGAACCTAGCCTATTCACCTAGCCCCCTATCAACCTATCTGTCTATCTCTACAGCCCCCACTGCATCACTTTAAGCCTGAGTGTGAGATACGGAAATCGTGTTGTCTGTGGGTGGTCATCCGGCGACTTGTCCTGGTGATGAAGACGTGTCAATAAACACAATCTTCTTACATCTATACAGTTTGTACTTTTGTTTTAAGAAAATAAAAAGAGTAGCTATAATATTGTTTTTTACCAATTTAAAAGGACAAAAGGACATTAATAAAAATCTGTCAGAAAATACGTTTCATCATTTTCCTTTTTTATCAATATGCAAAAAATAAAACTTATCTTTAAATCATAAAAACCAATAGGTACTTTCCTAATTTCACTTTAATAGTGAATTAACAAATAATGTTCCAAGACATATTTCCCAGACAAATACCTCCTGTAGATGCTCCTGTCTGTGGGTGCTCCTCCGGCTGGTCCTCCTGTCCGCGGCTGGTCCTGGTGAAGAAGACGTGTCAATTAATACAATCGTCTTACATCTATACATACAGTTTGTATTCTTTTTGTGAAAAAATAAATTGTCGATAAAATATTTTTGCTACTGGTTTAAAAAGCATCAAAGGCATTTTTAAAAATTTGTCCCAAAAATATGTTTAATCTTTTTCCTTTTTTCACCTAAACATAAAAAAAAAATGTTTTCCTTGTACTTGTACTCAGAAAAAACAATAGGTATTTTTCTAATTTTACTTTAATAGTAAATTACCAAATACAGTCGAACCTGCCCTGACTGCCACCTCTATAAGACGGCCACCTGTAAAACGGCCACTTTCCATTTCCCCCCTTGCGTTTTTTTCTATATAATTTAACTTTGTAAAACGGGCACCTGTCCAACTCGGCCTCGGCCATCATATTTTGACACACAGCCCCTATCACACCAAACAATAACACTTGTCTTAGACGGCCACCTTAGTGACTCTACGTTTTGTCATAAATTGTGCATTGGCCCCTGGCGTTGTGGGGGGAGCCGTCATAATTAAATCACCTGTCGTTGTTGTTTTTAATGTCCCTCCAACTCCAACAGATCATGTTGCGTAGGCCCCTCCCACTATTGACCAATAGGTAACAAATTTTCAGCTGCTGGTGAGGTAAGTGTGTGATCCCTCATAACCCATAAGCCCCGCCCAAAACTCAAACAAAAATCGTGAGATGAGTGGTCACTGTTTACCCTGTCTGTAACAAAGTAACAATGGACGTCAACATGAACTTGCGACAGAAGCATCGCTTGTTCTCCTCGTGGTGGCGACCCATGAGTTTGTTTTACCATAGCACTCGGTCCTCCTTGTCTGACAATTTTCCTTTCATTGTCGCCCTCGCACAAAAGCAGCAACAAAAGAAAAAAAAGAGAAAGAAAAAACCCCAGCAAAGACAACAGCAACAACAATAACAACAACAACAACAACAACAGTGCAGCTACTTTCGAGAGACCTCAGAGAGGAATGGTTTTTTTTTTCCCATCTTGATCACTCCTGCCCAAGACACCAACTGTCTAAAACGGCCACTTTTCTCCTCGACAATGGGTGGCCGTCTTACACAGGTTCGACTATTACCAAATAATTTTCCAAGACATAATTCCCAGACAAATACCTCCTGTAAATGCTCCTGTCTGTGGGTGCTCCTCCGGCTGGTCCTCCTGTCCGCGGCTGGTCCTGGTGACGAAGACATGTCAATTCATACAATTGTCTTGTGTCTCTACAGTTTCCATTTTTGTTTCAGAAAATAAAGAGTTGATATTTTATTTTTACTACTGATTTAAAAGGACATTAATAGACATCTGTAAATACGTTTTTTATTTTTCCTTTTCAGCGAAATGCAATTAAAAGCCTTACAGCTTGAAAATTGTTTAAAAATAAATAAATTTATTTTTTCTAACTTCACTTCAATGTTTGATTACATTATGCTATTTGCACTGGTACATCTGACTGCATTTCATAGAAAGACAGAACAAAATGGTTCGGCCACCTGTTACGTATGTTACCTAGCCAGCCACCCTTGAGAACTTATAACACCAAGCACTCAAAAGAGCTGCGGAGCTGGCCTACCATAGAAAACTGCATCTCACCTCTATGCATAATGGCAACAGAGGATGAAAAGTAAAAGTAGGTAATTGATCCATAATGTTCCAAGACAAAATATTTCCCCGACAAATACCTCATGTAGATGCTCCTGTCTGTGGGTGCTCTCCCGGCTGATCCTCCTGTCCGCGGCTGGTCCTGGTGATGAAGACGTGTCAATTAATACAATCGTCTTACATCTATATAGTTTCCATTTTTCTTTAAGAAAATAAAGAGTTGATATATTTTTACTACTGGTTTAGAAGGACATAAATAAAAATCTGTCAGTAAATACGTAGGCCTCTTATTATTTTCTCTTTTCACCTAAATGTAAAAATAAAACTTTTACCTTTAAATCAAAAGAATCAATAGATATTTTTCTTTTTTCTTTTTTCTTTTTTTTTTTTGTAGAAGTTTTACGGCGCTCACAACTGCATAATGTCATATGAGCACCATGGGGTGGATGTCAACAGAGAAGTCTTTACAGGGAATTGGGCTTACTCTGCTCACCTCTCTGGCTTCAACAGCACAAGGTCTCTTTCGACTTTCAAAGCACCCCGGAAATAGCGGGTCACAAGAGTGTGATAAACACATAACAAAAAATGAGGAAAATGACGATAGTAAGGATTGGGAAAGTAAAAGCAGCAGTTCCCTGTTGTAGTTCAGGCACAGTTGTGAGCATGACATTGTTGAATCAGCCCTTTTACAATTCTACTGTACATAAGAACTGAAGTAGGGTCAGACTCGCTAAATCAGCGTCCGTGAGTAACGAAGTGCTCGCTGGCACTACCCGCAAACAAGCGGACGGGTAACGAGCCATCCGCTTGTGAAGAGTTGTTCCTTACTCGCTACTCATCGGACAGAGACAACATTTCCTTTAGCCAGCGAGCGGAAGGGTGGATGGAGAGACTCCATGCATTCAAGCAGGCAGACAGACGGACGGGGAGCGACTCCTATTGCATACTATTTACACCCTGCCCCCCTCGTAAAACATTCACCCTCCTGCACCACATTGTAGCTAGGTGTTCATGCTGAAAATTGCTCTCCCCTCCCTCCCCCCCCCCCATAAAAGGCCTTTGGAAATTCTATTTTGATTGACTGTGTAGGTGTTTTACGGCACTATCGACCCAAATTCTTTAAACTTCGCCTTCAGGTTAAATTGGAACATACACAGTGCGAGCCACACACGAGGTGAAAGGTTACACACATAGTGCTACGTCACCAGCCTCTCTCACTCCCTGTGGCACCGCAAGTGGCTTGAAACACTATGCTTAACTAACAAACAATAGACGGCGGGCCTAACATCGAGTCGAGTATATCGTGTGCTAGAGTTAGTCCGTTCGCCCGCCCGTTAAGTGAATTAAATTGTGGAGCGGACCAAAATAAAAAGAACTGACTTGAGGTCCGCAGTCTGCTCGCTGAGAGAGTAAAATTGTGGAGTGGACCCAAAAAATGAACTGTCTTGAGGTTCGCAGTCCACTCGCATGGCCGCCCGTTACCCACTCGCTCTGACAGTCCGCGAGTAACGAACCCGTCCATCCGCTCGCCCCAACTCTAATAAAAACGAGAAGGGTGGGGGGGGGGGGGGTATTTTTAAAATTTTGCTTTAATTATAAATTAACAAATAATGTTCCAAGACAAAATTTCCCAGACAAATACCTCCTGTAGATGCTCCCGTCTGTGGGTGCTCCTCCGGCTGATCCTCCTGTCCGTGGCTGGTCCTGGTGATGAAGACGTGTCAATTAATGCAATCGTATTGTATCTATACAGTTTGTATTTTTGTTTCAGAATATACAAGAGGGGATATAATATTTTTACTACTGGTTTAACTCTAACTATGTCTGGACAGTGGCAGCGTCCGGCAGTCGAGGTCCATAACTATGGCTGGACCGATGCGAAGTCATTATTGTATTATGGTACGAGCCGAATATAAAAAAGTATGAGCTAACAAGCCTTAAGTTTGACACGGAAGTCAAAGACCAATGAATTCTACATCTACGTAATGCTTTATTATTATTGATGAGTTTGACTCGAAACAAGTGGTTTTATAAACGTAATATGTCGGGTCGCATTTCCAGAAACACGAGAGAATTACGCGGACACGTGATTTTAAATCGAGTGTTAAAAGGCCAGAAAAGACATTAATGAAAACGGGTCAGGAGAAATGTTTTATTAGTTTTCTTTTTCACCAAAATGCAAAAACAAGTCTTTCACCTTGAAATAACAAAACCAATAGTTATTTTTCTAATTTTACTTTAATGATTAACAAATAATGTTCCAAGACCTATTTCTCAGACAAATACCTCCTATAGATGCTCCTGTCTGTGGGTGCTCCTCCGGCTGGTCCTCCTGTCCGTGGCTGGTCCTGGTGATGAAGACGTGTCAGTTAATACAATCGTCTTACCTCTATACATACTGTTTGTATTCTTTTTGTGAAAAAATATATTGTCGATAAAATATTTTTGCTACTGGTATAAAAAGCATCAAAGACATTCTAAATTTTTTTTCCAAAAAATATGTTTCATCATTTGTCAATTAATACTATTGTCTTACGTCTATACAGTTTGCATTCTTGTTTCAAAATATAAAAAGAGTCGTTACAATATTGTTTACCACCAGTTTAAAAGGACAGAAGGTCATTAATAAAAACCTTTCAGTAAAAATACATTTTATCATTCTCTCTTTCCACCTAAATGCAACAATAAAACTTTTACCTTTAACTTGAAAAACTATAATAATGGACACCGAGACATATTTCCCAGACAAATACCTCCTGTAGACGTCCTGTCTGCGGGTGCTCTTCTTGCTGGTCCAGGTGGTCCTTACGGAACAATCCAGTATACACCCCACTCCAACATCATCACACTCAAACTCAAAATCAGCAGGAAGCTCTACCCACACCATTCTACCCCTGCAACCCCCCCCTTCCCCCCCCCCAAAAAAAAAACAAACCTGCACTTCCCCCTCAACTACCCCCCGCCATGGCCATGGCAATATCTACAAAATCCTACTCTGAACCTAGCCTATCCACCTAGCTCCCTATCAACCTATCTGCCTATCTCTACAGCCCCACTGCGTCACTTCAAGCCTGAGTGTGATATACTGAAATCGTAGAAGCAGACCACTTTGATACTTGTTGGACCAGAAAAGTGAACAAACCGTCTGATGTCACCAAACTTTGAACTGAAGGAAAGGGATAGAATTGCCTCGTCATCTTTCTAGTTCAGTGATCTCATATAGTGAAGCAGCTTCTGTACCATATCTGAAACAGTACATCATACAAAAAATGTTTCTGGCGTTGAGTCCATGTTTTTACAGCCCTATCCGCACAATTTCACACAAGCTTGAGAAATCAAAGTGCACAGTCAGCTGTTATATTTGCCAGTTATCGTTCGCTGGTGTAACTGACAGAAATCCATTTCAGGGTAGCTGTGGCAGTATATTCGTCTGGCTGGTTGTCTAAGAGAGTGGACGGTTCGTGCTGTTTGGGCAGGGTGTCAGCTTCTTGGCTGACTATCAGCTGTTGGCTTCTCATGTGGGTGCTGGCTTTCTGTGAAACATAAATTTGAAGTCAAATTAGTTATTAATTAAACTTTACAGTTTAAGCAAAGAAAAGCACATCCAAGGCAATAACAATTATCAAAATGTAAAGGAAAAATACAACAGACAGGCACAAACTACAGGGGAAAGGAAACGAGAAGGTTCTGTCATTGACACCCCTCACCCATCGACAATAACAAAAGGCAATATATTGGGGGGTTTTGGGGTGGGTTTTTGGGTTGTTTCTTTAAAAAGTGTTTTACGGCGCTCACAACTGCATAAGGTTGTATGACCGTGCGGGACACGTTAAACTTTTTCAGTTGGTAGGAAATTTTGAAATTTGCCCGGGTGGCGGTCAAAGCCTACTCTTATCTTTTCGCCCTTGTCCGAGAAGGCTAGTTGCAGGGGTGTGGCTGAAAGATAAACAGTAAGAAGGAGCCAGGGAGAAGCAGTAGGAAGGCTGCAGAAAGAGTCAGAAGCCCAGAGGAGGGGGCAAAGGAGGTGAGGGGGTGGGGCAGAAAGAGGAGACGAAGGCAGACGATAGAACATTGCTAGAGAGCAGGCAATGAGGTGAAACGAGACAGTTTTAGAGAATAATTTTTTTGGTCGCTACCCGGACTCGAACCCGGGACCTTCGAATGAGCGGCCAACACCCTAACCTCTAGGTCACGAGAGCCCCCATATTGGTTTCTGATTGAGTATTATGTTCTATATCGCTATAGAGAAAATCTGTTCATGTATTTGACACATACAGATGTTCCAAACATCAACTTTTCTTACTACTGATTAAAAGGATGGACAAACATTTACAAAAATCTGTCTGCAAAATTATGAGTTAAAAATGTTCACTTTTTTACAACTTTGATACTATGCATTTCTTGTAGACTAAATATTTGCAAAACAAAGATCTTTCCTGGGTCAATAATATTAACAATGACTTCCTGTTGGAGCATTTAAAATACCAAATACTGGTATAAGCGCATCTTTGAATTCCCCGCATTCTATCAAAATAAGCCAAACAGTAGAAGAAACAAATTGTAGCATGTTATAAAGAAAGGACATTTTTATCCTTCTAGGAGATGTTCTTCACATGATTGTGTATTTTTGACCAATTAAAACTTCCATTATTCCAATATTAGTGTGACAAGAAAAAGATGAATGCAACCTATTGAAGGAGAGGTTCCACCTTCAGTGACACGAAGCAACCAATACCATAAATTGTTCTCAGTTGAATTGATTTAACAAGCAAA
>NW_004797274.1:1405830-1414015 GCF_000002075.1 Aplysia californica
AGAGAGAGAGAGAGAGAGAGAGAGAGAGAGAGAAACATGGGGATTGGAGGGTACTCTTGTTTCGTTTATACCATGGAAGTGAGTCCAGATAAAATTATATCCCCAACAGCAAAGGGACAATAAATTACGAACAAGCGTGTTTCCTTCTTCATCATTAATCTTGGTTTCGTTTGAAATTCACGCAATGTTATTGTTCGCAAAAAAGCTAGAGAAAACAAGGTGTAAAAAAAAAACAAAGAAAAAAATCTAACGAACAAGTACAAAAAAGTACAGGAACTGCCCAAAACCACACAAGACGCGTGTTTATTATGGTAAACTAAAGCGAGCATGTCCAACTACAAGACAATCTCACCGAGCCAGTAAAACACACGCGCACACAGACGCGTACAGGCGGGAGTAAACGATAAACATTCGTCGGTTGCAGGTTCGGGGGAAAGAAAGGAGGCTTTGGCTTAGGTATTTTGTGCAATACAATGGTGGGGAGAGGGTGGTTGATGTCTTGGTGGGGAGAATGGGGGGATGGGTAGGTGGTGTTTCTTTATTTATTTTGCTTTTTGTTGCTGTATCTTTCGCACAGGTTGTGCAAGGGAGAGCGAGGCGTGGAAGTAGAACAAAGACTGAAGATAATATCATCTGCTTTCCAAGGCTTCAAGTTGGATGGAAGCAACCTGCCATATTGAATAATTGTTTAGGGTTTTTGGGTTTGTTTGTTTTTTAAAGGGGGGGGGGGTGCAATATCTTGTTTGTTTGCATTTTATTGTATACATTTATTTTTTGTGTTGAGCTCGAGACATTGTACTGGACAGTGAAAAAATGGTATGGGTTTAACGCCCCTATCAAGTTCTGGACAGTGAAGTCGACAGGATTGGAAACTGTATTATGAAGGCAGTGGACAATATTTTTTAAAAGTCACTTCTTGCGTCCAGTTCTTCCACGTACGCCTTCAGTTCCTGACAGGGTCCGTCACAACAGTCTATCCTGTTTTAAACCCATGAAGTCCCGTTTATGGTCCCTAATCTTTTTATTGTGCACGTACAAGTTAAATCGCTAGAATCTATACTTCTCTTTAAAACGGAATGCTTATCTGAAGTACTGCAGACTATGGATCAGTTTTTCCTTCTAAGTTGGCCAGATAACTAAGAAAATGTTGAGTGCGGGCCGGATAATTTTTATTTTGCTCAATACAATACATGGAAAACATAATAAATGAATATAACCAATCTATTAATTTCTCGATACACAAAATACACAAAATATTCAGACAACAAACATGTTATATAATTTACCAATAGCATAATTAAATTAACTAAATATTGCGTTAAGATAGTTAAATCTATATCATACCTTGTACGCTCACATATTATCTGAATCTAACAAGCTAAGATCTATAAACTAGAAGTTCTGGAATCTATGCAGCGTCATTTAATAGGCACAGTAGAGTTCAAGGGAATGATTAACTTAAATGTCGGTGGCTAAGTCCAGAGCACACTACAAACACATTTCTTTTTCTTTTTCTTTCTTATTTCCCCCCTCATAGTGGCATGGCGGTGGGCCTGACGAACTGACCTCGTGGGTTGAATCTGGCCCCTGTGGTAGTCTGGTGACTGCTGCTGAGAATTGATACGTACCTAGTGAATAGTCCCTTTCTCTTTCAGTTCTTGATGATGTCTTGGCCTTTATATTTAAGGCCCTTATTCAACATTATAAGATTTTATAACATGATTATGTTGCGGGACCTTCGAATCTAATTACATATCCGAAAGTGAATTGAGGTCCTTGACAACTTTCCATTTGAGGATTTGAAGTAGGTTTATAAGCATCATAGTATATTTCAGCTTGACACTAACTTATCTGACGGGTATCCCTTCAACTTCAAGGGGAGGCAATGAGCTTTTCAGAAATAGTTACAATCGACGAATTTCGGCGAAAAAAAGATACACCAAATCAGAAAAAAGGAGGACGCCTCAGCATTTTGCCTGTTACCTAACTCCACATCATGACTGGAAGAAAAGTGATACATTTAGCTAGAATGAATAATTAGGCAGAATGATATTTCTGGTGAAATGATAATATGTTTGTGTAATTCTTAATGCCTTTCAACGTTTATCACTTTTCCAACTTCTGTGGCGGGATGAAGAGATGAATGGGAGCAGTGGGATATCATGATTTCTGCCGAGGCTATCTCTCCAGCACACACCTGCACACATGTCAGAGCGGGCTCCTTTGATCTTTCCAGACTTTGATAATTAGCATGTTTTCCTCTTTTCCTGGGTGTTACCCATTTATTTATTTAATAAACATCATTTCAAACGTTCTAGAGAATTTCAAGGCGTTTTTCATGTCGTTTTCTATTTTTTTTTCATTCATTCATTCATTCATCCATTTTTCATTCCGCTTTCCTTCAGTCATTTGTTGGCATATTAATACATGTACATTAACCTATTCTGTTATGGCATTCTTTTGTTCATTTGTTTAATTTTCTTTTCTTTTTGACCTGGCATCATTGAAGCTTTCTATTTAATTTATTACTATATTTTAGTAAAACCCTTAACACATAATAATATAATGATTATAACGTTCACTCTTTCCAGCTTCACCCCCCCCCCCACAAAACCACATTTATACCCTTTCCGAGTCCCCCAAACAAAACTCCAAATAACCGATAGCGTTGAAGAAAGAAATCTGAAACTGTGTCTTGTTATCGTTAAATATCTTTAAAGCTCGAGTGCTGACAGAATTTTCCTAGCATGATTTATTACTAGTATTATATCTTTGTGCGCAGAGAATAGAACAAAACACGTTATCATTTAATTTGTCTGAGAGCGTTAAAACCATGCTTTAACACCTCGAACTGTTCAGCTGAGAAAGCAAGCAAAATTTCATAGGCGTTAAGGAGCATGCACAAGGATACTCCATCTCACCCCCCCCCCCCCCTCAACTTTCCCCAAAACCGGTCCGTTAAGACTACACAAAAACTCTATTGAACAACAACAACAAAAAAGACCAGACAGAAAACTGTAAAACAATATCCGGTTGTTACAAAACAGCTAGGTTTGACTGCTTTCGTGGCATCAAATTATCCGGAAATTTTGTTTTCCACCTCTCTCTCTCTCTCTCTCTCTCTCTCTCTCTCGCTCTCTCTCTCCCTCTCTCGCTCTCTCTCTCACTCTCCCTTCCTTCTCTTTTTCTATCTCTCCCTCCCTCCCCCTCTCTCTCTCTCTCTTTCCCTAGCTCTCTCTCCCTCACACACTCTCTCTCTCTCTCTCTCTCTCTCACTCTCTTTCTCTCTCTCTCTCTCTCTCTCTCTATATATATATATATATATATATAAATATATATACATATTATGTGTGTGTTGGAAGGGGGGGGGAGGGGGGGTGTTTGTATGTATGTGCGTGCGCGCGTATGTATATCGGTTCACCCTCATATTAGTGCGTATTTGGAGTTCATCTGACTTCCTCTTGCAAATTGTTTGTGAACCTGTGGTGATTGTTTCATTTCATATCTTCTGACAATTTCTCACAACCTAGATCTAATTTTTTTTTCGATTTCTAGCTATTTTGAAGAAGCATTTGATATGTGAGTCCAAAGCTATGTAAGTAACCATGAGTTGATTCACACTCTGTGACCCGAAGAAACAATACATTTAAAAATCTACGAAGTTGGTTGAGTGAATGTGCGTGCGGTAAAAGATCGAGATTTGATCTCTATTGGGGAGGCTGTGCACATTCTTTGTACATGGGTGTGATTGTTAAAATAGAAATTAGAGGAGGCTGTTGATACAGGTTTTTACAGATCGTGCACATATTTTTTTGTGTACGTTTAAGCTCTGTAAAATTGTTTCCACTTGCCTGCATTTATATTCCTTTCATTTGTTTGCCTATTTGTCTTTAGAGATCTAAATACATTCTGCTTGATGTGGCTTTATTAAAGGGTGATTACGTGCATAAAGAATTTATAGACTATTTTCTCGTTAGAATTTCGGGATCGTTTAATATATTTTTGAAGTATGACTTTAGTCTGACATTCATATTACTAGCTGGGCCCCCAGGAATGATCGGTGCTTTAATATCAACTAAAAGTCATTAACCTACTATATTTACACTCTACTGGAATGGGGCAATAAATCTTGAGAGATGCAAAAAATTAGAATATCTAAATCTATACGATCAAAACAAAATGAGCCTCGCGAAATATCACTTCGGATTTTCTAAAATTATAGAGACAGAAGCGTCGTCCTACAAAAGCAATCGCGAAATAAAGAAATGTAGCCTTTTGCAGCAAAACTGTCTCAAAACTGAAAAAACCAAGGGCGTCATGATCTGGATGGAGAATATTTTAAAGAATCTTTTGGCGAAAACCGCATGTCGATCGATGCTACCATTAAAAAGCCTTTTGAATAGCAAAATTCGGCCACCACAAATAGATAATAGATAATAATTACAAGGTCTTAAATACTTGCAAACGTTTCCCTAATAATAAAACTGAAATTGTCCTCCTCTTCAAAGAGGCATTTAAAACTTAGCGAGTATTAACTTGACACCTTGAGCGGACGTTTCGTTTCTCTTTCTTCTCTGGCCAGCGATATTTTCTGTCTTTCCACCTTTCCACCTCTTTTTTATCTCAGCATCCATTGATCATGTATTGACATTGTGTCTGTTTTATACTTACTATTATGAATTTCCATTTTGATGTAGATTAAAACTCAACATGGACTCAAATTTGTTAACTCTCAAATGTTGAAAGCTACTCCCTTTGGAAAATATACTCAGTGTTTAGGTTAGACTGGTTTACTCTGCTTGATTAAGTATCCGATGGTTTGAAGGTTAAAAGGGGTACGTGCTAAAAGAAAACACGTCGTCAAAAAGCAGGGAATACTCACTAGTTGCACGTAGCCTGAAAAATATACCAACGTCTGGTCTCAGTTGTTGTTTTTTACTGGCTTCTAAGAAACAATAGTCTAAGCTAAGCCCTTTTCTAACTGCTGCCTTCTTTGTCTCTTTTCCTCTCCCTCTCCTCATCCCGCCACAGAAGTTGGAAAAGTGATAAACGTTGAAAGGCATTCATGAATTACACAAACATATTATCATTTCACCAGAAATATCATTCTGCCTAATTATTCATTCTAGCTAAATGTATCACTTTTCTTCCAGTCATGATGTGGAGTTAGGTAACAGGCAAAATGCTGAGGCGTCCTCCTTTTTTCTGATTTGGTGTATCTTTTTTTCGCCGAAATTCGTCGATTGTAACTATTTCTGAAAAGCTCATTGCCTCCCCTTGAAGTTGAAGGGATACCCGTCAGATAAGTTAGTGTCAAGAGAGAGAGAGAGAGAGAGAGAGAGAGAGAGAGAGAGAGAGAAAGGAGAAAGAAACGAGGCAAAGAGGGACAGAGAATTAGGTTTTGGGGGTTGGGGGGCGGGGTTATTGTGAGACACAGCCATAGCATGTAGAACACACCGTGGTCCTTACCTGTCTTGTGCTCCCTCCACCCACGCACGCACGTGCATTCCCACAACTCAAAATCATCCTCTCCACCAGGCGACGAGTGTGGGTCCGGATGTGAGTCAAATCCCTGGATCATGAACTCAGCTTAGTACTCAAGAGGTTGGCCGACTGTATGGTATTCCGTCAATTACACATTTCCGCTGTGATGAGAAGGGTGGGACGTAGACGATTCTTTTTTGTTTTCTTTTTACATGAGCACCAAAGATTTTAGCACAAGTACTTGAGGTACAATGACTTTTTCAACGAAGCTGAAGCCAGGTCTTGCTTTTTTGTGTTAAAAAATATGGGGATGTAGATAAGCAAGGTGTGTGTAAGAGGGGAGGGGGTGGATGTACGATTGTTATAACTTGTGCTGACAATTAACTTTAATTTAAATTCAGGAATATCAGTTTTTTAACAAGAAAAATAAACCAAAAACCTTATGGAACACTACCCATCCTTTCAGAATACAAATGGTCACAGCACTCAGCGAACAGCTCTTTTTTTCAGTTAAAAGTCCAATAATAGAAAATCATCCCTGTTACCCCTTTTTGGTACTTTATTCATTACTTTCCTTAATGTGATGAGTTTGGTTGTCGTTTTTAAAAAGATGTGTTACACCTTCATCGAAACAATTTCTACATAACATCCCACCAGAATGACAGAGGAACTTGTTAAAATTCCTCTCCATACAGGAATCGAACATAGATTATATATCTGCGTGCTTAGGCGAAGAGCTTAACAGCTACACTACAGACACCGATGTTAATTAATTTTTGTGATCTGGAACCTATTGTCACAAAGCTACAACATTTATTCCGTCGAACTGGTCTAGGCTAACGTTAATTATCATGCAGTGCGGCACAAACCCAAGAAAGGCGTAATCTTTTTTAGAAAAAAAATCCATCGATTAAGTCTAGAAATATATCGACTTTAATTGTTCCATAGATACTGAGGAAATGAAGAAGAGGACTAATTAAGTTTTGGGTTTAAGCCACGAAAATAAAAACACCAAAGACAAAAGGCTGAGTGGCAGTAACACAGTCCACATATTTGAAACAAAAAAAAACCTCTTTACAATCACTAGTTACAGAATGATCCGAAACCTTAACGTAGCAACTCGTACATTATATTTTTCATGTGAACAAGGAAGTAACACATTTGAAAAGCATTGTTTCCTTCGCTAGAAGAAAGATGGCTGCTCTAAATGCACTTCCGTTGCCTGAGGCAACATGGCTGCCGTTCATTTGGTATGTTTCGTATGACGAGTTCAGATTGTTCCTTTCTCACACGACCAAAAGAAAGCATAAATATATCAATAAACCGAAACCAAAGACCAAAGGGAACTTAATAAAATAACAAAGTAAACGATAAAAAGAACAACTCTCCTGAAAAAAGAAACAAAATATTAGAACGAAAAAGAAAAACACGGGAAACGTGCTTCCGGTGCCAGTGGCCGCAAGACTGCAGACCATAATATTTTGCAACACTCACTGCATTACAGATTCTTGCATCTCTCTCAGAGCCAGGCCCGAATTTATTTTCATTTCCAACCTCAAAGAAAACGTAAATTATCTCACAATCGACAAATAAAGAACACCCAAATATAACTGATTGGAATTATTCTTTGAACTCAAAACAAAGGGTGAGAGGGGGAGGGGGCAACAAAAAAAAAAGGGGGGGGGGGGGGAATCAAAACTAGGAAAGAAAATATGAAAAAATCTAAAACGTTAAAGGATTAGGTTTTTTTCTGATAACGAATCATTCAAAGAACTACACAAATAATGCTGTGTTTTTGGCACATGTTGCAGCCCTGATAGGGTATTTTAAGCTTTATGCCTCAAACACATACAATTAGAAGCAAATGCCCCCACCTGGCAGACATGTGTTTGTTTTTTTGAAAGGCCTAGAGGCTTTTCTTAGTCATCGACAATCGAAAAACATCAGCTCCTTAACACAAGAGGTTTTACTCCCTGGAGGCACTAAGGGGCATTTTGTGCATGTAGTGTACATATTCACGGAGAAAATTCTTTTGTTGAAATGAGGGTGAATAGCCAGTTTTTACTGAAAGTACCCGGCCTCCTTTTCAGAGTTTGCCTCAGGTGAACAAACAAGGACTGAAAGTGCATTTGGTTGATGGGAGAGGTTACATGTCCCCACTTCATTGTTCAGGTAGGCACAAAAGTTTAAAAAAATGTAAAACGAGTAGACAATATGAATACAACACTCGTAAAATTCAATCTATGGTCAGATTCAGACACAGAACATTGAAGAGCATTACAGTCTATAATCAGACACTAACCTGACCAGATTATTAATAATACATGTATGTGAAATAAAGTCAATGTGCTACTATTTTACAAATCCAGAAGTGCATGTTATTGCATCGATTGATTAGATATTTCCAAGGTGCTTTTTGGGCCTGAAATGATTATGTCTTTTACGTGGCAGTAACAATCCAATTATGTCTGTTAATAGATTTTGTACTTTTCTCTTTCTTCTTTCTTTCGTTCTTTCTTTCCTTCTTTCTTTCTTTCTTTCTTTCCTTCTTTCTTTCATTCATTTTTTTCCCGTCCTTCCTTCCTTCCTTCCTTCCTTCCTTCCTTCCTTCCTGCCTTCCTTCATGTATTCTTTTATTATTCATTTATTTATGTGTTTACCTATTTCTTTGTGTGTGTGTGTGTGTGTGTGTGTGTGTGTG
>NW_004797274.1:1415508-1417593 GCF_000002075.1 Aplysia californica
ATAATAATAATAATAATACTAATAAGGCACATCATTTCTTTAGCGCACAATCATGTAGAATAGAGCTCTAAGCACTTTACAATACCTTTATCTTAATACAAAGTATACATCGACGCACGTGCATAAGCTCTTTATAATGACGCTACACATGACCATACATCCATACTATCACAGCACAATTGATACTGATAATATGCACATCACATTTAGGATATGAGGAGTCCACTGAGAAAACAGGCATAGTCACAAACTGGAAATTGTGAGGGTGTGAATTTTAAAAGCTTGTGGACTCCTAACTTCATATTTGTTTGATTGGTGGTTTATTTTATATGTTTGTTGGAGGGGAAATCTAATAACAATAATCAACCAACAGCTGAACAGAAATACATTTATGAGTCAACAAGTGTTCAAAATTGATACTCTCACTCTTTTCAGTTTGTGACTATGCCCGTTTTTTCAGTGGACTCCTCATATATAAGAGTATAAATATATAAGAAGGATTTACTTTCAAGACCTCTGTTCATAGAGTTTGTTTTACATACATTTCGAGTTTTGTCTCCGATTTAGAATCCCTCAAGCAACAACTCATTCACGACGTCCTCAAATAAAAGAGAGACTATGACCACCAGTGTCTTAGACACTTGCTGCTGCTGCTGCTGCTGATGATGATGATGCTGCCGCCGATGATGATGATGATGATGATGATGATGATGATGATTAAGATTCCGAATTCGCGACTTATCCTCTAAGGAAAAGATTAAAAGAGATTCCAGCGAACAGAGAGCAGGTATGTCACTTCCATATGTGCCCATACGTCTTTGCGTCACGGTAGCATTGCAGTAAAACTGTCAAGACGCCGTTGTTTAGTGCAAGAACGCTTTTTCACAGCCACTTTAATTTCAAAATAGAAAGGAAACGAAAGATTAAAAAAAACTGGAATAGAACGAGAGACAGATTACTGAAGGAAACTGGGAGACGGAAAAGAAAGTAATGTAGAAACGGAAAGTTTTATTGGTCTTTAGGGACTGACTTCAATCGCTGCCAGAACACCAGAAATGTCTTCATTTTTCGGGATTTTGACCATAACTTATATAGCTGGAAGAATCTCGTCTGGCGAACAGGAATTAAGGGCAATGAGAACGAAACAAATAAAGACTTTGGAAAAATCTATTTTTTATCGTACAAATTTATTTCATTGGATCTTCCATTATGTAGAATCATAAAGCTTCTTTTTTCTGTCGGGGTGCTTTCATACTATCAATAGTTCCGGGAAATTAGAAAGAAAAAAGTAGATATATTACGCAATAAAACGCAAAAAGTACAGACATCTCTGACATTTGCGGGAGAATTTTATCTGACAGCTGATTAATGTTTCTAGGCTGTCAGTTCTGCTTTATTTCAGCTGTGAAGAAAGTAAAAAAGTTGACAGTTATTGACAAAGTGGAAGCAAAAAGAGGATAGATCTATCGCCTTTCAACAGTAAAGTATTTAGTTGTGTTCTCTCGGGGTTTTGTCCAAAACACTGTTCGATGGGTTGAAAAAATACTTGGATTTTTTTCTAATTTATAGTGGCTGTTGCAAATATTTTTTGTGCAGAGAGACAAAGCGAAAAAGATAGAGATACCTAAAGAGAAAAAAAGTAAACAGCCTCAAGGGAGTAAAAAATAGGGGTGGAGAGAGAGGAAAAGAGATGAGCACGTAATCTAACTTACACAACACACACACATGCACACACGCACACTCACTCTCACACACACACACACACACACACACACACACACACACACACACACATACACACTCAGAGACAAACAAACACACACTTTGACGCACACCGACACAAATGCCTGAGAATTGTTTAAAGAGAAGTATCAAATAGTTCATTAAAACTATTTAGATTAGAGTCGAGAAGGAAGCTGAAGATTATACGAGTAGGTGACTGACATTTTTTTAAGTTCCATAATTTCTTGGACTTATGGAAACCAACCTCCACACTTGTAAGTGGCGACACATTCCTATAGTTAGGAATTTACTATACTTCAAATTCTAATGTTCTTCACTACACAGTACGACCGTATATATATA
>NW_004797274.1:1417693-1420476 GCF_000002075.1 Aplysia californica
ATATATATATATAAATTCAATATATTATATATATATATACAAATAATATCTATCTATCTATCTATATCAACATATATAATATACATATATAAATATATATATATATATATATATATATATATATATATATATATATATATATATATATATATATATATATTATAGCCGGTGTCGCTTCTAATACATTTGCAATTTATCTATAGTTCTATAATGTAATTTGCGTTCGGATATCCACAAAACGGCACATATGGTGGAAAGCTTAAACACTTAAACACTACACCCATAAGAAGTGAGTTCAAATCCTTTTATTATCGGGTGTTTCCATCTGGACGTCATATCCCTCTCCACTCAGTTTGGCCGTGACGGGTTGGGACGAACCAGTAAGCTTCCTATATTTTTATCTAAATTGCGTCGATAGCGGTGTAAAACACTTGCACAAATTGTTCCTAAGATACCCAATAATGCACAGTAAAGAAGTACATGAAAGCCTTTACAAATTCAGATCGCATCGTCTTAATTTTGTCTCTTTGAATGGCCACGACTTCTGATAGCCTAGCATCAGTGTGGATATGTGTGTGGGGGTTGGGGTGTGGTTGGGGTATACAGTATAATGCGCCATCATCAATCAATTTGGTGGTCACGCAAAGGATTCTGTTACATTTTACGAGCGCGACGAAGAGCGTATCTGTCTCACCGTAGACGCCGGCAGGGGTAAAAGAGATGATTTAGGAAGTGCAAGCAAAGGGTCCGCAACTCTCTCGTTTGTGCCGGCGGGGGCGGTGACGGCGCAGACCACAGACCACAAAACCACGGCAGCAGGCAGACGTCTGGCCTGGCGCGCGCTACGACGGGAAGAGCCCAGGGGCTACGTATGTGGTGAGAGAGAGAGAGAGAGAGAGAGAGAGAGAGAGAGAGAGAGAGAGAGAGAGAGAGAGAGAGAGTACGTTAGAGGGAGGGAAGAGAGAGAAAAGAGAGAGAGATGAGAGAGAGAAAGACACCAGAAAACGAGGGAGATAGAGAGAGAGAGAGAGAGAGAGAGAGAGAGAGAGAGAGAGAGAGAGAGAGAGAGAGAGAGAGAGAGAGGTGGGGGGGGGGGGAAGAAACAAACGAGTCGCGTGGCTGGTATAAAATGTTCCCTCACTCACCCGCACACTCGTTCGTTCACCGACTATATGCATCCTTCGCTCAGGAATTACTATGCTCAACTGCACGGTAAGAACGCTCTTGGGGAACACAAAAAAAAAGTAAACAAACGCTCGTGGTAGGGTCAGGTGTTGTCGTTCGCTAATTAGAATTTTGCACTTCTTTCAAATTAGTTAAGACTGTTTTAAGATGATGGACTTCTACGTAGGGGACGGTGCTACAAGTTTTGAAACAAAGCAAAAAATAGTATTAGTAACTTAAAGGATAGTGTTTATCGCCGATAAATCTTTAAAGTAGGAAAGACAATGATTAGTGTTTATTACCTATTGCTCCTAAGTAAGAGAAAACGTAACCTGAAAAGATTCGATAAAATAGAATGTGAAAGATTCGAAACGTGTTTCCCGTACCGAAGTAACAACCTAAAGTTTATGTTAAATATTGGGAAGTTTAGAATCCGTTATATTTTTCACATGACAGTTATTGGGATGAAATAGCATGCATTAGACAACAGATTTGTTGCAACTAATTAGACAATTTGAAAAGCATCGGTCAACTTTCTATAATTCTTTACTATGGATGGAATTTATTAGTTTGGTTGTTTGTTTGTTTGTTGTTTTTTTAAAAATTGTATTTCTTTTTTTTTGGTCTCTGTAAATGGTTTACTTTCATCATTTTGTTACAAACCTACCATTCTCCCCCCTCCCCCCCCCCTCTCTCTCTCGCTCTCTCTCTCTCTCACTCTCTCTCTCTCTCACTCTCTCTCTCTTCTTAAATCTCTCAAAAAATCGTATATATTCACAGGACGGAAACATCTAGTGTTGGTTGTGTAATTTTCTGAAAAATGTAACAGTGGTTCTGGATGTTGTTTCTACGGGTATGGATAGCTAGCAGCCTCTTTCCGTGAAAAAGAAAAAAGTCATGGTAGTCGTTTCAAGCAATGAGTTTCGATCCTAGTTTCGGCTTATTCAATTATTATTCCGACCTGTTTCAAGGGAGTGTGGGGAGGTCGACCCCGGGAACATACCATAAATTCCTTAGACGAACATTTTGAATTATTATATATATATATATTATATATTATATTTACCTGTACATCTTTGGAGGGAGTGGTTGTGTTTTAGCGAAATAGAGTAATTTTGGGCATTGTGTGTGTATGTATGTATGTGTGTGTGTATGTGTGTGTGTATGTGTGTTTGTGTGTGTGTGTGTGTGTGTGTGTGTGTGTGTGTGTGTGTGTGTGTGTGTGTGTGTGCGTGTGACTGTGAAACAAGCACTTAAAACGGAGCCGGCTAGAAGTATATCTCTCGTAATGAAACGAAAATTAGATTACTACAAAAATATTCTGAAACACTAGACATCGGACGCTCTTCTTACCAGCCAAATGAAAACTCTATTTATCTATTTATTTCTGTTTGGATTTGTATCATTACAATCGCTTCCATAACCTTGTTCATCGGGGAAAGGAAGATTGGTGGGGGGGGGGGGGGGCGGGGGGGGGGAGAAAAACTTCTCCCCCCGCCCTCTCGTATATTTATTAATAAATACGAAATCCCGCAAGCGGAAGGGTCCTCAGAGAAATATAAAAATTACGGGTTTCGTGGAACCACGGGGCGGTGAATATAGACAAAAAAAAAAAGAAG
>NW_004797274.1:1420576-1438076 GCF_000002075.1 Aplysia californica
GGGGGACGTAGTGCTTGTTCAGCTGTACTTGTTATTTGTTATTATTAATTCAAATTCCATGAAACTGGATTGCACCAGACATAATTAAAGTATACTGCTATTGGATACACGAGTGGCATGGTTAATATGCATAATAATATACGCACTTTCTCTCTCTCTCTCTCTCTCTCTCTCTCTCTTTCTCTCTCTCTCACTCTCTCTCTCTATCACTCTCTCTTTCTCTCTCTTCCTCCATGTCTCTCTCTCTTTCGATATGTCTGTGTCTCTCTCTCACCCATACCCTCCCCCCATATACATCAACCGCCCCCCCTTTCCGAGCATTACAAATGTCATTCGTTTTACAATGATTTAATGAACGCACCTGGAAACCCTTTAAAGCTGGTTGCTTAAAACAATCTCTACTCTATTTTGGACGACGGTATATTTGAGGTTTCTAATTGGAATTTGCTTGACCTATTAAGGATTGTGGGGACTCCACAATCTGCACGGTCAGCACACCTTCTTGAGTGAAATAAGGATTTTAACTTATTTTAAGAAAGAGACCTCACAGCTGGCTTAATAATAATAATAATAATAATAATAATAATAATAATAATAATAATAATATTACCCTTTGTTTTTGAAGGTCAGTAAAAACAACGAAGTAGGTTATTCCTACAAAATTATCTAGCATCGTACTATGTGTTTCTCTTTACCTTTTTGTTATTTAAATACTGTTTTCGCCCTTCAAAATGAATTTGCGAAAACACTGCTAGAAACTATTAAATTTTTAGAACAAAATATTAACGGCGAAGGTTTAATTACAATTTAAAAATTTACACACTTTGTAATGATTCGGGGACTACCCACTTTCTCAATTTTATGAAACCCAAAATGCCGAAGTCTGTGTTAAATACATAGAGTGCGGAGTGAGCAAGTTTTAATATAGTTACAAGAAGCCAGATATCAATAAAAAGGAAAAGTGAATTTGTGCTCGAAAAGAATAAAGAGTTTTTTAAAAAAATATTCAACTTCTGGGGGTTAATGAAACCAGAAAAGGAAAGGTTGCAAATGCATAGTGTCCATAAATAGTTAAATAACTCCTTTCCTTTCCTTTCCTTCATCCACCCTTGGGTACCGGCTGGTGTCACGGGAAGACATACTTGTCTCTTTTGAGGGCTTTTGCATAAAATGAAGACACTAAATCAAATGTAATGTTTCACGGGATCGACTCTGTAAAGGAGACCCTCCAGAACCCATACCTTGACACTAATGACATGCCTCCTCTAGCCACTCGACTTGCAGTTGACACAATTCATTCTTTCTCCCTCGACATCCACCGATACCAGCGGAAGGGAAAAAAGTGAAAAGTAAAATTAAGGTAGAAGTATCGTCCTTGTTCTGTCTTTTTTAAAGCTCTCCTTTTCCTTTTAACCAAGTAACTCGTTTATGCAAGGAAAGAAAAAATAAACACACAATCGGGACACTAATGCATCAGGCGCTACCGCTAACTTAATTTGAAAGACATTAGACAAAACAACAGGTGTTTTTGCTCGCGGGCGTGTGGGCGTGATTGTGTGTTTGTGTGCGCGCGTGTGTGTGTAAGTGTGTATGTGCGTGTGTATGTGTGTGTGTGTGTGTGGCGTGTGTATGTGTGTGTGTGTGTGTGTGTGAGTGTGTGTGTGTGTGTGTGTGTTTGTGTGTGTAGTGTGCATGTGCGTGTGTATGTGTGTTTGTGTGTATAGTGTGTATGTGCGTGCTTGTACTGGAGAAAAGTTTGGCAGGGGGATAGGGTTAGCGACCCTTTGTGTTAAGGGTTTGCACCATTCTGAATTTTCTTTTTCGAACGAAAATTGTTTTTATACAACCAAGTATCCAAGAATCGATGACCTTGCGCTGCTGAACAAAATATTTCCGGTTTGCGGTCTGGCTTTTACCAGGTGAAAGTTAAGGTATGCTGCACATGCCAACGCTCTAAATCAACGGAAAGTAAAGCGAGATCACATTGTTGTAAGTAACCTGAAATCCTATTGCTGCAACAGGAAATGAACTCCAAAAAACCCCCACCCAAACAAACAAACAAACCAAAAAGCTAAAACAAAATCCCCAAACAATGAAAACGAAAACAAAAACAAAATCTTCCCAAAAAATGAAAATGAAAACAAAAACAGAGACAGAGACAAATGTCTGCCGCAGGCCATTACCCATCTGCATAGATCATGCAAAAAGTGTAAACAATGACTGTATATTCTGTGGGAACGACAAGCAGATGGTTCCTGTTGCGCAGTTTTGTTGGTCTGTGGAATCAGCACAACGGAATAGAGGGACCCATGGTTTGGGGTTGAGTTGGGGGTTGGTGGGGGGAGGCATTGAAATTTTGGCAAAATACGATGATCAGAAAATGCAATAGCGAAATACTGGAGGCGAAAATAATATAATTTGAAGGAATAAGATTGGCTATAGAATGTGAAACAGTACTGTAAATCGCATCGCTCCTTTGTTTTAAAGTATATATTTATATTTAACTAATTCGCTCCCTTTCTTTCCATCAGACACCTCGATATTTTACTGTGCATTACAAAATCTGATTGATGAAGGGCATACAATTTAGATTATAATATGTGGCTTGTGTGACTTACTTGTAACTTTAATCTTGTCGTAAATCATAACGCGAAGAATGTTTAGACGTGGTCACCGAGGATATAGTCAGTTAATCAGTCTTAAAAATTTGGGTGTTTTAAAGTAGGAATTAGGGTAATGTCTATTTAGTGACAACACACATCTAAAAACTGGTTGAAATTGAATGACCTATTATGTTATGAGATGAACGTAAAAGGTACTACGACTCAAGATTTTTACTTGTAGTATATCCCCTGTAACAGATGTGGACGCTTAACTTTAAACGACGTCAGCACAGTTCCTGGAATATTATAAAATAATTGTATCAAGTGTTTTGTTCATGTACACATGAAAGCTACACTTCAAGGGCCTCTGCTTGTTCCCACCAAAGTTCTTACATTCGTCTTGTTTGCTGGTTGTTGTTGAACTTTAGAAATAGTCAAACATACATTGTGGTTGCCGCCGAAACCATAGTCTTTTAATTTTAAAAACTACAACAGAAACATTTAATGGTGAGAGCCAGACAGTAATTAGAAGCATTGTCTCAACAGGTTTCTTGTTTTTTTTTGCTTGTTTGTTTGTTTGTTTGTTTGTTGTGCTTTTAACTGTTTACCATAAAAATCTAAAGGACTTTTCGCTGTTCCAATTGTAAGCACTGGAGACCTGCTTGATTCCAGGAGGCACAGATGTTTTATCGAATGTGTATCTTTGTCTAGGATGTATCCTGTACCGTCCACGTTAGCTGTAGGGCGCAAGCTCGGAGCAACCCGTAAAGGAAATTGTGTAATTGTACAAACATTCACAGCAAAAATGAAATAAACAATAATAAAATTCTTGCAACAATCAAGAATCTGGGCGTTCTATCCTGAAAAAGAGAGATAATTCCTATAATTTGGGACAAAATCAATTAATGCGAAAAGGTCCCCTTAAGTCTGCTTTTCGGAAGTCTTTGCATTTAAATTTCCAACAACAAAAAATACCATTACGCAAGCGTCATGTACCAAATTGACTATACCGTAATTTTATCTTTGTCGTTCATTAACCTTTTTTGCGTTAAACATTGGGATTTTGCGCCCCCACCGCTGTATCCTTTATTGCTATATTACTTGGTATCGATGTTTTAACTTGATTAAAAAGGAGACGTTTTCTTTTTTCATATTCTCATGCTGAAAAACATGACCTTAAAATGGAAGACATTTCCGAAATACAATTTTCTCAAAAACGAGGTACGCCATAATCACAGATTAACTTCAGATTTTCTGTTTTTCTGCCTATGCACGTTGATTAAAACAGACCTGCGCGCTTGCTTTTCAAAACCATAAAAACAACCATGAACGTAGACTTTATATCAAGTCTTATCGTAGACTTCATGGTTTAATTGATCAAATCCTACTCTGAACTCAATCACGCACTCAGATTAACTTAAACTCACAATTTAGAACATTGTTTTACTCTCTCGGGAAAACCCACACATAAAGCAACAGCACCTGTTTCCTGCTCTTCTTCTCCCGTTAAGTTGGAGAGCTGTTTCATGAAAAAGTATGCTTTTTGTGCAGAGGCAGATTTTATCAAAGTAATTACTCTTAGAACACAATACAATAGTTAGGCGCCGTGGTGTTTAAGGCGTATGTATTCAACCAACTCACGAAGTGTAGAATTTTTATTTGAAAAGTTTCCAGTTTGACAATATTATAATTATTTTGGGCACTCAACATTTAATTTGTTTGTCCTGGCAAGTCATTCCAAACTTTTTTAAAGAAATGAAACAAAATGTTCCAAAATTTCTTTTGACTTTAAAGTACTGACGTAATGATTTCACTACAACAGGTCATGTGTTATTTCTGTTATGTGAAATATTCCTGGCTTTATATGGTTACCCAGCAGTTTACAGGTTCGACTCTGGACATACACATCATTTTCCACGATACCCCACGAGGAAGACACCTTGAATTTCCTGCAATCGTCCCTGACGATCCTTAATTATGTGGAAAATCTGGGTGCTTTAACGTTAGACAGGCTTAAATTCAAATCTCGGAAAAAATATGTGCCAACAAAGATAACTAAATCGCACTCACTTCCTCTGTTAATAGAGGCCCTGGGATTTAAAGGCAAGTTTGCACCTCATAGCCGGTACTTGCTGACACGGCGAACTCGTATAAAATGTTGAAAACGTACTGAGATTGTGCATGTACTGCCACCTGGTGCAGCTAGTTTGTCGTCGTAAAAAGATTTCATTACCCCCCTCCGCCCCACCGCTGTGCCTCCCGTGACTTTCCAGAATCATTACCGAAGACTTTACACTGTCTGAAGCACTGGGTGGTGTCTTTTGACTTTGAGTTTGAATGAATAAAAGTAAAAGAAACTCACAAGTATTTTAATTATCATTTAGTTTTGAGGTAAAGGAAACCACATCGGGATTCGCCTGTAGGGTATGGAAAAACAAAAACAGCACCGGCGACGCCCTCCAAACCACCTGCAGGAGAAAAGTTACTTTTATTGCAATGATGACTTTGGGCCCGCTTTCAAGAAGACACGCGAGCTATCTCTCGTGGCTTTGCGTTTCTGTATAAAAAAAAAAGAAGAAATATAAGATAAGATAAGATAAGATAAGATGATACTTTATTGTTCATGAGGGAAATTTTCCTTGGCTGTACGGGACCGTAACAACACAGGTTTACGTAGAAAAAATAAAACTATATAAATAATAATATAATATATTTGTGTTACGAGGTGTTGGAATCAGGCGCTCGTCAATTTTTGGCGTATGGGGTTATTGGTATCATCTTAGAGCCTGTTCATTTGCCCTTCTTTTGATGAAAAAACTATCCATCTATGTTAAATAGAAGTCGAAATATTTGCGATTGAAGGAGATCAGGGTCGCCAGGTTTTAGAAGTAAAATGAGAGAGAAAATGTCTGTCAAATTAGGTAACTTCTATAGCCTGAAAGTCCTTGGAAACTGAAAATTTACAATTTTTGGGTGCATTTAATCAGTAAAATTCACACAAAAAAGTGTTTTTAAATGGACATAAAGGTGTTGAGCCACAAAAAGAAAATTGAAAAAAAATTGCCCAGCGGCAGAAAATATGCCGATTTTTTAAATCTCATTTTGACGAGCGCCTGATTTCACCGCGATGCTATTATATACAGCAAGTATAAGTGGAATCTGGTGTAGCTGTAGTCATGTTCTTCACTTTGCAGATGAAAAACGTTGGACTGATTCCTACAATTATATCTAGGAGTTGTGTTGAGTATTTCTGTCTCCCAGTAAGAATGTATCCCAAACAATCCTGACTGCCGTCTCATATGTTAACATTATGTAAATTATATTGTGTCTGCAGGAGTTTAAATTGTTAATGACTACAAAATAAACTCACTCTTTCAGTTTGAAAAAAAAGCCTCTTCTTTTACTAAGTATATTATGTTAATACTCAAACTAGTGTGTTAAAAAAATCGCCAGTAATAATTTACATTGCGGACATGGAAAATACATCGTATGTAAGAATTTATTAATACCGGTACTGGATAGGCATTATAGAAATGTTAATGCTTTTAATTAATTTTTTTCTTGTATCTACCAAACGTTCTCTAAAACACATTGTTCACTTTTTGTAACTTTGTACCGAGAGGTGACGTTCAAAGACCCCCTCCCCCCATCCCCAAACACATACACACATAAACACACACACACACACACACACACACACACACACACACACAAACACACACACACACACACAACCACACACTTCAAAAATCGAACAGCCTTCTAAAAAAAGCGAGGTCGTGTCGATAGCTCAATTAATATCATGTCGGACCATAGGAAAGGGGGTCCTGGTTTGAATCCGTCCCTGGGAGTTCTGGAACACTGTTCGTTTTGGGTGTTTTTAAGGCTCTCCACCCTACTGACTCAGTTCTATGGGAGGTGAACGCTAAATTTGGAAGTTTCCTTGTCTTCAATAACTGTACTGTGGCCATACCCATGCCCTGCCAAATCAACAGTAAAGTTGACTGGTATGAGATGCATGCATGGATTTGGGAATAACATTTTATCAGTGTATGTTTACATCAAACCATCCACTGTTTAATCCTTTCTTTAAATTGTGGAAAACAGACTGAGAAAACTTGGTGTATGAACAACATTTCAGAACATATTCCAATCAATAGGGTGTACATTCCCGAAAAGATAATCCTCTTTGGAGCGTGACAGTGACAAAGAGAGGTCACTTTTCATTGATCTACAATGAATTTGCTTCGGGTTTGAAACCAGTTGCACAAACAAATTCCATTGGATAGGGAAAAGTTTTTTGTATGTCTTGACAGCTTCACTGTATCAATCAATATTGCTTTTATTAAAGCTTCTACAAATATGTCTGGACAATTTTCTTTCGTATCGTGAGCAAAATTATATTGCAAGCATTAGACTTGAGTGTTTTTCTTAATTTTCTGGGCTTAAAAAACGTTTTGAATTATTTCTTGGTGACACTTTTCGTGTGAAGGATGGGGGTGATTGGTGCTGATATTGTTATTGATAAATAAATATATTATTTTTATTATGCTACTGTTTTGACACTAATACTACATGTATTATTACGACTTCTACTACTACTACTACTACTACTACTACTACTACTACTACTACTACTACTACTATTACTACTACTACTACCACTACCACTACCACTACCACTACCACTACCACTACCACTACCACTACCACCACTACTACTACCACTACTACTACCACTACCACCACTACTACTACCACTACTACCACTACTACCACTACTACCACTACTACTACCACTACTGCTACTGCTACTGCTACTGCTACTGCTACTACTACTACTACTACTACTACTACTACTACTACTACTACTACTACTACTGCTGCTGCTGCTACTACTACTACTACTACTACTACTGCTACTACTATTACTAGTGCCGATGCTGCTGATGCTGCTGATGCTGCTGATGCTGCTGATGCTGCTGATGCTGCTGATGTTGCTGATGCTGCTGCTGTTGCTGCTCCTGCTGCTACTACTGCTGCTACTACTACTACAACTACTACTACTGCTACTTCTACTGCTACTTCTACTGCTACTTCTACTACTACTGCTGCTGCTACTGTACTGTGGGACTGTTAGTGCTTTTGCTACTTTTCAAATGGTCGTTTAAGAAATTCTGTTATGTCATTTTATTTTCTCCAACCAGTACCAAACCTCATCACCTACCCATCGACCGATCATACCTCCGGAGAAAAGTGATCCGTAGCAACTGTGAGTTTTCCAGACAACATCAGTCTCCGGAGTCGCTCATATTGGCGTATCGGTAACGGACACAGCCTAATCAGGTTTGTTCCAGCACACCAAGCGGTAGTGACGTAATCATGACGTTCCGGATCAGGGACCATCTGGCCTTGAGCAATGTCTGTCTACGTCACCCAGAACCGGCAGACTTGACATCCTGTAAGGTGAGAATATTCTATTATTATAGTTAGTTGTCTTTTTCGCTCTTTTTCATAGAGTTCCCTGCAACTTTTTTTAAAGCTTAGTATAGCTATTAAAGCTCCACCTCTTGGTTTTTAGTCTTTACAATAATGCTTTTAGTTCTTTTTATCACTATTGTTCAGAGTTTCAGCCACAGTCAATGTGCCAGGTTTTTAATGACTTTCTCAGGATAAGAAACCACTGCAACCTTTTCAAAAATATGTTTAAAGAATAACACAAGGGAAATAAAAGAAGAGTACATTCTGCATAGATGAAATTCTATTACCATCTGTTTTCAATGCAAGTATTTTAATTACTACTTCGCTTTGACTTCACAGACTCGGCCTTGTCATAATCAATATATAATTTTCGTTGCTTCTTGTTATGTCGACGTTTCGTTGTTGTTTTTATCCATTCTCAATATTATGACGGTGTCAAGGAGAGGGTAGGTGAGTGAAGGGATGGAGCAGAATGTTAATCTTTGCGTTGCCCAGATTCTTCCTTAATCAATTATGTCGCCAGAAGGTTTCCCGGCGAGGTTAGCTTGCGAGAACTCATAACAGGCGGATATTACTTCTAATGGGAAAAAGAAACCGCAACAGAAATAAGTAACTGTCACATATCCGTTCTTAGAGGTCGGAAAAATTATTTGTTAAAGCCTATGAAAACAGCCAGTCTACGGACTGTTAGGTGGGCAGGCTGATACATGTATTATGTCAAAGAGTGAAGATTTCTTATCGTTTTCCCTCCAAAAATATGGGGTGTGAACAATACTTTCCCAGACCTTTCACCACACTTGTGGAGTCGAAATGTACTGCAAGTTCGGACCCCAAAAAACAAACAAGGTGCTACACAACGTTAAATGGGATGTAATGACACACACACGACAACTCTTGACTGGAAATCATATTTTTAGAAGAAATATTAGCTCCAACTAAGTCAAAAGGAACAGACAACACAGCAATAACTGTCAGTATAAATATTGACTAATGAGGTTGTTTATACTTACAGCGAGTTTGCAGATCGTTTACGGTTGTCTTTACGCGTGCAGTGATATAAATAGAGGGATAAAACGAGAGTTTAAGTGTAGGGTTACAGCCCTGTTGATTTGGGAGCTGAAGGTTTGACGAATTGCGGTGCTACTGATCAAGATGGAAATGACCCGATTTCTGATTCTGAACCGTTCATAATATTAAAATTTCATCGGAACTTACAATACATGTTGGTTCTGGCTCTAAATAAAAACAACCTTGATTTTAAAAACGCTTTTAAACTATTGTTTCATGTTTACATAAAATACATTTTTTTCCTTTGTAATACCATTCTTTTGTTATCTGAAGTGGGTTCGAGGAAGTGGTATCAATCAAGGATAACTCGTCATTCGTCATGTGGTATATTTAAAGTAGGGTGTAGGCATGGTAAGGGCTTTATTTTTTCCTTCTCTTCTCCTTTTTCCTTCTCGTTCTCAATCTCTCTCCATCTCTCTCTCCTCTTTTTGTCTAGCTCTTTCTTTTTCCCTCTCTCTTTCTTCTCTCTCTATTCCTCTCTCTCTCTCTTTCTTTCTTTCTCTGTCTCTCTCTCTTTCACTCTCTTTCCCTCTCTTCTACAATAGATAGATAGATACATAGAGAGAGAGATAGATAGATAGATAGATGGATAGATAGATGGATGGATAGATAGATAGATAGATAGAGAGATAGATAGTGGGATAACATAGATGGGAATGAGGGAGAGACAAAGAGAGAGAAGGTGTGTCTGAGAGAGAGAGAGAGAGAGAGAGAGAGAGAGAGAGAAAGAGAAATAAAGAGAGAGAGAGAGAGAGAGAGAGAGAGAGAGAGAGAGAGAGAGAGAAAGAGAGAGAGAGAGAGGTGGGGGGCAAGAGAGAGCATACTGAGAGTTGAAAGATGAATAGAAACATTAGAGGATGCACTGAGTAATGGCCACTGGTGTTGACAAGTGATTTGTCTACATGAGCTTGTTTCGTCTACAGGAAACGTGGACAGGTGGATATGCCATGCAACTTATTGGAGAGAGAGAGAGAGAGAGAGAGAGAGAGAGAGAGAGAGAGAGAGAGAGAGAGAGAGGGGGGGAGAGAGAGGGGGAGAGATTGATAGATAGATAGATAGATAGATAGACACAGAGGGAGAGAGAGAGAGAGAGAGAGAGAGAGAGAGAGAGAGAGAGAGAGAGTGATAGAGAGATGATTTTTATTGATTTCAAAGGTCTTTGGCTTATACATCCATAACATAGAGTTAAAGAAAGAAAAGGAGAGAGAGAGAGAGAGCGCGAAAGAAAAAGAGAGAGATATAGAGAGAAAGAGAGAAAGAGGGAGAGAGAGAGAGAGAGAGAGAGAGAGAGAGAGAGAGAGAGAGAGAGAAAGAGAGAGAGAGTGACAGAGAGACAGAGAGACAGAGAGACAGAGGGGGGAGGGTAGGAGGGTAGGGGATATGGTGAAGGATGGATGGAGACTGCCGACTGACAGATAACAGCGGGGTTAAAAAAATTGTTTGACAGTTTCATTTTGAATGGGAAAAGACAGTGTTATTTAAACACAATGAATAAGAATAGACGGGAAAAGAGATTTTAACAGGATTACACATGCTAACACATGTTCACGCAGACACTGATCTAAATGCTGTCACTACATCAATTATATAGACATGTAGGGAAACAAGATAATAAAAGTTAGTGCATTTACATCTGTACTTGTTCACACAAATAGGGTCTCCCTCTTTCTCTCTCTCTCTCTCTCTCTCTCTCTCTCTCTCTCTCTCTCTCTCTCTCTCTCTCTCACTCCTTTTCTCCCCCCCCCTCTCTCTCTCTCTCTCTCTCTCTCTCTCTCTCTTTCTTTCTCTTTATGCGGCGTCGGGAGCCTAGGCGAGTGGTAACTTATGCTACCATACCAGAGTCGTAATCATGAGACCGCGGGATCCGGGTCTCGAGCGTCAGCTCGGTCCGACAATGTGTCCTTGGGAAAGGCACTTTACACAAATTCCCATTTGGCCCTGTCCATAGCGTACTTTACTAGAAAGAACGCCATGGCCCTGTCCTTTCGGAGATGGACGTTAAACCAGAGTTCTCGCCTCTTAAGTAACCTAATAGTGTTGACAGGGGTGTTAGACTTATACTATTTCACCATCGCCCCCCTCTCTTTACCTCTCTTTTTTCCTTTTCTCTCTCACTCTCTCTCTCTCTTTCACTCTCCCCCCCCCCTCTCTCTCTGTCTATCTATCTATACATCTATTTCTCACTCTCTCTCTTTGTATCACTCTTTCTCGTTCACTGGTGGGTGGTACCTCAATATCCCCACTCCCTTGGCCTATAGCAATACAAGCTGTCATGTAACCTGAACTCTGCTCACCCCCTCACCCAGCCCCACCCTCCCCATCCCACTTCTCCGTTCACTTTTCGCGGCTATCTGAAAAAGACGATGTGGATACCTGGCCTTTATCTCACACCGCCTCAACTCTGTTGGGTGGAATTAAGCTGTCAGGGAAGCTTCACCCTATCTTTCCCCTTTTTGACACGTTCCTAGCTCAATTACAGGAGAAAGAGACTTACCACAACCCCCCTCCCAGCCATTGATACCATCGTTTCACATGGCAGGAGTCCGTTCTGGTTCTGTTTTGCTGATTTGCGCCAACTCTCGCTTTTCCCTTTTTCAATAATCGTAACACTATAGCAACATAATATAGAGGTATCTCATTGTTAAGCCACTCAGAAAAAATGTATGCAAAGATACTAGAGCAGCGCATAAGACCTATTGGAGTGAGAAATCTGAGCAAAGCTCAGTTTGGATTCCGAAAGGGAAGAGGATGCACGGATACCGTATTCGCATTACGACATATATATGCGAGAAAACAATCGAACTCACAAAGAATCCAACATCGTCTTTATAGACTAGGAGAAGACTTTTTTCAGAGTAAACCATGCAAAACTCTGGAAGACACTCGAAAAGTATAGCGTCAGAGGACAAATGTTAGATAATATCAGAGCTCTATTTATACCAACAGCAAAAGCTCAGTAAGAACGAACGAAGGCAATACAGACTGATTCAAAGTAAGATCTGGAGTACGACAGTGATGCGTTCTATCCCCCCTCCTGTTTATAATATATATGGACACAATAACGTAAGAAGCAAACCAAAGCCCAGAAAGCCTACATGAATTTCTGTTTCGCAGAGGACCAATGTCTTATTCAGAATGACCAAGAAAGCCTCCAAAATCAAACAACCGAACTCAACAACACCTGTGAGAAATTCAACATGAAAATAAGCACATCAAAAACAGAAGTTATGAAAGTGAGCCGAAACCATAGTCCACTGAACATCCATGTCAATAGTAAACAACTGAAACTGGTGAAGGAGTTTAAATATCTTGGAAGCACTTTATCTGAAAACGGGTCCATAGACAGAGAAATAGAAATGCGAACTCAAAAAGCCAACGCTGTCACCTACCAGCTCGCACCACTCCTACCTCATCCAAACATCTCCATGGACACAAAGAGACAGCCTATAACCTCGATATTCATACCAATATTATGTTATCAGTGCCAGACCTGGACCTTAAGCAAAACCCATGAAAGCAAAATCACCGCATGCGAAATGAAAAGTCTCCGCAAAACCCTCAACATCTCAAGACGAGACAGGCAGAGAAATGAAGAAGTAGGAGCAGCTATCGGCACTGAGCCCTGCCTGCATTACATAGAAAGACTGAGGATAAAATGGTTTGGCCACCTGTTACGCATGTCACCTGGCCAGCCAGCCTCGAGAGCCTACAACACCAAGCACTCAGGCTATAAAGGAAGAGGAAGGCCACGCAAAAGGCGAATCGAGGGTGTCAAGGAAACTCTAAGAAAACATAACATCACAACTGAAAGAGCTGCGGAGCTGGCCTACCATAGGAAACTGCATCTGCCTCCCCTCGACGCTTAACGGCAACAGAGGATGAAAAAGTAAAGTAAGTAAAGATAATCATTTAATAATCTTGGACTTATTTTCATTCCCCGACCCTCATCAACGTTGAGCAAGACATATTCGTTAAATTGTGACTTGCATTTTAATAATGTAACCGTTCTACCATTAATAATGCTGTAGAGTAAATATTGAGGATCGGATTATACTAGCTCATTTCGATCTCAATCCCAAAAAATAGGTATATTGTACAGTCTGATGTTTTACCCGGACCAGACCATGTAGACTAGACCTGTTGGAAAAGAGTTTTTGCTCTCGATAGTTGATCACAGTTATCAAACTTGATAGAACCCCCCGGGGCGGTGCCACTGACTGAAGTGTCTTTAGGCCTTTCCCAAAGGGGAGGGGGGGGGACATGTCTCGTTCTAATGCACAGTATTTTTGGTGAATGGGCTGATCCAACAATGTCATGCTCATAACTGTGCCTGAACTACAACAGGGAACTGCTGCTTTTTCTTTCCTTATCCTCACTATCGTCATTTTTCCTCTACTTCTTGTGTATGTTTGTCAAATTCTAGGTGACCCGCTATTTCAGGGGTGCCTTGATAGTCGAAGCAGACTTTGTGCTGTTGAAGCTAGAGAGGTGAGCAAAGTAAGACTGATTCCCTGTTAGGACTTCTCTGTTGACATCCACCCCTTGGCGCTCATATGACCTTACGCAGTTGCGAGCGCCGAAAAACCTCTACGAAAGCTAAAAACTAAAACTTGATAGACGACGTATAAAGTGACAACTTTTATCCCAGAGTTGCCAGCGTGTACGGGAGAGATTTGGTTCTGGAACACATTTTTGCATAGTTTACACTCTTTAAAAAAATACAAATCCTTAATTGTTTTTAAAAAAAATATTTAATGATGGAAATGGAGCCAGCTGATTAATTTTCAGGAAGTTGATTGATGGATTTGTTGGACGTACGAACGCTTGGGGTTCTCAACTTGTGTGGGAGTTGAGCTTATTTTGTTGTACGGACCTGAATGTCTTTTTCCAAGCCCGTTGTCTTGTTTAAGAACCAAGAGGGTCCAGGTGCCAGGTTGTGGCTAGTGTGTGTCATCTCATACTGACTTGCCAGTGTTTACGATCGCTAGCTACTTTTGTGCTCTCAAAGTCAGCCCAGTTCATACCCTGATGCTGTCGGCTCACATAGCGCACATCATCATGCCTTTGAATATATATTATATATATATGATGGTGAGCTGACGTTTGATATGACCAACGTGTTGTGCGTGTCTTCTGTTCAATTTGTCTAGAAAGCTTGCTGTGTGTGGAGAATCTGGCACATCTATTTATTTGTCTTTTTAGCCTTCCAGCAAAATCTGGCAACTGTTCAGTATCACCACATCTCAAACTCAGATTTTTTTGGGTCTTTTTTTTGGGGGGGGGGGGGGGGGGGCTTCGTTCTTTGTTAAAGTTCAGTTTTCTGCACCGTATAAGAAATTGGGAAGATATAGCATGCAAACAAGTTCTTCATTAAAGGCCGAGCTGAACTCCGTGCAGATGTTGAAAAGATAGACGTAGAGGACGCAATCTCATCTCATTCCTCTATGGTTTTATGGGTTTCAGTACATGTCCTTTCAACACTGCTTTCTTTAATTGCTACCTTTTACTGACAGTAACGATTTCTAAAGATTCTGATATCTTTGCTGTCGATACTATCTTTTCTAAACACTCAGTCTGATATGGTGGTTTCTGCCGAAAACATTTGAGTGATCATAAAATCGGGCAACTTTGTTTTGCTCTCAAATATTATTATGTACAATGAAGTTACGGAAAACAAGACAGATCCCAGTCAGAGAAGAGGTAGGAAGAAGACCGTGGCGATAGATTGGACATACTCTCAAGAAATCAGGCAGCTGCATTACAAAGAAACTGTTCGATAGGAATCCATAGCGTAAAAGATCAAGGGAAAGACTGCGAGGAACCTGGAGAAAAATCACAGAAATTGACGTACAGAAAAGTTGGAAGACATTGAATAACATCAAGAGGCTAGCCCAGGACAGAAAAAGGTGGAAAGTGTTTTGTTCGAGGCCTATACTCTGGTGAAGGGTGAGAAAGGCAATGATAATGATGATGATGATTGTGTTCCTGCAGAAGGTTCCTTCTCTAGTGCCACTTCCAGACCCGAAGTCAAACAGTTCTCGAATTTTTTAATTATTTATTTTTTTCCTTGGTGAAAATATTGTGATAATATCTATAGCAAATGGCCGTCAGTGTGTAATTTTGATCCAGGTGAAAAGGCATCATTGTTTTTCTTCCTCTTACTTCTATGTCCCAGACTGTATTTCGGTTACATAAAAAGAATGAAAATAACTCGGCCAAAAAGTTTAAGCTTGTGTCGTGGTATGTGACTCTAACCTAGCAAAACTCAAAGAGAGCTTTAAGCACATCGTCTATCTATGCACAAACGGACATAGTTTTAATTTTGGCATAAATTCTGAAATTTTATGTTAAAGAGGGCGGGGGGGGAGTATAGATAGGTCATGGTGTCAAGTTAATTCTAAATGTAAACCCTTATGAGAAAACAATGAGTAATTTTCATTTCCAGTAAGCATTTCTTTGCTAGGGTTCTGGTATGCATGGGAATCACATAAAATGCAAGTCGAGGAGGTAGATAGAATTAGAATGAAGCTAAAATTCCTTTATATTTTGACACTTTTTTATTCAGTTTCTTATTCAGTTTCTTATCGATTTAAATTTACAAGTTCGAAGGAAACAGTGATGGAAACAATAACTTAACCGCTCTAGGATTTGTTGTTTCTCTGAGTTCCCGAGGCAAGGAATTTCAAATTTTAACGCCAGAAAAATGAAAAACTTTTTTAAAAAAAGAAGAGGTCCTAATTTCATTGCAAATGGCTATCACTCTGTCTTTTATGCCAGGTCGGGTATCTGCCATGTTGATGCCATTCACTCACTCTTTCTCTATCTCCTTTATCTCATCGTAAGAATGGTCTGCGTTTTTGTTGTTGTTTTTGTTTTTTTCTTTTGCTGTTGTTGTCTCTTGTTTTTGTCATCATCATCTGTTCTGTATTCTTCTGATTCTCACTTTAGCAAATATCTCCACTAAAAATAGGTAGACATCTCGTAATGAATTTTAAGGGAAATTTCGTCAACATGCCAAGTTTTCTTCAATTCGTTCTCGCTTTCTCATAAATTCATTTCTCCCTTGGGTGTCAAGTTGCTGCCTCTCTGTTGGTCTGTCTTCCAAGTTATTAAATTTACAGCCATCTCTGTCTCTGTCTGTACAATATATCGCTCCACTGATATAGCCGGAAGACATATTGCCATATCGTCAGTAGGAAATCCTTTCTTCTTTTAAAATTAAAAGAAACCAGCACTTAGCATGTCATCGTATACCGCCAAGGGAGGTACATAAATTATATTATTGCGTCTCATTTTTTATGTGTATCGTAAACGATATTCAATTTCTTTTTTCTGTCTCTGGCTACATTTGTATCTTGGTCGAGAAAGGGGAGGCAGAGGCGATGTTTGGGGTTCTATCTAACATTGACTATAATTCCATACGTTTAATTTCGGGTTGTTATTTCTTCACGTACATAGTTCACATCCATTGTTCAACAGCAGTCTATACCTCCTCCTCAGCATATTCACCATAGCCAGTTAAAGACTCAAAAGAAACCTATATATATATATATATATATATAGAGAGAGAGAGAGAGAGAGAGAGAGAGAGAGAGAGAGCGAGAGAGAGAGAGAGAAAGAGAGAGATAGTTGTCCTTTTTGTTACTTGGTGTTGTCAGAAATGTCATGTGCGGTAGCAGCGAGTACATCTGTTCATTTTCTCCCATATCACACTTCACTTGAACCCCCGGAACAAATGTCGACCAGGTTATTGTATCTATCACATAGAGTGACAACTTGACACATCACAGCGGTGGGTCGGTGATGAGGCGTTCACGCTAATGAACTCCAGAGTTCTGCTTTTCAGCACACAGAAGTGGTAAAACGATAGAGGAAGCCTTTCTGTTCTACCTTTTGGCACACGGTATTATTGTTGTTGTTGTTGTTGTTGTTGTTGAAGTTGCTGATAAGTAAAAGTCTACGCAAATGACAAGTTTTATTTTATGTGGTACATATACCGTACCAGGTTCACCGATGCCCCCCCCCCCAAGCCTCCCCCCCCCCATCTGTGGGAGAAGAAATTCTAGGGTAGACGGGGAGAAAAAAAAGAGAATTTGCCCAACCAACCGCCCCCTTACTCACTCCAATAATGTGATCCTGGGTTGCTACTTCAAGCCTGTTGCGTGAGGCAAAACTTGTGGCCAACTTTGCAATGAATGGACGCATAACTATCGTCTTCCCCGATGTGTGCCAACAACTGTCTACAGCTTTGAAGTAAAACTCCCTGCTCAGTGCAATAAAATATGCAAAAATCTCCCACTATTCTTGTCTTATCCAAGACAGCTATTTATCTAACAACTTCATAGGAA
>NW_004797274.1:1443076-1449896 GCF_000002075.1 Aplysia californica
TCATCTCAGGCCAACGTTTGTGTCCTCGGGAATTACACGTGCCACAATTTTCCCATATTGCTCGGTCCTATCGGAAATGTACGTTTTAAATTGGAAGATCCCACCCCTTGAATAACCTTGCATAGCTGCAAGTGTCGTCAAACTTATACAATTTCATTTCAAATCATGTATAATTCTTATACTGGCTTTTCTTTTCTTTCCCCATTGTCCACAGTGTAAATGTCCGACGTTCTACCTCGTCTGGCGTATATTTTGGGCCATTTACCACAGTAGCTGGCTGATAGCTAACCTCGTTAATGCCTCACAGAGAGGTGGTGGTGAGGGGGTCAGCAAATGGTTTATCTACCTCAGCAACTGGATGTACCTTGTGCTCACTCTGCATTCCTTACTAGACGCCGTTCTTGTCTTCAGGGCGAACTGCGCCAAGAGGGTAGCTCTCTCTCGAGGTAAGTAATACTATGATGTAATATATGATAATCGAAGAGGGTGGTTGGCGTGTGCTCGGATGTGGTGTGCTCGGATGTGGTTTGCTCCTTCTTTACTGTTAAATATCTATCGTCCTTATCTTTCTTTGTTATTTTTGTGTTTGTTGCTCTCTTGTAAAATCCGCTCTCCCTTTATCTTTATTTCTTTTGCTCTCTATTTACCTTTCTCCCTCTCTCCCGATCCTTCTCTCTTTCTCTCTCTGTCTCTCTGTCTCTCACTCTCTCTATCTGTCTCTCTCTCTCTCTCTCTCTCTCTCTCTCTCTCTCTCTCTGTGTGTGTGTGTGTGTGTGTGTGTGTGTGTGTGTGTGTGTGTGTGTGTGTGTGTGTGTGTGTGTGTGTGTCTTTCTCTGTCTCTCTCTCTCTCTCCCCGAGGGTTCCTCGTCTTAACCATGAACAAACCGTACTTATAATACTGAACACTTTTAAAAAATTAAAAAAGCAACTTCCGATCAAAGTGTCATCTAGGTTTTAACAAACTCACATTTAAACTAAAATTAATTACAGCGAACTGAGACTCAGGATTTTAAAAATTAATTACCCGTATTATGTTCTTCAGAAATCATGTTTATTAGTCAAGCTTTTCTTCCAAAAAAAGTTATGGCCACGCCTTACTGGTTTGTTCTAAGTGGATAGCCATTGTTACAAAAAGCTCAACACTGTCAAAATAAAAATGTCTGGGGAATTCATTATGGTGTTGGGAGCAGTCTCGTTATAAAGCTCTGGGGTTGTCAACTACACAAACAGACGAAGCCGGAGCAGAAATTGGCAGTCTGGGAGTTGAGGAGAGCACTGAGACCTGAGTCTGACTTTATAGTTCATTTTTATGCATTGTTTGGCGCCATTTTTATTTCACTTTCCTCGTGAAAGAAATCTGGTTGAGTGAAGGCGTCAGGCGTATGTAATCTTTACAGACAAAAAAACCTGCCTGTTTGGCTCCTTGGGAGGTAGGAAGAGTAACAGCCAGTGAACGTAAACACGCTAATGACACAGACCTGAACACAGCGTGGATTACGCTTTCACGCACGGCCCTCGCTAATTGGTGAGCATTTAGTGATATCTTAGATTCTTATCTCGAATGACTTGAAGACATTAATCATGGCTTTGAGAAATAATCATTGTGACATTTTTTGGGGCTGTGATGTAGTGGTTTCATATAATGTGCTCTTTGTTATCGTTTATAAAAGACACCGGTTCGATTTCTGTCTCGGATAAAAACAATGATATATCGAGTATCCCCATCTATGTCAGGGGCGAAGGCTGACTTGTTTGACAGGGTAATCAAAGTGAAATGGGACCAGATAGGGCCTGGAGATATCACACTCACACAAGTCACAAGAATCTTACTGGCCCTGGAGGCGGCAACTCTGAGTTGTGAATGAAAACAAATCCTGAATTCATGTTGTATGCTTGTTGAACCGCTAAAATAATCGGGAAAGTATTTAATTAAATATTTATTCTAACTAACCTTAAATTTAACTTTAGATTTGAACACACGAACACCAAGGAAAGAAGCACAGATGTCAGCACTACAATGGCATGTTATACCAGACAGCCGAAACACTTTGGTAGAGCAAGCCAATTATTAATTTTTTATTTCACATTTGGCTGTTTTTTGTCTAGCTTTTTCGCGGCCAGGAGCCGCTGTCATAATCGAGGTCACGATCTGATTATAGGACGTTAAAAAGTCGAGGAAAAAACCAAGCACTAGCAGTGTAGTAGCAGGAGTCAAAGGATTATTAGGAGTTAGTCCCCCTCACATCTGTGAGGTAGACTCGACCAGTGTAATAGTTCGCTTAGATAATCAGCGCGTCTGGGTGCTTATAACTGTGGCCCGAAAGGGGTGAACAGGGTATATGCGACAATGAAACAGTTCTGACTGCTATGCACATGTTCCCTTCAAATCTATTGGTTGACTCTTCCAGCCTCACTTTAAGCTTACTTAATCAAAGCTTGTGACTGCTTATGGAGTGGCCCGATAGGGGCGAACAGGCTATTTCTGTGGCAATGAAACAGTTTTGAAGGTTAGGCATAGTCTATTGTTCATTGGTGATTATGAACGTCTTTTTACATTTAATTTATGAGGTTTACGTCTATGGGTGAATTTGACTGCGACAATGTTTCAAAATTAGGAAGGGAAGCAGTGATTATTTGATTATATAGACGCTTCGCCTCTGATCTATGTAATAAGATAGTTTATCACATTCATTATCATGTGGCCTTGACAGGTCAGAGTGAGGCTGCCAATCTCCTAAATGATTAATTAAATTATTTATTTCGTCGATAAAGGACCTCTGCACACATGCCTTGCGGTAGCAGGGGATCAAAGGTATACCAACGGTCCCTGTCAGGTTCTTCCAGGCTGGTCAGGTCACCGGGGGAGGGGCTCGACCAAATGTATACACCTGCTGCGGGCAATGAGGATGGTCTACCTTAGCAGAGGCCTACAGTGGTTTAGAGAACAGATGCATTTCGAAGGATGAATATGAAAGGTCTGCATGCACGATAGTAAGATGTGTAGCAGACTACGATACGTCGGGAATCACAGAAGACGTTAATTTTGACCGACCACCGTGGAAAAGACAGGAAAAATACCACGCACGATCAGAAAGTAATGTAATGGCCGTCAACTACAAGGCGTGGGCTGGGCTACGTAATATGAAAGAGTGCATGGCGCAGCTGGCAACTCTAACATGAAGTGCCCGCAACGGCTGGATCGGCCGATCGCCCGACTCGGTCGCCTCAAAAACAAACGTGTTTGTTTTCAATTTCAGGCGATCTAGTTGGGCGATCGGCCCGATCCATCCGTAGTGGACACCCCGTAAGAGCAATGGCGGGTCTGACCAACAGATCCAGAAATTTTCTAGGAATGTGTATCGCATTATACAGAAGAGAGACCATGACGTATCGGGTTTCATTTACCTTCTTTTTTAGCGGGGGAAGGGGTTATTCCATTGACAAATGCTTTAAATAAAGTATTCGAATATATCTCATATCTTGATGTCTGCAACGATCAAGCTTTCTGTTTCTCAAAATTCGCCCTTTCCATTAGGAATTTTTTTCAGCTTTGATATCTCTTGCGTTTCCAAGGTTACCCGCTTGCTTTTTTTTTTCTTTATCAAAGACACAAAGTGTAAAAAAGTTCAACTGGAAGTATTCCTTTCATCTCTTGTGAGGTATCTTCTACTGAAAGCTAAACCGGCTGTTCTTTCTGGACCCAAAATAGAAACTTTTCTTTTGGCTGAGCAAACAAATGTTTTTACAAATAAATATTCTTCCAGGCTGGCACTAAGCACACCACTCTTGACCCTGTCAACAGGGAAAACATATTATCGTCCTCAGATTGTCGTATGCACCCGTTAACACAGACATCTTCTCGGCTCAGACAGGTCATTGCAACCCTAACATCTGTTTACTTTGAGCATTCCGTAGAGGAGTTTTATTGTGCCTACTATGTTTTGTCGGAAAACGAGCTCGTTTCTCGCGCTTTCTTGATTATTTTCCCAAAGCCCAAGAAACGTGAGGGTTTTTGGCCTCGCTATACGAGGCTCACACGCGTGAACCACACGTTTTGATTAAACAATTCATTCCTGTGACCCCTTGTTTATAGATATTGTTTATTGTTTTAGTCTACATCACCTATCAGGTAACGTATCATAACAAAGACGATTGAAAGAAATTCCTTCCGTACACATGAATAATGAAAGAAAATCAAACCGGTTGCGAATGGTTTCAAATTGCCTTTTCTTCCCCTTCTCTTCCATGTGTCATTACTGGCATATTTCTGGATCACTTTTAAAAAGACTATTTGAAATAAGATCTAGAGAGAGTTATTTTGACCCTCACGTAGAGGTAACGCAAATGCAATATTAGAAAACAATTTTGTACTGGGACTGCTATTGTTGTACTATGATTGCCATCTTGTTGAGCAGAAAGATATTTCAAGAGTTGAACTCACGCCACACTAATCCAAAAGAAAAGAGGCTGCTAATATTCATATGCGTGCCAACTGGCATTCTTGGTTTTAAAAGAAATATAATAACACTGTTCAAGAAATCTAAAGAACGTTTTGACCCTGTGCACATGAAAAGAATAAAAATAGTATGCAATACGTAAGCAACAGAGCGAGCTCTATCAGCACTTTTCTGCTTGTAGATAGAAATAGCCCAAGGGATCTGCTGGAGAACTCTGTGACCCGGTGGACCGTGTCATAATGTTTATTATTTCTTCTATCTTCCTGTATCACTTTTTCTCCGAGAATGTAAAATCTTCAAAGATAAAAGATAAACAATATCGCTCTATAAAGACGCGTCTCACAAGAGTTTCCATACTACGATTCCGTGTCTTCTGCCAAGAGAGATATTCTATTAAAAGGTTAAAAGGTATTACATGACGTCTGAAAATCCACTTTGTTCCCATTACGCGATGAAGTAATAGTCTCTGACTGCCAATAAATCTTTGATATTGTCGACAGGTTTACAATGCTCAGAGACATTTTTTTCGAATAAGAAGATCCCATTGGTTGTCACTGTTCCGTGATTGACTACTAATTCGGTAAAACATAAAAGTTTGTTGGGGTTTGAAGGACTAATAATTGTCTAAGAGAATAATATACGTGCATTCTTTTGTGAAGAAATATCACAGAGATAGTACGTGCGGTCGGGGTGGCTCAGCTTTGGAAATGAACAACAACGTTCCCCAAACATCGTAAAACGGAAAACAAATGAGAAATCCATCTTTCTATTGCCCCTCAGGATCATCATAATCATAGTTTTTCTCGTTGCTATGCGCGTTCACAGCATGGGATCTGTGAATATGCCAAACATAATGTACTTGGCAGTGCTGCTTTGGCTTTTGCTTTGCTTGGCTTCCCGAATAAATACCGTTTTTCAAAAGATAAGCGAAAGAACTCGGCGCCTATACAACTCCCCATGGTATTATATCGATAACGTCTTGAGAAAGGTCAACAAACACGAACTGAACACGAACATTTTACTTCCAACATTTAGTCATTAATAGTTATAGTTATAACCAGCGTCTGTGGTGAAGCGGTTAAGAACTCCGCCGTCGAACACAGGAGTTCCTAGAATCGCTACCGGTATTCTATATCTTGGTCTTTCTGTAGGAACGTTGTATCGGTTTGGATCCCCCTTTCTCTCCGCTCGCCCCCTGCCCAAATAACAGAGTCAAATAAAATTTTAAAATGTGTGTTTGATGTCTTCATTTTTATGTACATGTATTTAATATCTACAAAGCTTCATGTTGATTGTCTTTATATTTTCAATGTCGTCAGTGTACTGTTTTGAACATACCAGTCACCCGGCCCGCGCTTGGCATTCTCTAACAATCTGGTTCATTTTGAGTAAAGTTTGGTGACTCCTGGCATAGATCTGGGTCAACGTCTTCCAAAAGAATAAGACAATGAATGATTTCTATCTTAGCAAAACCGCCACTTTCTGTCTCTCTCTCTCTCTCTATCTATCTATTTATCTTATTTTGACTAGTGGACCACATTAAAAAGCGTAAGGATGTGTGAAGACGACGCAACATGTGCTTCAAACAAATAACAGGGTAAAACCACTACATCCCTATTTTACATTGCTCCCTTTTGCTAAATAGCTACATCGTTCACTCGTGGTGGCATTCAACTCTTCTGATCACACAGACTAATACAGGATTAATGTTTCAAGGAAAACACCACTGGCACACGAGACATTCAAACCTTTTAGCGCTGAAGTCTTTGATAAGCTGGGAGAGCAAGAGGGGGGAATAACTCTGTTGGAGCGTTCGTCGTGGGAGGTATCTCGACAAATAGCAAAGCCAAGGACGCCTCTGTCATTCCGCTCCCGACAGCTTTGCTTTTCTAAGGTAAATCTCTTCAAACTTTTTTTTTAACCGCACAGGGGCGCGAAAGAAGGAATGAAGATGCACTCTTAATTAGTATTTATTCAAGAGTGTGCCCGATAATATAAAGATACTATTCATTTTATGCATTTAACTCAAGGGCCTGGTGCAGGGGCGGGGGAGGGTCCTCTTTAGCTTAGTTGGTATCATGATGAACCACAGGGTGGATAGCCGGAGTTGGAAACTCCGTTGGAGCGTTCTAAACTAGGAATAAGGAACGATGAACAAGATTAATGTTAATAAGAAGAAAAATTAGGAAGAAATAATATTAACAACAAATGGATGTATCTCCTCTTTTCTCTGTCAATAACTGGTAATGTTGATGATTATGATAGTACTAAAAAGAAGAAGAAGAAGAAGAAGAAGAAGAAGAAGAAGAAGAAGAAGAAGAAGAAGAAGAAGAAGAAGAAGAAGAAGAAGAAGAAGAAGAAAT
>NW_004797274.1:1450643-1454568 GCF_000002075.1 Aplysia californica
TAATAATGATAATAATAGTAATAATGATAACAATCATTTTAACGAAAATAATAACTTAGAATCATTCTTAAATTGGGTAGGGAGTATAAAATGCAAAATTACATTGTGGCATCGGCACGAAAGTTGCCCTTTTTAAAATCTGTTCATGTCCCTCCAAAAACGCCCTGTCCTTACAATAAGCAAAAGTAACTTAAATTAGTCTGACTGCAAGAACATGGCCGAAACAAAACAAAACAATGTAACGATTTTCGGGAAGCTCTGACAGAACAGACAGATCGACTAGTTAACAAAGACAAACAAACCGACAAAGTCATGGAAAGGAACCCTATTCTTCTTGTGTTTGTTGTTTACTTTAACGAAAACCACCTGAGGTATTGTCGTATTTTTAACCTCAAAATATTACTAAATTGATCTCAAAACAGCAGTTTTTACATTAGCTTTCTTTTGTTTTGTGTTCGTTGATTTGATATTTTTTAGAAGAAACCAGCAGTCTAGCACCCTTTTTTAAAGGACTGAGCCGAGTAGTCTGTTAATGATGAAAATACATCATGCCACCCAAGTCTGTTGGGGATTCAAACTAACAATACGATCTGCAGCCCAGAATGATGACATCTCAGCTATCTGTTATCTGTCTACTTAACGAACCAAGGACAGGAGCCTAAGTATTATTATGCAGAAGGGACTTCGTCTCGTGAAAAAATTATTAAAGACTTGTCAAAAATGACGACTTCAATCTGATGTCTGGCACTCCTTTAGCTTAGTTTGTACGATGCTGGTCTACGAAGCGGATGGTCCTACTTTGAATCCAGTCTGTGCGTTCTTGAACTCGGGTCGTTTTGTTGAGTTTTAAAGGTTCTCAATCTATACTACTCAAAAAAATTAAGGACCACTTAAAGCAACACATAGTACATAAAACTGAAAAACACCAAACCGTTCAAAATTGTTTGAAATGGCTTTTATTCATCATATTACCTTTTGCAAACGACATTTTGCACATTTTTTATGGGGGAATGGGTAATTTCAGATGTTGAAGGAGGTAATCAATGTTTCTAAAAATTCACATAACAGCCGTCATAAACAATTGGGGCTCAATATCACATTTGGCTATCATTAGCAAGAAAACAGTCATTGCATCTTTGTCTCATGGATTGAATAAGTGTTCACAATGACAGTTGTGGAATGGCTTGCCATTCTTGGTCAGAAATGTTAAAGAGTTCATCCTCATTGTTTGGGGGTGGCTGATGGTCTCTTACTCGGCGCCCAAGAGTATCCCACAACTGTTCAATGTGACTAAGTTCAGGTGATCGGGCTGGCCAGTCAAGCTTGATCACGTGCTGCTGCTGCAGGAAGTCGTCCACCCCTCGAGCGCGGTGAGGTCTGGCGTTGTTGTCTTGGAGTATCGCGCCCTGATCCATTGCCCAAAGAGCTAGAATTGCAATGGGGCGGCGAATCTCGTACCTGTAGCGGATACCTGTCAGAGTGCCTTGAATGCGATCCAGGGGGGTCCGGTGGTTGAATCCAATCCCATCCAACACCATAATGGAGCCCCCACTATACCGATCATACTCCTATACACAGTCGTCGTGAAAGCGCTCACCAGGACGCCTCCAAACACGGATCCTGCCATCGTTGAAGGACAATGTGAACCTGGACTCATCCGTGAAGAGCACAGTAGATCACTGCGGGAGTGTCCACCTCATGTGCTGAGCGAGCAAGGTTCTGTGCGCAATCCGGTGGGCCTTTGTTAGTGCTGGTCGTCTGGAGCGTAGACTAGTCTTATGCAGCTGGTTTCTATGGTCTGGTCGCTGATTCCAACGTTTCCTGGGGGTACCACCTGCTGTCTGATGTGACGGGCAGTGCAGGTTCGAGTTGCCAGGGCTGTTCTGGCGATCGCCCGGTCCTCTCGTCGTGTGGTGCAACGTGGCCTTCCGGACCGCCTACGCTCAACAGCAGCTCCAGTTGCAGAAACCCGATCTCTCACTCTCATGATCACTGAGTGACTCTCAGCAAGCCGTCTTGCCACTTCACGGACAGCAATTCCTTCGTGGAGCCAGGCTAGGGCTCTTCCCCTGTGTATGTTGCTAAGACGTCTTCTTGGAGGCATTGTTAAAAATCGCTTAATGTGCCAGCAACAAATACCCCTAGCACCGTCAAACTCACTCAGGCATTAGTGTAGGAAGGGTGAATTCCCCTGAGTTCGTTTTTAACCCATACCACTTACTGAAAATCACGTGATTGATTGTCAAAAACAGGTTCCATTTTACAGAAAATTTTCCCCCTTTCACCCTGTCTAGGCAGCGTAAATTAAACGACATGTGTCAAATATGTTCATCATTGTAAACACCGATGACCCTTCTTTACAATGACATCAACTCACTAACCTAACTTCTCAATACTTGTTTGTCACACAGTCTCAAACATACTATAGTGAAAACTGTAGTGGTCCCTAACTTGTTTTGCGTAGTATATTTCGCTTAGTCCAATCGGAGACAGATGTTACATTCCGTGGTCCCGCCTTTTAAATAGCCTTCTATTAATGTTGATAAGGGCTTTAAACCTATTGACTAATTTTATTTTTTAGTAAGAATTCATCGGCGCCTGTGATGTGCCGGATATTGAGAGTTAGGTGTTTTGTTGTCGTATATAGAAAAACCGAGTTTGATATGCTTAAACGACACCAAGTGATAACGAAACTTGTTTCACATAATTTCAAACAAGAGCTTTTATATAAGAGTCTAAAAGCTCGAGACGTCTGTACAACAAGACGTATTCATCCAATCGGGATGATAACTTTTGTTTAGATTCATATAACGTCTGTTTCGAGTTTTTTTTACTTCCAACCTTTTCATTTTAACGAGAAAGCAGACGAGCTCCATACCTGCTGATTATGATGAAGAAACAGTATGCTGGGAGGCAGGTTTTGTTGTTTACATGACAAGGTTGGGTTTGTTAGGTAGACAAAACACACGCGTGGGACACAAACAAACGAAGATACGATGCAAACATGACTGGAGTAAAAGTAAACGATTTTCCCTATATGAAAACATAAAGCATGACTAAGTAAACAAAGTACTCACCTGCACCTGAGAACATGCGCATACACAAAATAACACAGGCGCATACCCATAAATACCAGCACATGCCTATCATATTCCTTTACTTTTCTCACATCACACTAGTCTCTTTCCAGATATATCTCCCCATCCTCTCTGCCTCTGTGTTTCTCTCTCTCTCTCTCTCTCTCTCTCTCTCTCTCTCTCTCTCTCTCTCTCTCTCTCTCTCTCTCTCTCTCTCTCTTTCTTTCTCTCTCAACCTCTTAACCTCGAACTCACTGACATAGATGCCCTATAAACCCACAATATAACATACGCACATGTCCATACTCATAGAAATACATACGAATACACAGACACACACACACACACACACACACACACACACACACACACATAATATTATCCTGTATAAGTATTTTATATGTGATACAAATAATATACTTACTTGCAATGAGCAAAATACCTATGCCGTGGAAAATGCACCTGAATGTCACAGTGCTCTCAATGCAAGCTGTTCAGTACATGTTCCTTCTTGTTCATCGTTCCTCTGTGCCAAAGCATCTACCAGTGCCAACATTTATCTGCAAAAACATCTTATACGAGTAATTTGGCTTGATATTTGAAGCCAATATTTCAGCCTGTTATGTCTCCAAAGCTCTATTTATCTTTGATATGCTTTTACCGTTTCTTGTTTTTAGTGTTTACAATGTCGTAAATAATCTTTATATCTTCCATTTCTTCAACCCATTGCATGTCTCTCTCTATCTATGTATCTCCGTCCCTCATTTGTTTCCCCCTATCATAATCTTTCTATATTTCTTTTCTTCTATCCCACTAGTTCTTTCTCTCTCTCTCTCTCTCTCTCTCTC
>NW_004797274.1:1455285-1462965 GCF_000002075.1 Aplysia californica
CTCACTCACTCACTCACTCACTCACTCACTCACTCATTCACTCACTCATCACTCACTCACTCACTCACTCACTCACTCACTCACTCACTCACTCACTCACTCTCGTACATTTATGTGTGTGTTCGCGTGTCATTGTCCTCTCAATCTCTACCTTTTTCTTTGTTCATATTTTTATGCTTCTATAACGTGTAGATCTGGTTTCCCTCTCAAAATCTCATCCTCCGATCATTTCATGGTTCCCACCCATCGCCGTTTGGCACGAGTCCCCACCAGCAGCTCACCCACACACCCACGCTTTATTATTGTTCTGAGCTCACATATCAGCTATGCTTATAACAGCTGTTCACATCCATATCACGAGATCTATATTTTCTTTTCCTATCTGATATCGACACGAAATGTCACTTCCTCTCTCTGCATATTACATTCCCCCCCAACCCCAACCTTTTCCCGTCAACCCTTGGTTCCTCTACTTGTTCATTGTTCCCTAACCCAACCGTCATTCATAAACAATAGACAAATCTTGATCCCATAGCAGCAAGCAAGTACCTGGGTTTTTTATTACCAGATTCTGTTCGTCCTTTTAACATGGTAGCATTTTCCGCAAACACCACAATCTTTTCTAAATGACAATCTGCTTTGTACTACAAATTAGTGTTCTCAGACTCGTCCTATAATAGCATTTTACTATTAGATCTAAATAATGTCACCACAATTTATAGTTTTTGAACACTTGAAAGAAAAATGAATAAAGAGACGGTATCAGTTTGCTATAAAACAAAATAAACGCTCCCCCCCCCCCCCCCCCACCCACACACAACCATCAATCTACAAAACCCAATGAAATTAAACCAGTTTGAAATCGACCAAACCATTCCGTTTTCCTTTCACAAAATAAGTGAGCTCATTGTATCAACAATTCTGCCAGCAAATTATAATGATCAAAAGAACGCATTCCGTCTGATTGGCTACTATTAATGCTAAATATAGCGCTCCAAAACGAACCTGTCTTATTTAGTTACTGTTTTCTTTACGGATAAAAGATACAAGACACTCGAGAGACTCAAAGGAGCTATAAAGATCAAAGGGTATTTTTTCACACACCTAGAACAAGCATATCAACATGCAACCTCCTTCGGTCGGTAACCTTCAAAGATACATGCTCATATTATTGTCAACGGCTGCAGCCAGTCCCTGAAAAGCGCTCTCCCAAAAAAATGTGGGAAAGGAACACTATGCAGTTGCATGGGTTCCTAGCTCACGTAAGTATACTTTCGTAAAAGAATTCCGCGATTTGGAGATGGTGTGCGCGTAGGTTCAACAGTTCATCTCGCGAGTATGTCGTGGCTGAACGTGGAAAGCGGATAAAATAGTGGGAAATGGTTTCGGGGGGGGGGGGAGGGGGGAGGGGGGGAATTGTTTATGTGTCAGTGAGTGAATGAGTGAGTGAGTGAGTGAGTGAGTGAGTGAGTGAGTGAGTGAGTGAGTGAGTGAGTGAGGAGTGAGTGAATGAGTGAGTGAGTGAGTGAGTGGATGAGAGACAGACAGACAGACAGAGAGTCAGACAGAGAGTCAGACAGAGAGACAGACAGACACACAGACAGACAGAGAGGCAGACAGACAGACAGACAGACAGGAAAAACCGATCCAGTGTGTATGAGTGAGAAACTAGAGGATAAGCGTCTAAATTGTACTGTTTTCTACTTTAAAAAACAAAAACAAAAAACCTAGTCAGGAGGTTAATGAATAAAAGAGAGGGGGAGAGAGAAAAAGAGAGAGAGAGAGGGGGGGAGAGAGAGAAAGAAAGAGAGAGAGAGAGAGAGAGAGAGAGAGAGAGAGAGAGAGAGAGAAAGAGAGAGAGCAAAAAGAATCACACAGGCGGACATAGAGACAGACAGACAGACAAACAAACAGACGGAACGACCGACCGACCGACAGAGAGACAGATAGACAGACAGACAGACATGGGCTGGGGATACAATAAAGTAATCGAGGAAAAAAGGTTTTGTTGAGGGTAACAAGTACCACTTGATTTGCAGAGGTAACATTCCAGTAGCACTGTAAAAGAAACAAACACGTTGTCAAACTGGCTCAAAGAGCAAGAAAACACGCCTAAAACATTCCAAGCATAGAAAACCGCAGGACGTTTTCATCACTGCAAACCTGGTTCACTGGCAAGGATCAGATAAGCGCGGGAAAAAACGAGATAGCTGTCTGCTCATCCGCTATCCCAAACTGTGTCTGTCAGTACGTTCTGTGTCGCTTAACTCTTCACGTACGGTGCACCAATACACCAGCGCCTTCTTACACGTCATTTCATTATATGATGACAAATTGTGAGTCAAAGGGAGTTAAAGTAGAACTTGCATCTTTTAACGTCTCAAGGAACTATGACATTTAAAGGCGGATGGGCGTCGTTCGAGTGCTTTGGATTTTTTAAAGTGTATGCGGGGTTGTTTTTTTACATCCCCACCGACACAATGTAGATTATTTAGGAGGCAGACGTTCGACCCCATCCTGCGAGTCAGGGCCAACCTAGGCTGAGAGGGATACAATATCCCAGCAGAAAGACCGAGTTACAAGGTAAAACAAATTTCTCCCCACATGGTGCTCGAATCGCATCTCCTACGAAGCACCTAACAGCTGCACCGCCACCCCCTGTCTTTTGGATGAAAATACCGACTTTTCCAACTGACTCGAGAAATACGTGTACAAAATCAATTCAGGTTACATAATATACTTATTGAGACAATTAGGACATGTCCCTAAAAGCTCATTCTCCTTGGAAAATCATTTTTCTTTATCCTTTGAGAAAATGTTCAGTAAAAATCTTTTGTCTAAAACTTGGAAGTTCAAACAACTCGGCTGGGTAGTGACAGGCAAAAATTATCAAACTGTATAACTTCCAACAATCACTTCTAAAATGATGTAGATTCTATTTATTTATTTGTTCTATTATCTATTTATCTATTGACCTATTTATTTATTCATCCATTTATTTATCTATTTAGGAGAAGCATGCGGTCATCTGTTGACTTTTGTCCAAGAATAGAATTTGAATCATCCGACTATTTTGCTTTGACTGTGGACAATCAACTATTTCCTAACCTACTAGGTGCAGCTCTGGTGGAATCATTCTTAAATGGTATTTGATCTTTAGAATTTTTTTTTCAAAGTGAAAGCTAAGCGAACATTAAAATCTTCGTGTACAAAGGTGTACATTTGGCACAATCAGAGCTATCCATCAGTCCAAACCCATTCTTTCTTACCGACAGACACATGGAGGGGTTCCAGGCATTGTTATATATCTCTGGGCAAAAATTATATTAAACCGAGAAATAAACTTTCATCAAAACTGGATATAGCTGATATCAAGATATTTCACTCTGTATTTAGATGCAGGTGGTGAATTTGAATTGATTTTCTCTCAGATTCCCAGGGGTACTTGATTAGTTGATTACTTGATTCTAGAACTGGTTCTTCAGAGACGGATTCTATCCATAACTCCTCGCTCCTATCCAGCAGGTTCCTTCTTGAGGTATTCATACTGATGGTCTCCGTCTCAGGAGCAATCTGTTCCAATTAAGGAAAAAAGTTAGATCAAATAAAAAGAACCCTTTACAAGGACTATTCCGCATTTCCAAGTCAGATTTAACGAAAATCACAACGTCTAATGTTCTGAAATTACTGCTAACTCTTTGGGACGTGTTTCATTTTAATAAAATGTAGAAACAATCTACACAGTAGTGCTGAGGTAACGAAACTCCACCGATCATCGAAGCATGTATTCGGTCTTCATGCTATTCGAATACCACGTGAGAACTTTAAAAAAACAGTTATATTTTATATTCTAAAAAGGTTCTTCTGTAACTCTTGTTGGCTCCTGTTATCACTCGTATTCATCAAGTACAAGGTCTTTGCATTAATGATTTTAGTTTTGATAATAATATGATAATTATACTCCTAATTTTACCACAGGTCGAGAAAAAAAAGTAGACGGAAAATCTATTGTCAATAAAAATCACACGGCATTGGAATGGCTCTCCCACGCTTTGCATGGCTATGAATAACCAAAATAAAAGTGTGAATGTTGAATAGTAACGTGGAATGCGCTCAGTTGTACAAAACAGATGGCGGTTGCAGACTATGGACACAGTCATGAGTGAAGTTGGCAAATAGCCTGAGTGTTGTGATGTTAACAAACATGACGCAATGTATACTGAGACTGAGAGCTGTAACAAAATAGGTAGAGGTTTAAAATAACGAGTTCTGTAGTCCAGAGCTTCCTAGGACATTCTTCTTGCCTGGCAGGGACTACAGATGGATGTGTCCTGATGTCTGACTGGGGAGTCGTAGTTGTTGCAGCGTGATGGATTGAGCACTTTGTTTAAAGCTTAAGTGAAAGTCAGAGGCGAAGAAGCAAGAGACAGAGTCAGGGAGAGGGATACAAAAAAGCAACAAACACACACACACACACACAGAGAGAGAGAGAGAGAGAGAGAGAGAGAGAGAGAGAGAGAGAGAGAGAGAAAGAGAGAGAGAGAGAGAGTGAGAGAGAAAGAAAGAGTGTAGGGGCTGGATAACTGTGCCGAGATGGGATTTGGGGGAGTGGGGGAGGGGGCAAAACACGACGCACATGATAAAAATTGAAATCCTGGGTAATTATGTAAGTCATGCTGATATACTGATATACGCAAATTTTCAGAAAATTTTGATACAATGCTCATTTTACAAGATTCATATATCGAGATTTTAAGAGTCATATTACGTTTGTTTATTTACCGATTCATTGTGGAATTGTAGATGAAAATGGAATTTAGAAACATCTATTAGTACGTCAATAAAGGTCTCGTAAAACTCTAATAAAGAACACAGAAGGCAGTGTTATTTTTTGTCATTTTGGTTTTTCATTTCCTATTTGGTGCTTGTTTTTTTAAAGTGTCAACAACAAAAATTAGCTTTGAGGTCCTCGAGGAGACAGACAAAAAAAAAGAGGGGGGAGAGAGGGGAGATTGGACGATAAAGAGAGGCCAAGGTCTAGACAAGAGATATTACTGCGAGTGAAGTGTTCTACAGACAGAGGATGTGTGAGGCTTTGTGTGGATTAAACTACCATTAAGGATAATGTGTTTTGGCATCCAACATTGGCGTTTCAGGATCCGCACCAAAGTGAGGGGATTTAGGTCTAGTGATGTACATGGAGATCTACGGTACGTCTTCCAATCTGGGTAAGATATACAGCGTACGGAATGTCAGTGTTGTGACTGAGTGGATATGTATGTGTTTGTGTGTGTGTGCGCGCGCGCGCGTGCGTGTGTGTGTGTGTGTGTGTGTGTGTGTGTGTGTGTGAATGTGCGTGTGTGTGCTGTGTTTTCATGCGTTTGTGTCTTCTTGCGAAAGAATGACTAAAACAATATTATTAGTGTTATAGCTGTAATTGAAGGGGGAAAGGTAAGAAGAGTGGACATGGTGAAGGAAAAGGAGGAGGAAGTGAGGATGAGAAAGAGGAACAGGAGAGATAAAATAAGGAAGAAAACGGAAAAGAGATTTCGGGAAAAAATGAACATGGAGAAGAATAGGAGGAAAGGGCGAATAGGAAGGAGAGAGAGAGAGAGAGAGAGAGAGAGAGAGAGAGAGAGAGAGAGAGAGAGAGCTTAACTAAGGGAAACGAGGAGGACAATGAACGCAAGAAAGAGAAAGGAGGGGAAAACTACATTAAAAGGGGATGCGAACTGAAGGAGATAGTAGGGTGGAGGCAGTGTTCTTCCACACCCTTTTGATTCTTGTTTGCAAGGCAATTAATGCTATCTGTCATTCATATAGAATATAAAAGGGCGAAGCCCAACTGCATGAAATGCCTCCGGAATGGCCCGTAACATTCCTCTGCGCTGTGCGTCGCACTCGCCGTTATCTATACGTCGCATTCTGAAGGGACATAAAACGGTGCACCGCCCTTCCTCGCCGATAAGACCTGTCCTGGCATGAAGAGAACATGTCTACCCAACTCATTACGACAACGTCAAACCAAATGAGAGATCGCAAAGCCGCGAAACCTTTGTGAACGAAATCTTTCTCTGGATTATTCTGTCTTCACCTTGCTGCTTCTACAAAAAGAGTTGGGAAATCAGCTGTACGCAGAGTTCTTTTTACCCTGAAAACAAATTGTTATAAAACTTCCTGCTTTTGTTTTCCAGATCTGATTACGTCACAGTGGTTATGCTTTGACAATAAATTGTCCATATCTTTTACTTTTCGTTTTTCTGTTTGCTATGTCGTTGTTTTTTGTGGGAAGATAATGAGGCGATATTATAGGGAATGCACATGGTGCAACTAGGTAAATTGGGAAAGCGAGAACAGGATTCCTTTGACATTAAAAAAATTCATTATGACTAGCTTCGTATCTCACTGCAGTTAACATTTAGTCTACTTAAAAGGACACAATTAATTGTACTTTATTTAAAGCTTAGATACCTGTCCTGTTAGTTAACGTCACAGTTTGCATGGGTGTGGTCCGCTTTTCATTTATACATCCTATAAAAAACATTAAAAGCTGTGTAGAATTTTTGTCCTTCGCTCTGACCTAACGCACATCGATAGGAACCTGATGAAGAAAGACCCAAGTATTGTGTTTTTCTGATTACTTGGCTTTTCAGTAAAGAGAAAAGAAAAGAAAAGGGATTTAGAAATTATAAACAAATAAAAGATACCCTCGATAATACGCTTTGCTATATTTTTTATTATCAAACTTACGAGTGATAAGAGTGTTATTAATGGTCCCATTTAAAAAATACATTATTTCATAAAGTTCAGCAGGCCTAAAAAATTCAGTGGCTACCATGCCAGATCACATGCAAATTACCATGATGTCATTTCATAATTAGGCCGTTCTTGAAGATAGATTGTTTGTAAATCCTCCAAGGCTGACCACCCACATAATTCGGTTCCTTCGAAAATTGATTTTTTAAAAACAAAGGTAGCACGATCTCACAAATTACGAGATAAGAGTTTGTTAGGAGTGTTGAACTTGTAGTGTGCAGTCGCTTTCGCTTCTCTTTTTAAATACTTTAGATTTTATTTCGCGTGTGTGGTAAACGTTCCAATGAAATACAACGTATGGTTTCTGCACTTTAATTTAATTGCGAAACAATATTTATCATCTTAGCATATCGAAGCTTCACTCGTGATTTGGCTTTGTGGGGGGTCACAGCAAGGGAAGCTAAACCAGGAACAAACACACGACGGTATTTATCAGGCCTGTTTATGTCATGTGTGAGGATTTTGGTGCGCTCAGGAGCCAAAAGGAATAAAAGACGAGATGAGAGAAATGTCGCGGTTAAAAAAAAATAGGAATGCCATGTGCATCTCGTGTAAAATGTGTACTTGACGTTTTTTGTTTGTTGGCTCGTTCTGGCGGGAAATCTATTCCTTGCTGCTATGTGGAATGATGGTGAGAAAAATGACAACAACAACAAGATATCGTTATGACATAAACGACAAGAGAAACAGAACGACAAGAGAAACAGAACGACAAGAGAAACAGAACGACAAGAGAAACAGAACGACGACAGAGAAAAAAACGAAACAAATGGGAAACACATTTTCTCAAAGCCAAACAGGAGATGACCTCCCCCCCCCTCTTCCACCTACCCCCCCACCTCTCTCCTCTCCCTCTCTCTCTCT
>NW_004797274.1:1463537-1470627 GCF_000002075.1 Aplysia californica
ACAACAACAACAATAACACCAAACAACAACAACAAAACAACAACAACAGCAACAGCAAACAGAAACAACAATAAACTTACAATGTTGAAGGTATGTACAGCTGGCTTCAGTTCCCTACCTTCTCCCGCTAGGACTGGGCGAATTTATCAGTTAACACTAGGTGATAGACAGCACGTTTTGTTCCGGGATAATCTTGAACTGATTGAAGTCGTTGAAGAACCCATTCGAACAGCTGGACTGATTTTTATAGAGAAGCAATAACGTTTATATTTGTTCGTTTTTACCGTGTGTGTTAAGTATTTGCTTGCTTGTTTATTTATTAAGTCTTTTTTGTTTTCTTTTGTTCTGTTAGTTTTTAGTTGTTGTCTTAGTTTGTTTGTTTGTCTGTTTGTTTGTTTATTTGCTCATTTGTTTGTTGGGGGAAAGGAGTTTTTTTTCCGTACGTATTGTGCTCGGTTATTTAATGCATTCACCTCTATTTTTCTTATATTTTTGCGTCGTTGTAGTGCAATAAATCTGCTCTAAATGCACTTCTTTTAGCGTTTTAACTGTTGTTGCATTTTGTAATAACTGGCAACCCGTTGCTAAAACAACAACGTAAAACTTGCAGTCGCAGACAATTATAAAATTAGATGCATAGACAGGCCGACTGACAAAACTGTAAAGTTACTCACGAACACTGAAAGAAAAGGCAGACACTTTCTGCAGCCTTTCCACTGCTTCTCCTTGGTTCCTTCTCACTGTTGTCTTTCTGGGGGGGGGGGGGGGCTGGTTTTGCATCTGCGTATTTGTCTATGGTGAACTTTGCGGTGTACCTCACAAATAATGAATAGTGACGGGTAACGTGATAAAGAGGAAAGCAGTGGATACGCTAAAATCTTATAAAAGTCAACATATGTATTTTGCAAATGATTCTTCAAGACGGATAAAGAAAAGCTTGAGCAAGTTTACGGTGCACTTCATCTCGTTTTCGTGTGAATATGAAATATTTTTATCAGCAACCATGATATAGATCGCTTGCTTTAAATGAAACATTTATTTACTTTCGATAACAACGTAATTTGCAGCGTGAGAACCAACGACGCATGTTATTTTATTGAATTTTCTCATCTTTTATCATCTTTCTGACGACATACCAACTTTAAGACGCCCACGGGAAACGAAATCGATGTACAATATCGGCTTGAACCAAGTGACACGAACGCACCACGGTGCCCTATAATTGGAATGATTTCCAGATTTCCAGTTGGGAGGATTTATCTTTATTGGCCTCAAAGCTTATTCGTAAAAATCGCTCCAAAACACTTCCAGAATGCTAGCAAAAATAGAGCTGAGAATTTTTGGGTGCACACATTTCAAACAGAGGAATGACGTATGTTATAGTGCACCCTTTCTGACTTGGTCTGCAACTCACTGAGGACGCACATTTTTCCCACTGGAAGATGCGCTGTTTATGCGAAAGGTGGCAGTCGCATTCCCCGAAGAATTCTTTTTTTTTTTTTCAATGAGCTTTCAGTATAAAGAGAAGGAGCGACCAATGTAAAAAGGAACGTAGGTTCATAGCGACATCAGTGTGGGTTTCGCTTTTAAGTACATGTAAGTGAAATGTTTTGTGGCATACGATATGCTTTGACTTTACTTACTAAAAAGCATCCTTACCAACATAACGCCGTTGGCAGCGACGATGGAGGAATCTGTTCCTTGGATATTGGCAATGCCCTGTGAACATTTCTTAAGCTTAATTGTTACTACCTTGTAACAGTGAGTAAACGAAGAAATATGACTGAAACTAGTAGTGGATGTGAATACCAGCAACAATTTTAGGCTGTTTTGCTCCCTCAGTATTTTCTATAATATAATGCCTTAAACTACAATCCCTTCCTTGCTTCCCATTCCATCGCCATACCTCTATCTCTTGTGTGAACCTGGCATCGTACTAGCTGGCACCTTCCTTGACTTGCAAACTGGTAGAGCTGTACACGCTTTATCGCTTCACTTCGCAAACGGAACTATCAGATTACAGAAAATACCCAAACAGAGATGGAAGCAAAATATAAAACAAAACCCAACTTGCTAAAAAACAATAGGGAAAAACGACATTACAGATTACCTTGATTGCCAACACAGGGGAATAGTCCGGACAACGACTGGTTGTCCAGAAAAACGATAAATGTGTGTGTGCGTGTGTGTGTGTGTGTGTGTGTGTGTGTGTGTGTGTGAGTGTGTGCGGGCGTGTGTATGTATGTTATGTGTGTGTATGTGTGTGTGTGAAAGAAAGAGAGAGAGAGAGAGAGAGAGAGAGAGAGAGAGAGTGTGTGTGTGTGTGTGTGTGTGTGTGTGTGTGTGTGTGTATGTGTGTGTGTGTGTGTAGAAGAAGAAGAAGAAGAAGAAGAAGAAGAAGAAGAAGAAGAAGAAGAAGAAGAACAACAACAACAACAACAACAACAACAACAACAAACAACAACAACAACAACAACAACAACAATAACACCAAACAACAACAACAAAACAACAACAACAGCAACAGCAAACAGAAACAACAATAAACTTACAATGTTGAAGGTATGTACAGCTGGCTTCAGTTCCCTACCTTCTCCCGCTAGGACTGGGCGAATTTATCAGTTAACACTAGGTGATAGACAGCACGTTTTGTTCCGGGATAATCTTGAACTGATTGAAGTCGTTGAAGAACCCATTCGAACAGCTGGACTGATTTTTATAGAGAAGCAATAACGTTTATATTTGTTCGTTTTTACCGTGTGTGTTAAGTATTTGCTTGCTTGTTTATTTATTAAGTCTTTTTTGTTTTCTTTTGTTCTGTTAGTTTTTAGTTGTTGTCTTAGTTTGTTTGTTTGTCTGTTTGTTTGTTTATTTGCTCATTTGTTTGTTGGGGGAAAGGAGTTTTTTTTCCGTACGTATTGTGCTCGGTTATTTAATGCATTCACCTCTATTTTTCTTATATTTTTGCGTCGTTGTAGTGCAATAAATCTGCTCTAAATGCACTTCTTTTAGCGTTTTAACTGTTGTTGCATTTTGTAATAACTGGCAACCCGTTGCTAAAACAACAACGTAAAACTTGCAGTCGCAGACAATTATAAAATTAGATGCATAGACAGGCCGACTGACAAAACTGTAAAGTTACTCACGAACACTGAAAGAAAAGGCAGACACTTTCTGCAGCCTTTCTACTGCTACTCCTTGACTCCTTCTTACAGCTGTCTTTCTGCCACACCCCTGATCTTCTGGTAGGAAAGATCTACACCTAGCCTTCTCGGACAAGGGCGAAAAATCTCGGAGGGCCCGTGAGCAAGTTGGGCACGTTAAAGATCCCTTGTGGTATAAAATCTATAAGAGTAGGCTTCGGCCGCCACCCGGGCAAAATTCAAAATTTCCTACCAACTAAAAGTAGTAGGTGTGTCCCGCGCGCTCATATGACCTTATGCAGTTGCGAGCGCCGTAAAACACTTACCAAAAAAAAAAAAAAAAAGACAAAAAAGACAGGCTAACGGGAAGAAAGAGAGATATGATGTAGTAATATCGTAGATTGTGTTTTGCTACTCTCCTAAAATTACAGGGTTTTTTTGTTACCTTCATGAGGAAACCAACACCCGGATTGTTTTACTTTTGTTTCAGAATTTCCTCCGGAATTAAGTGAACAGGCGTCAACATTTTCGTTATTTTTGCTTTTCCGGGGATTATTTGAGTGTACAGACAAAATATTTTTTGAAAAATTGAAACAAATCCCCCCAGCAATAAAGCCACGTTCGCGTTGTGTTGAAAGGTTCAAAGCATATGGCAGGCATGCAAACTATTGTATTTTATCCTTACATTTTGCCCACGGTAAAAGCAGGGAGCATAATACTAATTTAATAATATTCTCTTGCGGGCGTTATATTTAACATTACATGCTACACCCATGTCGTAGTTTCTCTTGCTCATGCCGCCGAGCGATGCGATATGTGTTGTGTCTTCAGTTACGAGGTTTTGAAGATTTTGTAACGAGATTGGAGCTTTTATTTTGGGATCGGAATTTCTCTTGCAAGTTTTGCTTAAAATTAAATCTCAGATGAAGAGATTTTTCAGTAAACACCTTAAGAATGCGTGTTTGCCGTTATTGTAAACAAATTGCAGTTGCAGTCGACATAACCTATGCTTTTGAAAAATACAAATTTGTACTTTGAAAATGCCACCTGTTTTGTTTTTTTGGTCCTTCTGAAATCCCAACATTTAATCCATCCGAATTCGAGATGTCTTGCGGGCAAAAAATTGAAATTGTAAACATTGTTTTAATATGTAAGGTAAACGACCAATGTCATTTGAAATGAATGCCTATAATTCAAGAAAACTTTTGCAGAAAAACAACGCCAACACCATAACACCAGCTCCATCATCATCATCATCATCTTCATCATCATCATCATCATCATCATCATCATCATCATCATCATCATCATCATCAAGTCACTTCTCCCGTTTGCCCGGCGTTGGGGCGCCACCGATGACTTTCGTTGATCTAATTCCACTCCTTTCCATATATTTTCGGACTTGCTCAAAGCCCCTTCTTAGGTCAGATCCGTCCATTGTGAGATGATATTCTCTCGCCAACTCTTCTACCTTCCTCCTCTTCTATACCTACTCAGTCATTGAAAACATAGATATTTAAAAGTATAGCAATAGAGAGCTGTGGATTTACTACCAGGGTGCTTTACGGTCCGAATGAAGCAAGCTAGCCCAGCTACCCAGTGAGACTTGATTCATCGCAATGAACTGACACGCCCTACCGTAGATTGCCGATTCTGAAACAACATCTCCTATATTTGGCAATTCTTTAGGTTGATGCTATCCCCCCTCCCCCCAATACCCCCCCCCCCTCCAACCCCCCCCCCCCCCAACTCCCACCACCACCACCACCCTCCTCGTACATCCGTTTTTGTTTTTATTTTCCTTTCTTCTTTTTCGTGTCATCGTTGAATCATACACAATCAATGAAAACAGAGAAAAGTAATGCCATCTATAAAAGATTAGTATAGTTGAATATTGCACTTTGCCGTGGGCGTGTTTCATTTTCGCACTGATGCTAACATTTTTTTGGGTCCCTATCGGCGAATAAAAGCAGTGAGGAGGATACAAATTAAAGTGATATCAGTGTTGACGAACAAACACTCGGAGCAGCATTACTAAATAGAACTATTTGTCTTGGCTGCGAATAACATCCGGAGAAACGAATCAAAATCCCATGTGGCTTTCTTTTTCCCCCCAAGTTCTCTTCTGTGCACTGAATGACGGTAGTTTCAGATCGGGGTTAACGAATATTCTGACGAAATTAAAAGAAAAAAAAACAAGCCAACATGAAAGAACATTTTTTAAATCCCAAAAAGACATGTTCTGATAAGATAATTTTTTTGCGAATGGGTGACTATTTTCCCAAATGTTTTACCCGAAGCAACAAAATTGTATGCTCCGGGAATCCCGCTAAATAAAAATACTTTCCCCACCCCTCCATATTTCCCCTCGCTTCCGTTTTTTAAAAATGTCTTTGTCACCGAAATCTACTCTTGTGAATGAGCAAAAATACACACGTTTAAAAGCAGATTGAGCCATTTCATTCTTGCCAGGCCTCGGCAATTTTAAATTACTCGGAGATAACTCTCCCCAGGCGAAAGTACTTAATTCAACATTATCGCAGACATCTTACAAACATCCACGGCTGGATGGCATTCTTCGTGTTGTGCACGTTACGTTAGCTAGCGGGGCGCGTGTCAGGATGACACGGAGCGACTTGAGCGTTGACTGACACACGAAGGCTCACAGTTTAGAGAAGGGAACATGTTTTTCCACTCCACGACACCTTCTAACATCATATTGTGTCTAGCAGGACCAGTAGTGTGAGCCTATTGCAGCACTACGATAAACCATTTGGCTTACCGTTCTGTTGTTGAGTTGTAGATGATATAAATTAGAGAAGCTTACCGCATCCTTTTTTTTTTTTTTATAGTAGTAGGTTTTACGGCGCTCGCAACTGCATGAGTGCCTTTCTTCTTTTCATTGTTCACACCTCAATGACAAAACGGATGGCCATCAGCTTTGTAGTAGGGGGTAATAAGCAAATTTTCATGTTTACAACCAAGTCTTTTGCTTGTGTACAAGAGGCAAGAGTTACATTTTTAAGTAAAAAAGTAATTTTATTGACCACCAACTTCTTTCAGGATTGCGTGTTTTCCTACACAGTCAACACTAGCTCTGAAAGGCAACATTAAAGCACTTTGCATCCTCAATTAACTCAAAAACTTTGGAATTAGCATCGTGAATTCCAGTGTGGTTTACCGAGAAAAGGGAGTTTGTGTCTTTTTTACTTGACCGATCCGTCAGGGCGGATCGAAGGCTATGCACAATGAATTCATTTTATAAAAATGTACCCCACAGATGGGGTGCTACACACACACACACACACACACACACACACACACACACTACATGGACTTTGCCATCGACCTTTCGTGTCTTCAATCCATTATTCTTTTGTCTGGTCTCACAAAAGTATCTTTCCAGTCCCCGTTTTCTCCACCACAGCCCCGCGACTTAATTCATACTTTTATTATTCAGAAAAAAAGGCATTGAAACCAACGCTAAAGAATAGCACCATGACTCCCAGAGATACAAGACGCAGCATCAACCTTTCAAAGCAATGGCGTTGTGCAGGTGTATTCCGGAGGGTGTGAGTTGTTTACGGGAACAAGGTGTAAACACCACATAAATATAAATGGCTCCACAATAGTTTGTTACCTCTGGCTGTTGCCATTTGTTTCTGTTATCGTCCGCATTCTTCGAGGCATTAAGGTTTTTTTTATCCTTTATAATTTGTTGTATTTTAAAGCATGGTATTTCTTGTGCGACACTACAAGGTTTTGTCAAGATAGCACAACGCAGTGAAATGTTCGAAAGTGTAATAATGTGTATTTACACATTCGATACTTCGATTCGTGTTCGGGGTATTTGGTCGGGGGTCACTTGATTTTCAGTCCGACCACTCCAGCTTAAAACATTTTACACACTCACGAACACAAACTCACGCAGACAGAAAGACACCCCC
>NW_004797274.1:1471782-1474990 GCF_000002075.1 Aplysia californica
TTTTTTTAAACAAATGATGCGGTTCCTCCTAATTATTATCTCAAGGTCATGGTTTGGGTTATCCTGCATTCACTGGAGCTAATTATTGTCTAAGCCTAATTATTATGATTTTTTTTCTAGAAACATTTCAATATTCTGCACATGGTAACCGATTGTTGCCCAGGGAACAATTTGTTGTGTTGGAGAAGTTTGATGCAACAAAACGCACAGTGAAACTTAATGGTTTACTCTAGAAAAGCAAACAAATAAGTTATAATAATGTTTTCATAGTACAGCGCAAGCACTCATGATTTAGATAAAATAAAACTGATAGTTTCCGACACTTCAAAGATCAGACTTAGATCTCGTCTACAAGGCATACACTACAGAAACTGCAAACCGTCTTATTCTTCCTTAACTCAGCGTATGTGTCCACCAAAACTAAAATTCAGTTATTTTTCTAAGTTTAAAAGGCATGTTTATTGTTGTATTGACGACCAAACTCTCTAGACCAACAAAACTCGCAGCCTGAAGGACCATTACGACACCAGTGGAAACAGCCCTAATGCATCACACGTTTGCCTGACAACTGACTAAAGTTATGCTTCCCGTTAACAATCAACTTGCGGGTATGGTTTGAGTTATCACGCGATTCCGAAATCTCATTACCAGGTTGGGTTATGTTAATTGGTATGACATGTGTTTAAGTCCTCCTCTTCTCCTCCTTCTCCTTCACCTCCCCTCCCATCCCCTTCCCTCCCTCATAGATCTATAGCTGTCATCCTTTCGACTGAATTCAGGTCATACATACACATATGCGCATATACACACATATACAAGCATTATACACACATATTTACACCCACACTTTCACACACACACACACTCACAAACACACACACACACACACACACAAAGACACACACACACACACACACACACAAAGACACGCACATACACACATACACTTACACCAGATATACGCAACCACACACGCACACAAACATACAAGCGCGTGCGTTCACGTGCATACACTGAGCCATTTCCACTTTGTTGTGTTATACATCTTAGAATACTATTATTCTATTCCAGCCTACAGCTTGCTGTGATTCGCCTGAGTTTTTTTTTGGCAATTAACTCTTCACTACTTCCTTCTTGTTGATGTTCCAGCCTTGCGTTAATTGCCTGAGACTCAAAACAACTAAATACGTTTTGATACGTTTTTGGAAATTACACTGAAGATGTTTTTAGACTCGACTCTTTTCACAACTTTGAAAAAAATCTTAGAATGGCCTTAGGCAGAAGTTAAAAGCTGTTAATAGTTGTTTGTTTTAAGGTGTCAAGCACTCTTCCATGTGACCTCTTCAGTTAAGGAGACATTCTGAGATTCTTTGAACCACTAAATTACCACGCTCAGCATCTGCTACCCTAAACAAATTAAATTCAATTATTTCTCCTCATTATTAAGACATTTGTCTTGTAATTTATGATAGTCGGGCGGTCTAACAGCCTATAAATGGGCCCGTTAGATTACGGAATCATTACTGAAAACGTTGAAATGGCTCAGGTGCGTTTGGTGTTCGTTAGACAAATGTTGTTTCCCATTTGACGAAGATCTCGAGCTTATAGTTTAGATTACGCTGTACTTCTGCAAGCTCGTTATTACCTGAACGAAACACGATTATTTCATTATTGTGTTTGGCTCTTCACACACGTGGGTTGTTTCCAATTACGAAGAACTGATTATTTCCTGTCCTTAACGTCCTTCTATCGGTCTTTCTTTTCTCTTTGTCTGTCTCTCTATCCCTCTCTCTCTTTCTCTCTCTCTCTTTCTCTCTCTCTCTCTCTCTCTCTCTCTCTCTCTCTCTTTCTTTGCCTATCTTTTTGTCTGCCCCTCTCTCTCTGCCCCCCCCCCTGCCCCCTCTCTCTCTTTGTTGTAGCTTAACAACCAACTTGCACAAAAACAGTTATTCCAAAGCCGAAACATGGTCCGCAACCAGTCTGTTGCGGTGCCTCAGAATTGATTATTGTTTCAATACAGAAAAACACATGGATACAATACAATAATTAAGGTCTCTTAGCGCAGAAACAAAAGTCCCCCACCTTGCCCTTCACCGAAAATTGCACCTTTTCTCGACATCTACAGATACACGAAGAAGGATAATGTAAAGCAAAGTATAGTGCCGAAAAAGTAAGACAAACAGACTGGAACAACAAAGGGAAATAAAAGAAGCATAGGACCTACCAGTGGCACCCTCCAACACCCACAACTATTTTTGTATAGCCGGAGGAAAATTGTCAATATATGAATGGATGCGTGCCGATACATAAATAATAAATCGATAACACTTTTGATATCGGAGAAACCGTACAATGTCTCCGAAAAAATAATAGTATTATATTATAAATAGCGCTGACACAGTTCAGTTTCAAAACTTTGATTGTGTATATTCCCGTTCAATAACTTTGTCGTGTTCTCCAAATACCTTGTTCTTACCCTCGTTTTCTTCTTTTCAAAGGCAAAGTGTGTGTACTGTACTGTCATCAGACCAATATGTCGATATCAATAACTCTATGATTCTCTCTCTCTCTCTCTCTCTCTCTCTCTCTCTCTCTCTCTCTCTCTCTTTCTCTCTCTCTCCAGTACATCTTAGAGTAAAGACAATCCAACAAAGCTACCCATACACCCTCGCACACATTGGTGAATTCTTACAGAACAGAACAGCATGAATAAACGATAATGCGAGAACATAATTAATACTGAACATAATAATATTTGTTTTGCATGATGCAGAAGGTTCTTTGCTTTCACCGTACCCGTGGCACCTAATTCGAGGGGATTTGAACACAGTATCACAGCAGAAAGAAGGATACGTTCAATGAAACAAACTTCCCCACATAGGTATCGAACTCGTACCTTTTTGCTTGCAAAGGCGAAAGGACTAACAACAGGTACACGACAGTGACAGGGATCTGACTTAATGACAAGTACGTGTGATTGACAAATACGATTTTATAATGGTCCTTTTGTCATATAATGACATTATTTATAATGTATCATCATAGCATTGAAAAGACTTAAAGTTGTTACATATAAGTATAAAATAGAGAGGAGGTTTTATTTGTCAGCCTCATATGAAACAAGAATAAAAGTAATAATGCAAATATCACGGTAAAAAAATAAAAAAAATAAAAAAAACCCCTCTTGGTCTAATAAATATGGGTTTAT
>NW_004797274.1:1475090-1480090 GCF_000002075.1 Aplysia californica
TCTCTCTCTCTCTCTCTCTCTCTCTCTCTCTCTCTCTCTCTCTCTCTCTCTTCTCTTTCTTTCTTTCTCTCTTTCCTTTGTTATAATATGTCTGTGACTTAGTGAATGCACATATCATTCATTGCCTAATATTATTGTCGTGTATCTTTTAATCTTCTTTACATTTCATATTTCTTCTATTATCTTCTCAAATAAGTTATTTTTACTTTTTTCTTCTTTGCTTTCGCACTTCTCTCATAAACGAAAAAGTCATTCTGTTGTATCGATTCGTTTTCATTGACTGACTTTACTTGTTCTATTTCTAGTTTGGAATACCTCTTAAAGCTCCTTCGTAAGATGTCGTCCCTTTGCGATCTATCGAAATCGAAAATTGAATGACGAGTAATTCTTACAGAGAAACTTCATTTTAAATCAGCCTCCAAAGCGTCCAATGCAAACAAATCGGAACTTTCAGGTAACATAAAGTTATATCGTGTGGAGACCACATAAACACCGTACTAGATCTAATCACGTGATGTAAGCCTGTACCGCTTACCCCCAACATACCTCTTGGGAAGGCGTCGAATTAATTTGGCTCAAGTGAATGCCAGAGTTCAGGTTATAGAAATAATCTCGGAATTTCATGTCTATTTTTAACATAATTTCTGTACCAGATATTTTATCTTGTTTCAAGTTGTATTTTTCTAGCACACCTCACAGCCACGCCTATAACGTGGGAGAATCTCGCAAAATCTGGACACTGAGATGTGGCCACACTTGGTTTATATCCTTCCTGTTTTCAAATTGGTTTTGGGGTTTTTTCCGTTTCGTTTTTGTTTTTGTTTTGTTTCGGTTTTTTTAAAGAATAAAGATGTTGAAGCCAGTTTATGAGCTGTCAGCACAATTTGCTTTTCCCTTAGCTTTTGATCTGAATCTCATATATATGAATATCGGGTGATATTTGACAATAACTTTTAATTTAAAGGAAAATACAGAATAGAACTAATTATCCTAGCTTTAGGTGCATTTGATAGGTTTTGTTTCCCTAAAAATAACTGTTGTATTTTGTTTTTTGCGTGCTTGTTTTTCTGTCTTTTCTTCCTGTCTTGAATCTTTGCCCCCCCCCTTTCCCCCTCCCCCCCCCCCCTCACGCTTATCGAGCTCTTAATCATGCTTACGAGATCGTCTGTTAGGGCTGAGAGATTTGCAGATTGCCAGGCGAAAGTCTTAAAATGCACAGTTTTTAAGAGCTTTGGCAGGAAAAGGCAATCAGCTTGGCAGGGGTTTTTGTTGTCGTTTTTTTCTGTGTTTCCTTTTTAATCTTCTTATCACCTGTAATATGCAAATCTCTCAACACATCTCCTATTAGAGCTGGCGGCGCCCGCTTATGATCGACGACAGCTGTTTTTAGATCATTTTATTATAGAACCCAAAAATTTCTTCCACGGCGGCAGTTGGCAGTTTTATGCATGTTTTGGCAGTTGCTTCACATGAATTGAGCTGGAAGCCTGCAAACTGCAAAGGATCTGACAACCTGTGTTAAGTGGCCGGGCAGGCAGCAGGTGTGTGTAGTGTTGTAGTTAAGCTCTCCGCCTTGAATACAACGTGTATCAGTTCGAGTCCAATGTGGGGAAAATGTACAACAAACGTCTTCATCTTTATGCTAGAGTACAGTAATACATGAGTCCAGGCACAACTTGGTTATGCCAGGCGGGACGAAGAAACTTCCTTCCAAAATGATATAAACTGTTTTGAAACACAAGTGAACTACCCGGTATTTACAAATATAGATCTCCTGTGTGCGACACCGAAGCGCCTTACTGTTACACCACAGACGCTGGTTCTAATGTAATCCAGTGTGTATTAATGAAAACGATTTTTAAAAATACATCTTAAACAATGAACCGGCGAGTATTCTCCTACTAAGAAATTAAATTCGAAACAATATGATAAGATATTATACATAAAGTTTGGATTTGATGATTTGGAAAAGTATTGTAGCATAAATTTCGCCGCCTCAGAACTATATTTGTCCGAAGTGCTTCTTTATATAAGTACACTTTGGACAAAATAGTTCTGAGGCAACGTAATGTGTATACAGCTTTAGAGAAACGGATATGGCCGGAAAGTGGGATGGGGGTATCGAGGAGAGGAGAGATGATTGAAGGCTGGGATCCTTTAAGAAGGGGTGAGAATAAATGATGGGAGAGGGTAGAAAATAATGCAAACAAACACATACTTAAACAAGTACATGGACCATTTAAACAGAATAACCGAAGTGGTAAACTGACAAATAGACAGACAAATGGACAAACCCCGTGAGGATATGCAACAATTCTAGATTGTTAAAAATACTATGACATGCAATGTTGTACATAACAGTTTAGCTCACAAACGCAATATATACAAAGACAAAGACAAATGAAATTTCCAAAAACATATTGGCAGGTCATTCTCTCACTCACATACGTCACGACAGAAATATTATTTTCGAAAAAAATGTTATACAGTATCATAATTATACACATACACTCGCCCTAGCACACACACACGCACACACACACACACACACACACACATACACACACACACACACACATACACACACACACACATACACATACACACACATAAGCAAACTAAACGACTGTATAAACTAAAACACACAGGAACACAGACAGGTTAACAATACTATGCATCAACACGAATACACATAGAAGCACTCAGAAAAAAAGACAAATCTAATGCATATATTATATGACTACAACAACAAGTACGCAGATGGACGAATAAACAAAAAGCAAACATTTTATTTTCGTGCACAATCTTCAAGTTTGGGAAACCACACCCGAGCCCTCAGACAGCAAAGAAAAGAAAAGATGAATATTTAAAAAATGAAAAACACTCGAACAACTGAAAAAACCCCCAGGAGAAATAAATACCGAGAAGCAGAAACACTAACAAAAGAAGCGCACTTTCCCCCCCTTGAATGTTTTAATATGAGGAGGTCAATGCCGTAACCCAAGGCCTACTTTTGATCGGAAGAGATAGTGGATATCTGCAGCAGCCGCGAAAATCCGGTTAACCTATTATTTATAGTTTATTTCAGAGTCATTGATTTTTAATCGCACATCATCATCCCATCTCTGAAAGTATTCCCAGCGACCTCACACGAAGTGTTTTGAGAGAATTTATGTTATAGAACAAAAAATATATCATGTTATAAGTTACCTGTGTGCGTATGCAATGATATTGTGTTTATTCAAGTATTCTTTTTTTGAGAGGTAGCGGTAGATAACTGTATTTAGTTAACTTGGTAGCCTACAACATTTTAAAAGGACAAAGAAGAGTGGAGTAGAGACATAATTATTTCAAGCTCGTGATTATTAGTAATATTACGATCTCATGCCTTTCACTGTTCATAAGATCCGTTTTATTACTCCAAACTAGACAGGACGCTAACATAAATAAAATGTGACAATGTTTAATTACGAAAGTGTACGCCTGAAATCCGGTTAATCAAAAAAGTGGGTACTGGCTAAGATCTCCGAGATACAGGCTGCTCAGAGTTTATCTGTGGCATTTAAAATTGTTTGCTCAAAAAACACACACAGCGGGCCCGCGCCCGCCTCTCATGTCCCTGACATTTGTCCGCACGTGAATTCCTGGCGTGAGCTCTCCGCTCCATTTCTGTTCACGCCTCAGATTAACCTTTGACCTGAAAGAAAATTTGGTGGGGCTCGTGTGTGTGTGTGTGTGGGGGGGGGGGTGTTCAGGTTGCCCCCTTTTTATCTTTTTATTCAGACAGAAAGCCTGTGAAAAGAAATCATTGTCAGAACATTGAACATGGACTAATTTCGTTTTGTTGTCTTCTGAAGAACTGCAAAAGGACTCATAGAAAATAGAAGAATTTTTGTGTGTTTGTTCCACATATCTTCGGTGGATAACCTGGATTTTTGTCTCTCGGCCACGCCCACCTTCTCCCCGTCACACCCTTAAGGCGTCTGAGGTGCAATGAAGAGTCATCCCCTTCTAAGCAAAAGTGAGGTTAAAATATATATGGAAGTTTGCAGTGTTGAAAAATCGGATGACAAAACTTGCAGCGTTTAATTTAGGTTAAAGTACTGGCGTCTATGGTGTAGCAGTTAAGCGTTTCGCTGTCCCAGGCAGGAGACCCGAGTTCGATTTCCGAGAAAGGAGAAAGTTGAATATCGAGTATCTCGGTCTTCCTGCTGGGATGTTGTGACATGCATTCTTCTCAGCTCAGGATGACCCTGACAAGCAGGGTCGGAAGCCCGACTCCAAATCTATCTCAATTGTGTTGATGGGAGCGTAATACATTGTATTACAATTTGTAATACTAAAAACACTTACTTTAAAAGGAGAAATGGAGTTTAAAGTGGCAATGTTCTTCTGTTGTCCACAGACTCCCGTCTGCCGTGGTATCTACAACTGAGCTGGTTGCTGTATAATCTGATGGTTACCGGGGGAATCATGATCTGTCTCTGGTACTGGAGCATGGTGCATCGTGGTGAGTGGCACTGGACATTTGTGTTTGTTTCTTTCTTCGTCTTTTAGTTTATCTCTTCATCTCTGCTTTCGGCCTCTACCTCCCCTGGGTCCCTTTCTCTCTTCCCTGTCTCTGTGTCTTTCTCTGTCTCTTTTTCTGTTTCTGTTTTTTTCTGCTATCTCTTTGTTTTTCTGTCTGTCTGTCGATCTGTCTCATTCTCTGTCTCTGTCTGTGTCTCTGTCTGTGTCTCTGTCTCTGTCTCTCTCTCTCTCTCTCTCTCTCTCTCTCTCTCTCTCTCTCTCTCTCTCTCTCTCTTATGTCTGTCCGTCTGTCTGTCCATATATCTGTCTGTCTGTGGCTGTCTCTGTATCTCTCTTTCTCTCTGTCTCTGTCTCTGTATTTCTCTCTCTCTCTCTCTCTCTCTCTCTCTCTCTCTCTCTCTCTCTCTCTCTCTCTCCTTCTTCTCTTTCTTCTTCTCCTTTTCCTTCTCTTTCTCCTTTTCCTCCTCCTC
>NW_004797274.1:1485090-1487590 GCF_000002075.1 Aplysia californica
AAAAAACCAAGAAAGGGACAATTCTTTTTTCCTCAGGAAAGAGAAAGGGTCACATGAAAGGCAAAAACATCAAAAGGCGTTCAAGTGATACCGATCTATGTCCTGCTTGTTTTAATGTTGTTTTTGTTTTTGTTTTCCAACTCTTTTTTTTTTTTTTTTTTTTGCTTGGCTCATCATTTGATAACAATAACCTGTTGAATACCCTAACAAGGCAACATTAATTTATCCCTCAGAACTTCGATATTGAAAAATACACAAAGCATAAGAAGTGAAATCAAGCAATAAAAAATAATAATAATAATAGATAGCATTTGTATAGCGCATATTCCCGCTCAGCAGCAGGCTCTATGCGCTTTACACTATATTATTTCCCCAGCAGACCATAGAACACTCCGAAACATTTTCAGCTTCCCGGGAAGCATACAATTATAAAGACAGCGTTAAAGAAAAGTCAAGAAGGGAGTCAGAAGCTTGATTGTGATGACGACGACGACGACGACAACGGCGACGATGATGGTGATAATGATGATAATGATATTTAGGATTATGATGACGAGAAAGAAGAAGAGAGGAGGAGGAAGAGAAGGAGGAGGAAGAGGAGGATACAGCGAGTCGGATCGAATCCACAGCCAACACAACGATGACGATGATATTGACGAGGAGGGAAAGACAAGGGAAAGGAAGATTCAGAGGAAGAGAAGAAAAATGAAGAGGAGGATGAGAAAGAGAATAGAGAGCAGGAAGAGGAGGACAAAAGAACAAACAACAACTACACTACTACAACTACACTACTACAACTACACTACTACAACACCAGCAAAAACGAACTCAATGATATATTCACATTTTTTAAACAGGCACATCGCCATGGGTTCCGTGTTTATTCGTTGCCAGAACATGTACAATGTGGGCTTTACTATACATTTCTTTTTTGCGAGATTGCTACTCGTAAATACAAGTTCTACTAAAGTTGTGGGTTGAGAAAATAAAAGTGCAGGTTTGCTCGTTTGTTCATTTAATTTTCCTCCATGTAAAAAGTTAACTTAAACTTAAAAATTAATATCAAACTATTGAAACGTTAGTATAATTATTGTGTCAATGTATTAATCACTATATTGTTCAAAACATTATTATTTAGTATTTTATCAAGTTGATTTACTTTCTTGTATTCATTGTTACTAAGTGTGTGTTACGCACGTATCTCGTTAGGGCGTTGTTTCAGAGAAGTGGCTTCACAATGTACTTGCTATTTTGGAGACGTAAACTGAGGGAATTGCCAGTCAGCCCCCTTAATGAGCCCAAAAGTATCTAATCGAAACCAGAGCTTTCAAGCTGTTGATCAAGTAGAAAAACGATGACCTACCAGTATAGTATCAACATGGACAATGACAGTAGATCAACCTTGAGTACATTTCAGGGGTGTTAGGGCGGAGTCCGTATTAGACGAATTAGAGGAAATATACTGTGGTTTTTAAGATTTAAAAAAATCACTTAAAGGGAAAATAAAACCAAGCAGAACAAATAAAAACTATCTGTTTTTGGTCGCTTTGTTGTATGTGTTTTACGGCGCTCGCAACTTCATAAGGCCATATGAGCGCATATAAGGAGCCCGGGTGGAGGCCGAAGCCTACTCATCGATTTTAGACCACCAAGGGATCTTTAACGTGATCAACTTGTACACGGGACCTCGGAGATTTTTCACCTTTGTCAAAGAAGGCTAGGTGTAGATCTTTCCTACACGAATATCAGAGTGTGGCTGAAAGACAGCAGTAAGGAGCCAAGAGGTAGTAATAGATAGGCTGCAGAAAGCCAGGAGCCAGGAGGAGGGGGGAAAGGAGGTGAGGGGGTGGGAGCAGAAAGTGGAGACGAAAGCAGACGACAGAACATTGCTAGAGAGCAGGAACGGAGGTGAAAGGAGTTAATTTTAGAGAAGAAAAATTTTCGGTCGCTACCCGAATTCGAACCCGAGACCTTTGAACCAGGACTTTTGAAAGAGAGGTCAACACCTTAACCTTAAGGCTACGAGATTCCCCCCAAAACTATCAGCAAATTTAGTTAAATCTTATGGGTATAAGGCGCATAGCTAGTAATTATAATAATCAATATCAAAATAAGCATAAATTGTACATTTGTATCAAGAATTAATCTTATACTAACATTCTACAGTATTTTATACACTTTTGCATGGTATGGCTGTACTAGCAAATAATATTAAACAGACGTGTCTATCTAGCTACAATTTAAAAACATATTTAACCATCAGCTTAAACAAAGCAGCAGCAAGGAAAATAAGGGATCCATTGAGGAAGCACAGAGCTTGAAAACTCGCTGGTTTGGAGCATATTTGAAAAAAAGCATTACTCTAGTAATTATTCATACAGATAGAATTTTCACATTTGTTTCGTTTCCCTGAGTCTTAAAAAGGCAGACAACACTGAAATATACAAAATTGTTATATACAAACTTTATGTTTGGTTGTTCAAATTGTGCTGGAACATTG
>NW_004797274.1:1490107-1492969 GCF_000002075.1 Aplysia californica
CAGATAGATAGATAGATAGATAGATAGATAGATAGATAGATAGATAGATAGATAGATAGATAGATAGATAGATAGATAGATAGATAGATAGATATGAATCTGTGTTTTTGATCCTTGTATAATGATTTGATATTGTGCCACAACTTTGCCTTTGCTCTGTTTCCAGAGCAGACATAATGGTCGCTATGACCTGTAAGAGTTGCAATAAAATTTGTATTGAAAGGAGAAAGGAAGATCTCACTTTTGCTATAAGATTTTTGTTTAAAGTGCGTTTGTTTTAATGACAGACAAAACTACACAAGCGTAACTTTATTTTGATAAGAACGAACAGGGGAGAAAAGTGGTACACTTTGTTCAGCAATGAACTGTGAATAATAAGCAATGCCCCAATTTGGAATATATGTTTTAATAACACACATTAAGCCTTTGAGACTTTATCCTAGTATCTAGAGTTCTGATACATTGCACGTTTTGCAAGTTTCACCCCCCCCCCCCCTGAAAATCAAGAAAGTATCGCCAGGGAAGACAGCAAATATGTATTATATGTAAATCTATTGTGATATATCTCAGCCAGGTGCGTAAAATGTTTGCCAAGGTACTGGAAATGAGAATGAGACCAATTGTAGAGACTCAACTCAGTGAATCCTAGCTTGGTTTCAGAAAAGGCAGGGGTGAGACAAGGGTGTGTTCTCTCTTCGCTTCTCTTCATCATTTACACGGATAAGATCACGAAAGCAGCAAATGACAACATCGTTGAACTGAACAAGCTTCTATTTGCTGATGACCAGAGTATATTAAATACAGATGAAGAGGAATTACAAAAACACACCTCAAAATTGAATGAGGAATGTAAACACCTAAACATGAAAATTTCCACTTCAAAAACAGAAGTTATGAAGGTCGGCAGAAACGCAGCAAAACTGAACGTCCTTATTGACGGAACGCAACTCCAACAAGTAGAGGAATTTAAATATTCGGGAAGCATCTTCACTCAAGATGATCGTTTGGGCAAAGAAATGGAAACAAAAAATATGAAGGCAAATGCAGTGACCGACCAGCTAGTACCCCTGCTCAGTCACATGAACATCCCGACCGAAGTTAAATCCCAGCTCATCAATAGCTTGTTCATACCAACTTTAATATACCAGTGCCAAAAATGGCAATCAAAGAAAAATCAATGCATACAAAATAAGGATAGACCGCATAAGAAACTAAACAATACGTCTACAAACCGGGATATCACCAGTAATGAAATTCATAGAGCGTCAAGAGTCAAATGGTCTGGACATCTAACCAGAATGCCCCAGAAACAACTAGCGGCGAGAATCCCTCTTCAAATCAAGAGCAAGACCAAGAATGATCTGGCTGGATGGGGTTAAAAAGGTCCTGGAACAATATAACATATCTATCACCAGAGGAAGGGAAAAGTAAAAGCAAGCATGTACGTATTTTGATATACATTCTTCCTGTTCTTTTGCCACATATAATCTGGGACAACTATGAGATTAATTTAAAGTCGTGCAGTCTTTAACAGCTATCAGCTGTTCTTTGATGTCTCAAGGTCATCTGAGGTTATTCCAAAACAGTGGACAGAAAGAGATAAAGAAAATAACGTAGAAGCAAAAGTAGTAACATCCCAACATAAGTTAGAAATGATAATATACTGCTAATTTTCACAACGTAGTGTGAGATAACTATTGTTTGTTGGTTGGGGTTTCTTTTTTTGGAATATTCCCCATAACTAAAAAAACAACAACAACATTAAAATCATGTTCAAGCCTCTTCCGCCATTGTTCCATAAGAAACGAATAGAAGAAATACAAAACATGGATGTGCCAACTGTTTATTTTTGTTGCTCGTTCGTTTGTTTGTTTGCTTGTTTTTTGTCGTAACTGTTTTCTCCTTCTCGTTTCTCTTGACGACTTTGTAACTTTCATGGGTTATCCTTTCTAGCTTTCTGGGAGTCAAAGTGACTACATCTTAGATTTTACTTAATTACGTGTGTTTTAAAAAACTGGCATACACGCAAGCACTTAGGGAATAAGAGAGATGGAGTGAGATTGTAAGACAAGAGAGAGAGAGAGAGAGAGAGAGAGAGAGAGAGAGATAGATAGAGAGAGGTTAATAGAAGCAGACAGAAAGCAAGGAAAGAACATGAAAGAAAGAAAAAAAAAAGAGAAGAAAATAGAAAACGAAGGAATAAAGGAATATAAGAGAAGAGCCTCCGTAATGAGGGAGGAGGAATCAAGAATACAGAAATGAGAATTCTGGAGCGGAGAGGATGGGGGTCGGAGAGGGCCAGGAAGTCTGATAACATTAACGTCTGCGGTCGGAAGTGCTTAATGCAAGGCGCGGGGCGGACACAGAGCCCGGGCGGACACAGATACGCCACACTTGATACAACCAGACGACATTAGGCCAGACTCTCGTTGCGATGTGGCCCTCCTCTCTCGTGCAAGCCGTCAATAAATCAAACGTCCGTGCATGGCCACCAGAGCTCTCACAAAGATCTTCTTACATTTCTCTCTAGTTCTCTTGCCCGCTTGGCCTGTTGGTTTGTGCAGAATCTCTTTGGTTCGTTGTGGTCCATTTTCTTTGCTGTCGGAGCGATGACTAACACTTCAGGAAGTAACGGAGTAATAGGCCACTGATTTGACTAACTCACGAATGTTCAAGGTTCGAATCCGGATGTGGTGGGGGCAATATGCTACTGATTTGACTAACGCACGAATGTTCAAGGTTCGAATCCGGGTGTGGTGGGGGCAATATGCTACTGATTTGACTAACGCACGAATGTTCAAGGTTCGAATCCGGGTGTGGTGGGGGCAATATGCTACTGATTTGACTAACGCACGAATGTTC
>NW_004797274.1:1501526-1510939 GCF_000002075.1 Aplysia californica
AGAGAGAGAGAGAGAGAGAGAGAGAGAGAGAGTAAATGAATGGAAGAACACAAATCTGCTAGAGCGCGCCGGTAGCTCAGTCGGTATCATGCTGGACAACGGCGGGTGGGGATAACCGCGGTACAAATTTTCAGCTTGAAATTTTTTTAACTTGAGTTTTTCAAGAAATCTCCTTAATTCTCTGCTGCCACTAGGCTAGGTCAAAGCAAAAATGAGCGTCACCTTTGAATGAATAATCTCTTTTTTTAAAAATTAGTAAGAAGGTTACGGCACCTGCAAGACAATAAGCCCAAATCAGTGACGAAGAACATAGAGAATATATAAGACAAGAGAGTAGTAAACACAATAAAAGAGGAAGTAGAGACCAGAACGATGGATGTTTGATGGGAAAGAAGGAGCAAACCACATCAAAACACCCGCCAATTACCCACAATTACTCTTTTTTAACCTTACAGTATGCAAAGTGGTAATTAACCGACATCCAACAGTGTACAAAGACAGATCAACAGGGAAAAAACAGAAAAATGAAACGAATAGAAATCTTGTGGAGATACATGAAATATCGCGCGATAAAAAATGAAACAATATGGAAAATATATTCTAAACCTTTCCTTTGTTATCAAAAGCAACAGCTGAGCACGGTGCTGTGGCTGAATGTATTTTAGTTGTTACTACTGTTGTCCTCATAGTTATTATTGCTGTTGAGGCTGCTGTTTATGGCTGTCGTAATGGTTTTACGAGAAGGATGAAAATAATAGAAACCCCCCCCCCCCAAAATATAATTTTAAAAATAAAAAAATAAAATCAGATAAGTCGTTCTGGGGTTTCTTTTCGAAAGGCCGTCTTATATACTCACACAAATACACTCACACATATACACACAAACTCACACACGCGCATGCACATGAATACACATGTACATTTAAATATATACATACACACACACACACACACACACACACACACACACACACACACACACACACACACACACATATATATATATACAAACACACACCCACACATACATAACGATACATCGCGCACGCACACCAAAAGTTGCTCACCCTCAAACACATGCACACATATACTCACACAAACAAACACACTCAAACATCAGCGCTCAAACACCAACACATATCAAGAGACACTCACAGACACAATCCCTTGAGTTTCACTCTCATTGTAATGATTATGATAATAACAATAACAACAATAATAAAAATAAAAATAATAGCAATAAAAACTTCAACATTTACATACATATATAGCGCATATCCATGCTCAACAGCCTGCTCTATGCGGTTTACAACCATTATTACTCCAGCAGACCCAAGAACACTCAGGAACGTTCTCGGTTTTCCCTAGATCGAATCCCCTAGACAGCCATATTACCTGTCCTGTGAGAGACCTGCAGTCTTTACATTCCTTGAGTTGAGCAGCAAAAGGTTTCGTTTGCAGCACTCCTGTACTCCAGATGGGACATTTTAGTTGCGGGTTGACAAATTGTCACGTTATCTAGCGATCGCTCACTCTGGCAGAAATGCACGAGAGAATATGTGTGGCATCGTGGTGAAATCAGGCGCTCGTCAAAATAGTGAAATCTAAGAAATCGACATTTTTTTTCGGGCAATTTTTATTTAATGTTTTCTTGTTTGCTTCATTTTTCCTCAATATCTTTTATATTCATCCGAAAGCATATTCTTGTGTGGATAATAGAAAAACACTTTTCAAAGACACAAAAAAATATTTATAAATTTGAAGTCACCAAACTTTGGCGTCCGTTTTTCGCTATTTTGCCTCTGACACAGGGTGAACCCACCCCCTTCACTTTCAAAAAGCTTGAATCCTATTCCAGATAGATGTGTATTTCATTCATTAAAAACAAGACAAATGGACCCGATTTAAGATGATACTAACAACTCCAAGTGCCCAAAAAACAGACGAGCGCTTGGTGACACCATGTTGTGACACCCATAGCTTTGTCTTGGCAAAGTGGGGAGTCTCATCCTCTTTCATAAACCTGTCACGTTGTTGTGAACGTGTTCTCTGCCAGCATCGTTGATTACGGGGTGTGCTCACGAAAGATTTCATCGGAATATGTAGGTTCGATCATAAACCAGTAGCACTGTAAGCTGTTGAAATAAGTTACGGACTGGTCACTTCGGTTGCATTTCGATGTCTACTGATACTACTACGAAAAGAAATACCTTTCAACTAATTACAATCGTAATGCCTGTACATTGGTAACGAAAATGTGCCACTTAGCATAACACCCCAAAAGGACATTAAGCAACTTACCCTGAGTTTTATTAGTTCCCCCTACAATATTTTTAAAAAGTGATAAACGTTCGGAAGCTCGCAGTCAGATTTTCCAGAAAGGGTTTATCATTTAAAATGTGAAAATTCCGGTTTCCGAAAGAAACTACAGGGTAAACTGTATTTATATTATGTGTCACAAGGAGCTGGAATCGGGCGCTAGTCAGTTTTGGGGGCATTTAGTGTTTTTGATAAAATCTTAAAGCTTGATCATTTATGTTTCCGAGAAGAAACACCCGTCTGTCTTGAATAGAATCCGTAATATAATATGCATTTGATTATGGGGTTTTCCCTGGATTTAGAGATTAGCGAGAAAATGGCCGTTACACTTTGGTGACTTGGAAACTGAAAATGTACTTTTTGTGTCTTTAATCAACGATTTTCAGTTTTTTAAAATCTACACAGATATGTGTTTTTAAACAGCCATAAAAGGTGTAGAGCAAAATATTTTAAAAGAATTTACAAAAATTACCAAACTGATGGGAAAATACCGGTATCTTGGATTTTTATTAATTTGACGAGCACCTGATTTCACCACGATGTCTGCCATATGCTTATGAAACGTGACAAGATCAAGCGTAATAAATAAATATTAATGATCAGCTTCTTGACTCCAAACCCACATGGGTAGACTATTCATGTCATCCCATTTGGATGGTTTCCTGGCAATATTGGCGCATAATATATTAACTCTTACGAGTTAGAAGAAAAATTAACAATGAGAGTACAGCTCTCACGTTTTATTCGGTATGATCTCAAACTACCCACGTACCTTACAAATACAGAGAGAACATTTTAACGAACCAACGACAGTAAGTCAAAACTTCACAAACTCTGTTCACTTCAAAGAACTTCAGCAATAAAAGTGCTTTTCAATTTACGAGGAAAGTGAACAAGCAGAACTACAGGAAAGTAGGTTACCAACCCTTTCGCTTTTAGCATAATGTAGTTGAATCTTTCTACCCGGGTTACATGCGTGAGGGAGGAGTACCATTACCCGGAGGAAGACGGCGAGCAAGAAAAATCCATTTGCTTGACCGATCGGAACACGTTTTTCCTGGGCAAACAACCCATCAGTGACGTAGGGAATAACGGTCGTCACGGGTTCAGGTTTACGGCGTTGTATAAACAGGCAACAACGCAGTGTAACCCATACGAAAGTAGGGGAATGATAATATTCACCAGCCCCCCCCCCCTCCCGGACCCCAAAACAACAACAGCAACAACCGATTCTGAAAAACCAGTAAGATCTAACAGTGTAACTTGAAAAAAAAACCCATAGAGAACCAATGCAGACTCTAAATTGACTCATGCTACGCCTATAATCTGTATTTCATTCTAATAAGCATTTTAAATCACTAGCAACACAATTAGGACACATAAGTCACTACCTCAAAATTACAAAGCTCTATCTGACATTTTTGGCGTTTTGAGTTACTAAGACCCCGAGGTCAGAAATAAAATGCCCTTTTTTTCTGCTCTATCAAAATCGTAAGATTTTACGGAGTTATTATCAAGATATTCAAAGAAATGCATTCGTAAAAGCTTGACATAATGCCAAAATCAAAATCTTTGACATCAAATTTCCCAAAACTAGGTACTGTGCAGACAGAACTTTGTAATTCTGAGGAAGAGAAGTGCCGAAAATAAGAGGTGTTACAAGAGAATAGCGAACACAAAAAGGAGGAGAAATAAGGACGATATATGTTTGATACGAAAAAAGAAGCCAACAACACCATAGCACCTACAATCCATCTCTAATAATATGCTTATCATTCCTGCTCCCACTGTTAGCGACGAACAAAAAGACTAGAAAACGTTTAGATATTTGAGTCTTTAAGAACGTAGCGGACACATTATGATTATATCCGATCAGCAGCAAACCAACGGCAATGCTGCGACACTTTTCGGGCCATCATACACATATCAGACTCACCGATATGCATATTTCATCATATCATGCATGTTGTTGCCGGCCTTTTTAAAAATTCAGATAAAAAGAAACAGATTTGAAAAATAAATATGTAGCAATAACGAAAATGCCTAAAATGATGTCCGCTTACGAGAAGGAACAAACACACATGTTATAAATGTTATATAGTTGGCATACTATTTCCACTTTATTTTTTGTTTCTTTTCAATTATGACGCTGGACGGTGAGGTGCCTGCTTAGTACATTTTATGAATCTGACCGACTGATCCGGGAAAGACGATGCCAAATAATAGCCTTAAGAAACGGAAAATTGCTCACCGTTTCAGACCCGGATGTACCAGGAAGTGAACGATGCTGACATAATATTTCACTTATGTTTTTTATGTGCCTTCTTGAGTGTTAATGACGTCTGCATTTTCCCCTATGATTAATAAGGAGTGTGTTAAGTTATATTTTGTTCAGGTTTGTCTGCTTCAGAGTTAGTTTTTGTCCGTGTTTATTTTTGGAATGAAAGGGTGAGAAAGTGGGCATGTGTTCACCCACATGTATTTGTCTGTATACAACCAGCTATCTACGCTCGGAACACGAACGTTTGTGAGGCATCGTGGTCTAATCAGGTGTTCATCAAAAGAATGGAATCGAAGTTGTCGATATGTTTCCGTGCGTTCGGTTTTCTTTGTTTTGCCTTTATTATTTATTTTTGTTGTTTTGGTTTTTAGCTCAACACATTTTATGTCCATTTCAAAAGACATTTCTGTGTGTATGATATTGAAAATTGTTGATCGAAACAAAGCACCGAAAAAAGTATAATTGTAGTTTTAAAGAGCACTCAAGCTTTGGAAATTACCAAACGTTAACGCTTATTTGCTCGCCAATTTTACTTCTAATACAAGGAGACCCCCATCTCCTTCAATCGCAACTATCTTGACTTCTATTTAATAAGATGACTTTTTTTTCTAAAAGGCAATTGCAAGTGATTTGGTTTTAATGTCATATCAATAATTCCATGCGTCCCAAAACTGACGAGCGCCTGATTCAACTGCGTCATGGCATATATGTATAAAGAGAAGCACATAAAATAATTAAACGTATGTGAACTCAAAACAAAATCCAGACAGCCAACCAAAAATTGTTAAAACAATGACAAAAAAAGAATTGCATAAACGAACCCATAAAGGAACTAATGAAGCTAGGATATGTTTATAGATGATTGGGCAAAAATTGATGACGTCAGTAACATGATTACCGCCCGCATTTCTATTTCAGGGAGTTCTTTTGTATGTCTCGAAGACAGAAAAATTATTTTTCGTTACAGAGTGATGGGAACGGTTAACTTAGGTTTCTTTAGGAGCATCTTTCCTGTTTCAATTTAGCTAGGTAAGCTTGTGAGTTATTTGCATCTGAAAGCTTTCTTCAAAAAGAATAAAAATGTAAAAGAACTCTTTGAAGGAGACTGCAAAAACACCACGGTGTTCAAGACGTGAAGATTGAACAAATATTCACAGATTACGGAGAGAAACAGACAGGAGAACGCAGTACCAAATATATTAGCTTGCAGAAAATACTCATCGAAAAACAATTATTATTTCTTCTGTATGTCATGATTTAGAAGGAAACGTAATCCGAGTGTTAAAGCCCGCTTCATGAATTTTGATAATGTTTCTGTGTCTATTGTTTATTTAAATGTTTGGAAAGACAAGTCCTCAATCATAAACAACTCATTGTTCTGTCTCTCGTTCTTCTACGCCTGTGATGCAGTTGCAATCATGTGTGTCTAGACATCGTTTAAGCGCCAATACTGTTAAGTAAACTTCAATCACGACATTGTCTATTCGTATCATGCCACAGGGTTAATGTCCAGCTCTTTGGAAACTGGTATGGATACTGAACACGTGAATTTAGTAAAGTCCTCAAGCATTAAAGGAACATTACAATTAAAATTTAGAAATTTCCTTACCTTACAATGCACTTAGACCTTTCGCATTTTATTTGTTTTTGTTGTGCTGATGTGCAGTTTCCACTAAAGTGACATACAATAATTCAAATACTGTAATGTTTGCTCAATTAGTTTTGGTTTTAGTAAGTGTTTTACGGCACTTACACCATAATTAGGTAAGCCGAAGATAATATGAAAGCCGAAGATTAGAAGTGTTACAAAAGAGTAATAAACACAAAAAAGGAGGAGGGGGGATGAGGACGGCAGATGCTTGACAAAAAAGAAGGGGCAAACACAACCAGAGCACTCGCCAACCACCCACTATGTTTACTCACCAGTGTTGACGAATAGTAACCCCGTTATGTCTACCTGCTCTCTGAAGTTACCCTTCCCCTCACTCATTATGTCAGCTAATGGGGCTGGTGGCCAATTATACCTAACGTTTTCCGCGGTATGGGGTAATCTCCGTTCCGACTCACTGAACTCAAATATAATAAAGAGCCGACATATAGTTGGAGCGCTCCAGCCAACGTTGAAGACAAGGAAATTACGTTTTCTTCTTCAAGCATCCTGCTTCTGCATGTTTCTGTCTGTTTGTCTCTCTCTCTCTCTCTCTCTCTCTCTCTCTCTCTCTCTCTCTCTCTCTCTCTCTCTCTCTCTCTCTCTCTCTATATATATATATATATATATATATATATATATATATATATATATATATATATCCCTATCTATCTATCTATCTATCTATCTAGTATGTATTTGGACATCTTTCTATACCGGCAAGCAGTCAACATGACCGAATCTCACTGCCTCTCCCCCCCCCCCCCACCCTTCCACACATACACATACATCCACGCGCGCATGTGCATAAAACACACGCATACCCACATACATTCATATTGAGAAAGAAAAGCGAAAACAGTGAGCAAGAGAGAAAGACTGAACCACAAAAATGATAATAATTTAAGATAGATACGGAGATAGATATATTATTGTCAGAACGGTAGAAAATCAACGACAGATCGTTGGACGAGAGCCTGATTGGGAGACACTCAGACAGAAGTTAAAGTTAACCTTATGCCTTTGAAAGTTTTCCGCCTCGAGGCCACGGGTTTATCTATGAATCCGTCTAGATCTAATATATCTAGGTCTCTCTGTCTGTTTTGGTAATTAAGTCTTTGATCTCACTGAAGTATTTCACCTACAACTGAAGGAGAAAACACGCTGTTGGAGTGAGTACCACACGAAGAGCAACTAGGGGGGGGGGGGGGGGAAATAGCGTTCGTCACAATTACAATTTTATATTGTTGTCTTGATATGCTAGGATCTATTATTTTGGCTCCTTCCATTTTGTCCATCTCGCTATTCTTATTTGGGCCGAGTTCCATATGAAGAGCGAAAGGGGGAAATGGCGTTCGACACAGTCTTATATTGTTGCCTTCATCTAGATCTATTTGGATATATTGTTGGTCTCGCTCTGTTTTGTCCATCAATGTTATTCTTCATTAGATAGACTGTAGTCATTCACTAGTTACATAAACCTATTTATGAAGTCGTACATGGAAAGAAAGGCAATAGTACCTACCGACTATGTAGTGTAAGGCTCCGCCATAATAATATGCTGTTTATAAAAGTGAGGTATTATGGAGTCTTACACCATACAGTCGAACTGGTGACAGAAAGGCAGAAGCACTTAATAATTAAATTGTAAGGCGCTGCGAGATGGAATTAGGCTTTCGTCAATTTTGGAGCATGTGAAGTTATTGGTTTCATCTTAAAGCTTGTTCACTTGTCTTTATTTGGATGAAAAAAATATCCATTTATCTTGAATACAAGTCGAGATAATTGCGAAAGAAGGAGGTGGGGGTCACCTGCTTTCAGAGTAAAAATTAGTGAGAAAATGGCCGCCAAAGATAAGTTATTTCCTTAGCTTAAGAGTCCGTGGTAACTGAAAATTTACATTTTTTGTGCCTTTAATCAACGTTTTTCCTGAAAAATCCACACAGAAATTAGTTCTTTAATAAGGATGAAAGGTGTTCAGCCAAAAAACAAAAATTTGATAAAAATTCACAAACCTGCGGAAAAATGAAAGTTTCTTCACTTTGATTATTTTGACGAGAGCCTGATTCCACCACGCTGCCTCACAATTGTTACATGTGACTAATGTCAAAACTTGCACTAGTATGAGATTAAGCTCTATATAAATGCAATCTATTTTTATTTCAATGTTTTTTTTTACCTGAAGTCTTCATACCGTACTTTAAAAGAGTTCCCATAACCCTCTAGACACAGCTTAAGTCATTTCGTAGGGACACCGTACTGCAAGGAAATAAGTCTTGAAGTTCAAGCAAAATGCTTGTAATTGGGAGCACAAACTTACTCGATTCTCGGTGTTTGGCGTCATTGGTTAAGTAGTTGTGAAATCAGTTGCAAAACAGTGGCCAGAATTCACCATATCAAAGAATTTACCGAAATATTGTTATTTAAGAATTGGACAACTGCGTTCTCGTTAATGAAAGAAGGTGCACGCAGTCACAACAATTAATCGGTAAGCCTATAATCATATTTTCTCCTGAAGGATATTACGGGCCACAGTGTGCTTGGCAGAAAACATGCAAGCAATTGTATTTTAATGTAAGTCTAAAGGTTGTTAAAGAAGGAACATCGAGACTGTAAGAAGAGAAAAAATACTCAAGTCTTTTGAAAGAAATGTAAGTATAGTACTTTTAACTTAATCGTTTGAGAGAGAGAGAGAGAGAGAGAGAGAGAGAGAGAGAGAGAGAGAGAGAGAGAGAGAGAGAGAGAGAGAGAGAGGAGGGGGGGGCACATCATATGGATTTAACATCAACAGAAAGCCATACTGAACATAAATTGAGCAATTTGTTTTCAATAGAGGAGGAAAGCAGTTACCCTTCCCTGAACTCACTCATTATGTCACTCGTCAAGTTTACTATGTCAGGTCCACAGCTTGACATGTTTGTACCAGGCTAAGAAAGTCAAAAATACCCAGAGTAAGAGTAATGTCAGCTTTATATTTGTTTGTACATTATATAATATATATTACTAGCTGGGCCCCCTTTCAATGAAAGGAACGATCGGTGCTTTAATATCAACTAAAAGTCATCGGCCTACTATATTTACACTCAACTGGAATGGGGCAATAAATCTGAGAGATGCAAAAACATTATAAGGTCTAGATCTATACTCTCAAAACAAAATGCGCCT
>NW_004797274.1:1511490-1513990 GCF_000002075.1 Aplysia californica
GGTTAAAATCAAGTTTTAGTATGATAGTTTGCCTAAGCCATTCGATTTCATCGATGTCAAAACAAGTTGTCGAGAAAATTAGACATATCAAGACCAGTGTTAATCAATAATAAATGTATTACCAGCACCCACTTTTACCATCTTTAAGAGGCCACCATTACCATACCGCCCACCTACACGTATTTTCTCCGAGAGCATAATTAAATGATATTATTATAATCTCACTAGCCCGGTGGTCCGCATCGCCCACCAGAATTACCAAATCGCTCTTTAATGGACGGAACTTCCAAGGTTGGAAAGAAGACTCTAGGAGCAAAAAGTCTCCAAAGGTTCTCAGCAAACGTTTACACAACAATAGTATAGACTCTTTGAACTAGCACGTTGCCTACTACATTCTTCTTCTTTACACATTATGCATCCTCTTTGTTTCGAGAGATGGAAGTTCAGATGGAAGTCATAACAATACCACCAACGACAGTTACAAAAGAACACCACTGGGGCATATGTTTTGCCTGCCAGGCAAAGATAATTGAAAGCTGTTTGAATTCTTCCTCGGGGGTAAACCATGCCGTATAGACGTGCGCACAAGAAATAACCCTTGACATTTTGTATATCGGTGTGATTGGCCCTGTCTATCTGTACATTCAAACAGCAGACAAGGATCTTAGTATGCAAGTCTGATTAAAATCTCCCTGTGAGAAAGAAAAAAGGAATGTTATGTTTCCATTTTTTTTCTCTTACTAGGCTACGTGTGTGATGAAGAAATAGGCAAGCCTGTGCAGAAAGCTCTTGGAAAATGATGTGCCTTACCTCTATGGCGTAGAGTGGCGTTAATTGAAATAGAGTGCAAAAAATGCAGTACTTAAATATCTACCTATCCACCCACCTACCTACCTTTCTACCTATATATCTACCCATCTCCATACTTACCTACCTACCTACCTAGCCTCCTACCTAAGTTTATATATACACACAAAAAGAAACACTCACACACGCATATATATACATGTATATATATATTTACATACGTATTACGAACATGTTTTTGTGCCAGTTGTGAAACAAGATGTCTAGATGTAGGCGTCTTGTATAATTGCTCTCATATATATATATATATATATATATATATATATATATATATATATATATATATATATATATATATATATATATATATATATATATGTGTGTGTGTGTGTGTATATAACATGAATGTATTATGATGTGGATAGAAATGTGGACGGCCGACTATCCCTTACACAACTTTTACAAAGCACAATAAAACGACGAAACTCGGTTATCGTTTGTTCCCGGAATGAAAATGCAAATCAACTTCAGTTAGTTTGAGTAAAGGGGGCGCCACTTCAACATGATGACGGCCAATGCGTAATTGGGAAAAAGTGAAGCTAAAAAAACGAGTGAAGAAATAGGAACTGAAACTAACATCCTAGAACTTATTAAAACCGCCCACAAAGTCTACTTCGTTGAACGCCAGGTTAATTTCAAAGAGTATTACTTTATCAGGAATGACTATGAACTTGACGTATGAATTGGTAGGTCACGTCAGAGCAGTAAATACGTATTGTAAGTTGTGCAATCCGACCTATGAGGGACTTGACACAAGAAGTGAGGGAGCACCACAATTTCATTAATTCAACTAGACAAAAATCTCACTAGATCAGTATCAGTTAGGCTAATATATTGTATAGCTGCCACCTGCTGCTGTAAATTTGTTGTGAACGTAACATGCCAACAGAAAAATGACTTTGCTTCAGCCCGTCAGCGACAAGCAGGGATGGGTTGGATAGCATACATAATTGGTAGAAAGATGTTTATTCTCGATAAGATGTTTTAACTTGGGAATCCAGCTCATGTCTTTTGCGTGAACGAAAAAGACCCGAGTCATTAACCCCTGCACTGCGTTATCCGAGCATGGCTAGATCTATTTCGGTAAGATTATAGAGCAGTTCTGGTGGGAAAGGGTTAAACCACGAACACCTGGTGGTGTACTTCGCAGCAAATGGCTACAGAAGATACAAAGATTGTTTGTTATCCTTGATACTGGAGTCTCATGTGAATCTTTAGAGCCGGCTCGTGCCAAGAGCGGGGTAGACTAACGTTCACCGTGTTTTCACAAAGTGACATCACGTTTATTCCGATTTGTAACACATTGTAGGGAATCTGGCAACATTCCTGTTGTGATTTTTTTTTGGTAAGTGTTTTACGGCGTTCGCAACTGCTTAAGGTCATAGGAGCGAGCGGGTAAAACCAAACATTTTCAATTGGTAGGAAAATTTGAATTTTGTCCGGTTGGCGACCGAAACCTAATCTTTTCGATTTTGGACCACCAAAGTATCTTTAACGTGCGCAACATATACACGGGACCTCCGAGATTGTTCGCCCTTGTCCAAGAAAGCTAGGTGTAGATATTTCCTACAAGAAGATCAGGGGTGTGGCTGAAAGACAGCAGTAAGAAGGAGACAAGGAGTAGCAGTAGAAA
>NW_004797274.1:1517869-1519038 GCF_000002075.1 Aplysia californica
TCTCTCTCTGTCTCTCTCTCTCTGTCTCTCTCTCTCTCTCTCTCTCTCTCTCTCTCTCTCTTTCACGCACACAAACACAGACACATCTACACCTACATAGCTCTCAAGTAACAAGATCCCGCCCAAGATCGACAGACCCCTCATAACACTCAAGTTACATGAAGTAGCCCAAAATCGACAAACCCAAGGTCAAGACGTCGGTCTGTTGCGATATTTCAAAATACAAACAACACCCTCACCCCCACATACTCACACACCTTTCCCCAAATTCCCTAACCGCATGCAGGCGCGCAGGCCTCCAGACACATGCATCCGGGAGAGACTGGGCCAGCCTCTTCGACATCACGCCGTTTGTAGATGAGCGCAGAAACAAACGATGGAGTACCGCCCCCGACTCCGGTCCCAGGTTATCTGCAGCAAGGAGCGGATGCTTACCTCAGTGGAGAAATTAATTCTGAACTCATTAAGCGTGGAGAAGGGAACGAGGTGTTTCAGTTGAACAAGTGTGTTAGTAACGGCAACGCATCTGAAGTGTGTCAGTAACAGCATTCGACTATGTTAGTAAGGCAATTTAAATTAAGTGTGTCAGTAACGGGATTCGACTATGTTAGTTAAACAAATTAAAGTAAGTGTTTCAGTAAAGGCATTGGACTGCCCCAGAAACGTAATTTAAGTGTGTCAATAATGGCATTCGATTATGTTGGTAAGACAGTTAAATTAAGTGTGTCAGTAACAATATAATTTGAATGTGGTAGTACCGTATTTTAAGTGTTTTAGCAACACCACTCGACTATATTATAGATGTGTCAGCAACGGCATTCAGTGTCAGTGTTAGTAATGGCACTCGACTATGTCAGTAATGTATTTTAAAATCTGTTTTAGTATTGGCTTTCGACTGTGTTGATAACGAATTTAAGTAGGCCAGTAACGTCATCTTAGTGTGTTAGTAACTACAAGTGTTTGACAGGACGCAAGTACTCTCAGCAGAGGTAAAATTAAGACATCATGGGTCATCGGGTGCAGAAGGTGGTGTTTTCGTTGGGGTAAAAAGTATGTTAATGAAATCTTTTGTGATTCTGGAGCAGCTGTGGGAAGCAGGCACTTTCTCAACCGAAAAATTACAGCAAGGATCTATACATGTTGAAATGTGGGGTATGTGTGTGTGTGTG
>NW_004797274.1:1519733-1527296 GCF_000002075.1 Aplysia californica
TCTCTCTCTCTCTCTCTCTCTCTCTCTCTCTTTCTCGCTCTCTCTTAAAAATGGAAATAAGTAGAAACAAAGGGAAAAAATGTATCAGCCTCCTTGTGATGCCTGTTAGTTCTAAGGAACGTGTTGAAGGCCCAGAAGTAATAACCTCCCAAGTGGTTAAAAAGTATGTTAATGGGGCCTTGTGTTGGGAAACAAACAATCTTTTGTCTTTGATTTTCTCTTAGTAAAGACGAAGAGTGACAATAAAGCTATGCCATTCTCCTTCCATTGTAAGAAAATCATGAACCTAACCTATGCTCACTAAATCCGACTATAAAACTCAGGTACATTATGTTTGAAGTGTAGTCAAAGCTGAAATATAGATAATAAAGTAGTGCAGGCTAGGTAGTGGTCTAGTCTCGGGTCGGTTCTTTAACTGTTGCTTACATTTCACAAAAGAAAACTGCAAGCTTCTTAAAATAAAACTATCTCGACCATGTACTGTGAGCTGAACAACTCTTGCTATAAGGGATACCTCAGTCAAAGCTGTAGCCCTGTATCATTTTAAGCATTTCTGCTACAGTTTCTTTCTCTGGGATTTTCGCAATCGAAAGGAACGTGTACAGTCTGTGCGGCGCTCCGAGGGTTTGCAAGGATTGACTGCGGAGTGGTCGTGAAAGGTAAGGATTTTCCCATTAGATAACGAAAGTAGTTACGTTTAAAAGTCGTTGTTTTAAAATAAAATCTGCTAAGTAACCTAACAGACAACAAACTTAGGACAGTCGGAACGCCAGAGTTCTACGGATTAAAAACTTGTAAAGTCAACGTAGGTATTTAACAGCCCCTTCGACAAAATGCAGATCATTCAGGAGGCGGACTTCAATACCTTTAATTAATGTCAGGGCCAACCAGTGTCAAAAGGTACACAGTGTCTAAACAGATATCCCGGGCGGCGGATATCGAATTCTCTCTTTACCTAGACAAAGAGCCACAGCAGTACGTCAAGTACAGAACTCACATTTTCTCTTTGAAATGCCGAGTGATAGAGAAATAACAGGCTACCGGTAATGCCACATTTTCCGGTGATCGTTAATCAAACTGATTAAATGTTATTCATTTCGAAAAGACTCGGGGTAACTGTGGTAAAATACAATGGCTCCTGATTGTTTCCTGCATTCGACGAGTTCTATTGTCTAGCAAACATGGACTTGCTATTGTGGACCTTAAAATGAAAGCCTCGAACAAACACTGTCTAAATATAAGAACTCTTTTTATCTCCCAGTAGATCTATGTACGTTACTATCGTCGTCCTTGTTGTGGAAAGCTTTGTTCAATATTTTGGAAAAAAGAAGTCCATTCTCAATTATGAAATACGGCAGTTTCAGGTCCGTGATATATCTCTAATTTTTGCGAGAAATAGCATCATGAAAATAAAACACGAATACTCTGTCAGAAAAAAGTGGCATAAATATAATATAACAAGTTAACTCAAACACTAAACTAGCCCAGCCCTTCCCTCTTTAAGCGGACATTATCAGACTGGTCCAGTTGTAGACCGTCAAGAAGAACAGAGACATCGTGGTAAACCATCAAGTAAACGAACACCAGCTCGTTTTCTCTTTGGACGTATACCACACTGTCAGTATTGGTACATGACGTACTGACAAGCATGGTCAAATAAAGGAGTTATCAAAAAGGAGTTCCTTGCAAGTAGCAACGGAATGAACCAGCTTAACTCTATATTATTTCGTCTTTTTCCTGTCTTTGGTTTGGCAGATAAAATGTATGAAGTAAAATCAGGAGGAAAAGGAACGGTGTTCACAAAAACTGTGAAATATCGTTTAACACTTTCACCATCTCAAAGCCCCAATGTTTACACTGTTCTACCTGGATCCATAAACGTGCACAGCGTCTCATACCCATACAAATTGTTAACGTTTCTTTTTTTAAATATATATTTTTGTTTTCTTTTGGTTTGGTTTTTTAAACAATATTTTCCCATTTTCATTATAAAAACACTACAGAGACTGATGTTTAACTCACTTTCAAGACGATGCCGTGGCTAATGATAACCTCATGTTCTGGGCAATGCACTCTTGAGAAAAACGGAACATTGCTTGTGGCAGTTGGGAGTAAAATCTCTTTTGAAAAATAAACGTTCTAGAATAATATTTCAACGAAGAGCAAGATGACACGTGACGTCAGTTTTAACTCAAATTATGTGCCTTTAAGAAAAGTACGTAATCTTTTTGTCTTCAGAGACATGTTCTCAATTAGAGCCTGGAGATAGTTTTAAACAAAAAGGCGTAGTTTATCGTCTTTTTTTTCTCTTCAAATAGCATTTACTCAGAGTAAAAAAGTTTGCTACAGATTGCAAACTGCAAATAATAGTGTCAGGAGAGAGAAGGAGCCAAGGAAACGCAGTAGAAAGGCTGAAGAAAGAGCCAGGAGCACAGAGGAGGGGGCAAAGGGGACGGGGTAGGGGCAGAACGTTGAGACGAAAGCAGACGACGGAACATGATTAGAGAGCAGGATAAGAGGTGAAAGGAAAAGACGGGATAGATATTGCCAAGTTGCAATAATAGCGTAATATGAACTGAATTATTAAGAGTTTTTATCGCACATTTTTAGGATATCCTCGCTTTTTAGGGCACCCTTGCCATGGGTGTTTGTTGCAAATTTTAATGCACCATTTCAGAAAGTATATCAATAAGGCTCGTTTTCCCTCAATTTATGTATCAATATAGTTGAGCATGATTGCTCGTCTACTTACCCCCGCCCACCCCCACCCCCCCAAAAAAAAACCCCTCCTTCCCCTGGAGTTTTTTTTTCGAGATATCTCAACACCTTAACTGGAGAATACCTTCAATATATCAGTTTATGAAGGCACGTTAGGCCATACAAAACAGATGTACGTTTGGAACATGCTGTTTTATTAATTATGGGGCAGCAAGTTTTACCTAAAAGCTCAATAGCAATACTAACTTGCAAATGTTGTTGTTGTTGTTGTTGTTGTTGTTGTTGTTGTTGTTGTTGTTGTTGTTGTTGTTGTTGTTGTTGCAGTAGTTGTTGTTGCCGTTATTGTTGTTTCCCCACAGTATGTAAACTTTATGTCGACGACTGTTAAGTCTTCATTGCAAGCGGTTTCACAATATAAAAGGTTGAGACTATATTTTAAAGAGCCAACCTCCCAAATACACAACTTATATCTGTCAAAAGTGTCAGCTTGAATATTGAAACATTATATTTGCCTGTTGTTAATTGGTCAAAATGACGCCATTAAAATACCTTAACTTTCTAATGGTTTGAGTAAAAATATTGTAATTCTCTCGAAGCGTAATTTATATCCTCTCCGAGGAAGGTAGAGAGTTTAATGAGATTATATGTGTGGCATCGTGGTGAAATCAGGCGCTGGTAAAAAAATGTAAGGAAATCGACCCCCCCCCCCCTTTCCCGTTGAGTCATTTCTATCGATGTTGTGTGTTTGTCTTTTGTTAGAGGAGAGGGGGGGGGGAGGATTGGGGGCGTGGGGGGGGGGGGAGTGGACTCCACACTTTTTATGTCCATAAAAAAACTTATTCCTGAGAAGATTTTACTGAAGAGCATTGAGCAAAGACACAAAAACACATAATTTGCAGTTCCTATGAACACTACAGCTAATAAAGGATTCAAACCTTCCTGGCGACCATTTTCTCACTAATATTACCCCTGACACCAAACGATCCCCACCTACTTCATTTGCAAATATCATCTCGACTTCTCTTTAGGATGGTGGGTACTAGAATTTAAAAAGAAACAACCCAAAGCAAATTAGCAGACTTTAAGATGATATCAATAACCCAACATATCAAAGAATTGACGAGCGACTGATTCCACTGCATCATGGCGCATATCAATTTATAGTTCTCCGACTAAAAGGGGGCACAGTTCCTAAGCATCTCGGATTCAGCGTAAACGCCACAACTTTTTCAGGACAGGGATGTTCCTTACTCTGAGCACACGTAGATTTCTCCCCACTTTCTAGTCGTTTTGCCTACGCAGTGTCCTGTCCGATTAAAACAAACAAACAAACAAAAAATAAATCCCACACTGGGCAGTTTTAGACGACTATGTTATCAACCTATTTGAGTCTTATATGGTGTAGCGCTGTTTCTGAACCCTGAGACAAATGGCAAACAGAAAGGAAGGCATCCACTTTCACTTGGTTTCCATGAGAGGAGTGCAGTAGAAAATATGGCGATTTAGCGCTTGATGGTACTCGTCAGCAGAAGTACTTTAGGTTAGTTACCAGCTATATTGATGCTCATCAATGGCCAGCTATTTTTGATGAATTAAAACAAAACTAGAACTAAAAAAAACCCCACCTGAACTATGTTGTTTTCCAATGTGTGTGAGTGTTTTTGTATGTTTGTGTGTTTCTTCCTGAAATACTAAAAGATATTTGAACGTTCGCCCCCCTCCCCCATTTTCACCCCTCTCTCCTCACTTCAATGCCTCCTCATTTAGAACAGTTTGGAAACCGGTTCTTAAATAAACCAACGTAACTAGATAGGTTGGAAATAGAAAAGTAGAGAGAACAGAAAAAAAGAAACACTATTGTTTTTCTTATAAGTAAGTAGTAAGCGAAGAATTTCACATGTCTATCTTGACTTGTATATATATAATCATTATAATCACTTTTGTTTTATTAAGTTTTTTCGACGCTTGCAACTGCATAATAAGGTTATATGAGCGCCAAGGGGTGGATATCAGCTGAGAAGTCCAAACGGGGAATCAGGCTTACTCTGTCCACCTCTCTAGCCTCAACAGCATCAAAGCCTGCTTCGATTATCAAGGACTCGCGGGAATAGCAGCTCAAAGCAAGAGAGTGACAAACATAAAAAAAGAAGTAGAGGGATAATGATGACAGTAAGGATGAGGAAAGAAAAAGCAGCAGTTCCCCCTATGTTGTTCCAGCACAGTCTGAGCATGACATCGATATATCAGCCAATTTACAATTCTACTGTGCATAAGAACATGTTAATGTCTCCCCTTTGGGAATGGTCTGTAGACAACTTCAGTCAGTAGCACTGTCCTGATAATCTATGACAACATTATTTACAAACACTCACAAACAAACACCCTCCCCCCATTCCTCTTTATCTATCTATCTATCTATCTATCTATCTATCTATCTATCTATCTATCTATCTATCTATCTATCTATCTATCTATCTATCTATCTATCTATCTCCCTGACCCTCTTTTTTTCTCTCTGTCTTTTTGGTTCTCTATCACGTATGCATATGCACACAAACATACACTTTATGAATCACATGCTCGCTCTCTAACACTCTCTCTCTCTCTCTCAAACACACACTAACACGCATACACACACACGCAAACACACACACACACACACACACACGCACACACATACACACACACAAACACACTCGCGCACGCACACACACTTACGCACTAATGCGCTGAGGGACCAACAGTTGAGCGATACAAGGGCATTCCACAAAATCAAGGCCTCGTAAAAAGAAACATCTATCTATCCACACCAAAAAAAAAGACCAGACAACCAATACAAACGTTCTTTTCTCGAAGAAGCAGAGAGGTTAATCTCCTATTCAAAATCTCTGTATAAATCATAAATCTTTCTTCGCGGTTATCCGTATTAATGCTAAAATTGTTTGGTTCGTTGCCGACGCGTATTTACGTATTGGAACAAAACGTTTTACGTATGTTGCTATGGTACCGACTCGGCGGTCAAAGAAATTGGGAAACTGCTTTCAACAAAAATAATCCAAAAAGTTATTATCTCTGATAAAACTAAACAATAAACGGCTAGTGAATAGTATTTTTATACCGCAAAATCCCGTTCAACAGTAAGCTCCATGCTCTTTATAATTTATAATATAACCACCAGGCAGACCTGATAGCAATCTGAAAGCAACCTAAGCTTTCTGGGAAGCATACAGTACACGAAGCCAATTTTACTAGCGATAAAAGACAATGTCCGTTGACTATGGCCACGTACCCATTGACACATGGAGAAAGTGAGAAATATTCGTGGTACGTGCCTTTTCCAAGGACACATCGTCGGGCCTTAGCCTCGAACACTGAACTCGCAAGCTCACGGTTACGAACCCGAGAGCTATTTCTTATGGGAGATACGCTTTGAAATTAAGACGAGACACTTTAAGTTCACATTGGAAACGGGAGCTATGCCAACACCAATTGTGAGGCAGCGTGGTGGAATCAGGGTCTCGTCCATTTTGGGCATATAGAGTTATTGGTATCATCTTAAAGCTTGTTCAATTGTCTTTATTTTGATGAGAAACATATCCATTTATCTTGAATAAAAGTCGAGATATTTGCGAAAGAAGGAGGTGGAGGTCACCTGTTTTCAGAGGAGAAATAAGAGAGAAAATGGCCGCAAATGATTTCTTATTTCCTTAGCTTAAGAGTCCGTGGTAACTGAAAATTTACATTTTTGTGCCTTCAATCAACGTTTTTCAGAACAATTTCCACAGAGATGAGTTCTTTAATAGGCATGAAAGTTGTTGAGCCAAAAAACAAAAGTTTTTATAAAAATTCATAATCCTACGGAAAAATGCAAGTTTCTTCACTTTCATTATTTTGACGAGAGCCTGATTCCACCACGCTGCCTCACAATTTATATCGAAAGTGATCATAGTACAATAACATGCCATTTTTGTAAATGTTCGCACGAGCTTTTCAAAGCTTTTGGTATTATTGTCGTTGTCATTAATTCTGCTCCGACAACCCTTTTTCTTTAAATGCATTAATCTGGATCATGTTTTGGGAATTTTAGCTCTAATAGATTGTGCGTGTATACATGTGTGTATGTGTGTGTGTGTGTGTGTGTGTGTGTGTGTGTGTATGTGTGTGTGTGTGTGTGTGTGTGTGTGTGTGTGTGTGTGTGTGTGTGTGTGTGTGTGAGAGAGAGAGTGTGTGTTTGTGTGTTTGTACAAAGCAGTCATATCTTAAAACAAGTTTGACATAAATAAATGAGTGTCGCACAAGTCAGACAAACAGACTGGAGCAGCTATTTAGAGTTCAGGGAAAGTGAGCCGGCAAGGTAACAAAAGGAGATGAGGAAAGAAAAAGAACAATGCAGCAAGTCTTGTTCTCCATTTTGAAAAAGGATTGTTATTTTGAGTTTTTTCTCTGAAGGTGTGGGGGGGGGCGGCATACGTTGTGATACAATTGGGTGTTGTTGTTTTTTAACCAATAATCGAGTGCCAATACTGAAACTTAAAAACCCTTTCGAATTATTGATTTTTAGTTTTCATTGTTTGCTCATGAGTTGCTAACTTATTAATGCACTTTCTCACATTCCCATAGTCACGGCTTGTCTAACAATGATTGGATAACGCCACATCTGAAGAAGGGAGACGGAGTCTCAAAGAAAGTAAAAATCATTTCCAGCGGCATGCTTCACCTACTTGCGGTCTTAAAGCGGCTTCTAAAGCAGAAGGTTCAAAGAGTTTCTGGGTGGAGACAAAGTCCCCACCCCCTCCTCCCCCCCCCGCGAGCACACACAAACACCTTTACCCAAATTACCTAACC
>NW_004797274.1:1527396-1529525 GCF_000002075.1 Aplysia californica
GAGGGTAGGGGTAATAATCACACACAGTGAATGCTCTCTTTTTGTGTTGCATTTAATGTTGTTATTGAACTGTTAATCTTCGGAATTGCTCAAAGCCAAACTGCAAAGACTTCATGCCCAAATAGATGATAACTGGTTTTATATGTTTTGGTTTTTTTAAAGATCTTAAATGAAATATTCGAGGCAAACTAGTTGGATCTATGAAGAAAGATTTAACGTTGTCCCACACAGAACTTAACTAATTTCTCTTTACGTTTGAACAAACATTTATCTAGCAAATCTAGGAGTCTTTTTAATAGGACAAGATCTCAAGAGTAACGGTTAAAAAGGGTTTCTCTGAAACGACATAAAGACGTAATGAAAGGCATTTCTGTTTATAACAAGCAAGTCAATTTGGCAATTGCTTTTATCCCTGCCATCGAATTGCTACACTTCATTACTTGGGTTCTGTGTAGTGGCTTGTTCATTAAGCGGCCAGGGAACGTGAACCTAAAACATATAGCCACTAAGTCACAGAGAGACAGTGTGGAACGATTTGGCTTCTTTACAGCTATCTAATTAATTTGTAAGAAGGATTGCACGGCATCTATGGTGTAGCGGTGATGCGCATGCAGATTATAGTTCAGACTATAGTTCGATTCCTGCATGAGAATTTTTAATATTACAAAACCATAGAGAATACTTCCAAATAGTTTCTGGTTTCAAAGAATGCACAAAAGTAGGCCTTAAATGCTTCTGTTGTGTAACGTATGATCTTAGAGCCCATCTGACGCGAAGAATTTAGGTTTTCTTATGAAGACCGTCGTGGGGTCTGTTTTGATGCAAACTGAACTATGGCTCGGATGCTCCCGGTTAGACTTTCCAATGGTGTGCTTATTAACTTTGGGAAGTTTTCGAGGATATCCACCAGGCCCATTTAAACCAAATCGGGCCTGTCGGAGATGGACGTTAAATTCAGTAGTCCAGCCTCGTAAATAAGCCTCACGGTGTGAAACATTTGTTGCATGTAACCTGCATAGCTGACTGCATTTTCTCAAAAACACAAATTAATTTCCGCTACTTCCTCAAGCGGGAAGGACATGCATTCATATCTAAACTGGCGATTCTCTCCTTCGAAAAATGTTGTTGCTATCTATCTATCTAGGCATTCGACAATACTTGTTTATATGTTTGTATTGTACTAGTACGTAGGTGTTCCGCACATCTGTTTTACTAACTATCATTCAATCCTTTTCTTCTCTTCCCCTTTACCACCCTTACCCCCATGATCTCTCTCTCTCTCTCTCTCTCTCTCTCTCTCTCTCTCTCTCTCTCTCTCTCTCTCTCTCTCTCTTTCTCTCTCGCTCGCTCTTTTTAGTATGCATCCATGGGTCTGTTTATTCTATCTGCTCATCTTTTTTGGGGTTCTTGGTACCCACATATACATCAGGATGTCTCATCTGTTATTACCAACGAACTATCAATTTTTCATAAACAAGTTAATTAGTATCATAACTATGATTGTATCGATAAAGCTATAAATCTTCCCCTGCCTCCTTGGGACGCAAAACACAACTGTAAATTGAACCGTTTGTTTAACGTTACAGATATATCTTTGAGTTTCATACTTAATTAACCAAACCAACATGAGATAGATCGTACAACCCCAGGTGTGTTCGTGGCCTGGTGATTGTGAAATTGAGGCCAAATCACTGTTTTCAGGTTATCCTATCAGGGTAATGGCGTGGCAAAATTGTGGTCGTTGGAGGTGACCTGCTGTGATAAGAATGTCCCGGATCAAATTGACCTACATTTTCATTAGGCTGCAGAAGCACGATATTCTATCGACTAGTAATGAACATGAATGCTGAAATGGCCGTTCCCTGCACGCTCTTGCCTCACTTTCAGAAAGATGTTATAGTATAGTCTTTGAGGTGAACTAAGCAAATAAATACATTTTAAAAGAGCAAAACGGTATTTTTGAACACTTTTATATACACTGAGTTTGATAAAACTCTATCTGTCACAGTTCAGGGGTTCAGGGGCACTGAGGTGATGCCTGTATGTTTTTGATTGTATGTATGTATGTCTCTCTGAGTGTGTGTGTGTGTGTGTGTGTGTGTGTGTGTGTGTGTGTGAGTGCGCGCGGG
>NW_004797274.1:1530457-1534714 GCF_000002075.1 Aplysia californica
GGGGATAAAATAAATAGCAAATAATGCTCAAAAAGAAGGAGCAAATTAACAAACGAATGAATGATCAGCCACATACCCTTCTTTGCATCTCGGGGTCTTCCAGCCATAGTGTACGCTGGTGCCTTTGGCAAAACTACTTCCGGTGAGTCATAGTCCGCTGGTCCGGGTTCTGAAGAGTATCCAAGAAAACGAAAGTGGGAATGAAAGTGCGTGAAGGAGTATTGCATAACTTTGTACTCGATATTTGAACTAGGAGTTGCACATTAAAGCCCGAGGGTGAGATGTTCCTTTCATATGGCAGGTAACATATTGTGTGTCTGAGAGAGTAGATCTATGCATTGTGTGTTAGGTGTGTGTGCGTGTGTGTCGTGTGTGTGTGTGTGTGTGTGTGTGTGTGTGTGTGTGTGTGTTTGTTTGTATGTGTGTGTGTGTCTGTGTCGTGTGTCCTGCCTAGCATGTATGAGTTTAAATCATCTCTCTAAGTATTCCAAAGCATCTCAGCGTATGTTTTAAGTACATTATGGACATATTTGAGTCCGTATACTTCATGTGTCCATGTGTGCGCATGTTGGTTTTTTGTGAGTGTTTGTGAACTTGTTCATATTCTTGTACTTTTGAATGTATGTGGATTTTTTCTGGTGCCTCAGATAAATGATCCTTAACGTCAAAAGAAGGGAAGAAGCTTTAAGTATTGTGAATTAGGCTGATCTAGACAAATATTTCTGTCATGCATTTACACCCACTTCACTTCCTTCCCCAAAGCTTTTTCCCACCTTATTTTATTCTTTTCAGTGTTTTTTTTCTTGTTTAACTTAAGGAAAGTGGGGTAGGCGGTTAAAAAGGTAGAATCGGTGTCTTTGCATACTTCGCTTGCGTCTGTGTCTGGTGTAGGGAATTTTATTGCTTCTTATCCCGTTAATGTTCTCCGTTTGGTTCCAAAGAATTTTGACTGTGGTATCAGGCATATTCTCTTCGCTTTGGGTTGAAAAGAAATTATTTCGATTCCCACATGGCATGATATGATGTTCAGTCTTCTCAAAGTACGTGTTTTTGCCGGGGGGGGGGGGGTCCTGCATTAGGAAACCTACACAGCCAAAGTGACCCAGACTGGTGTTTTCCAATTTGCCTGACTTTTTTCAAAAGATTTAAATTAGATCTATACCGGTTTGGTTCTGAAACATTTTTTTGCAAAGGCTTATGCAAATGTTCAAAATACTGCACATAATAATATTTGGGAGGATTTTTTTTTAATTTGTTGGCTTTTTTTTTACAAGGGGGGACACGCCTCTCAAATAACCTAATAGTGTTGATAGAGGCGTGAAACCCATACCATTTCACCATTTTATTTTTTAAGGGGGGGTGTAACTGTTTCTATTAAATTCACCTGAGTTGTCAACTTATTAATAAAAACAACTACACAGACAGAAATAGAAAAAAAAATCCAAAACAACCTACACTCACAGAAGAGACCACAAAATAATTAGATCTATGTGCTATACACCCACCCTTTCACTCATCGAAACTAAACTTCACTTAGTTTGTCTCTCAATCTGCGCAAGCCCTTTAAAAAAGGATATTATATCATATTCATATATTTATCAAATCGATGAAGGCAATAAGAAAATACAATATTGATTTCATTTTTACGTTTTAATCCTCTGTACAAAGTCTCACTTTAAGATCTTTTTTAATGACTTTTCTTTCTGTTCTTTAGTCAACCCGCTTTACGTTTCTCCAACACCAAAAACAGGTTTTTACATACACAGTTTTCTGTAAAACCTCGAACATGAAGGGGGGGGGGCTGGGGTGAGAGAGGGTTTGTCTTTTTTTAAATTTGAGCTAAGCTACATGAGAGAAACTATAAACCGAGCACACATCACCCTTGCTAATGCTCAGCATACGTGTGGAGAGTAACATTCCTCGAGAAACGTCAGCAATACCCCAACAAAAATATATATCTAAAGCAGAAAATCTGCGGGATCCAAATAAAAGCTTTCGATACCTGAGGCTAAACTTATCGGCACAACCTAGCTGAAACGGTTTCACACGTGCTTGGCCAACCTTGGCTCACAGCGAAATTTGTCACAAAAAGAAAGTGCTCACCGAGTAATAGTTTATTCAGAGCCGCTCCTCCTTCCTTTAGAATTTGTTTCTGGACACGAAACGAAGACAAACGTAGGTGCTACTGCCTCCTTTTGACACAATTTAGATCATTCAGGTGGCGGGATCGACCTTGCCTGTCGGAGACAACCCAGGATGAGAGGGATGCTAGATCCAAGCAGAAAGAGCGAGATTCTCTATAAATCGAGAATCAAACTCGGTCTTCCTGCGCCTAACCCCTTCACCATGAAGTCTGGAGGCAAAATCTGGCATTACACCAGCCCCACTCCCTAATAAATTTGGCCGTCTTAAAACACGAAATACGTTGTGATCAACACCAAACGATCACATCTGTCACGAACTATTATTGTAAGTTGGGCATCCTCGAGTTCCCAAGTGGTTATGTGATAAAAACACTGGCCTCTATTGAAGAGAACCAAATCTAAATTAAACCACTTCCGGGAGATGTGGATTATTGTCGAAGAGTCATTTTTGTAGTTCCTTGTTGAATGTTTTCACACGTGCGTAGATTGTGGGATTTTCTGTAATTTCACAAGTTCGAACGGTTTTGTGTTAAGGGAATACCTAACTAGTGTAAATTTAAATCCCGACAGGCCGACAAAAAGATAAAGAAAACGAGGATTGTTATAGGTAATGGAGTTACAGAGAAGATAAACATACTCTGCAACTTGAGAGAACAGGATCATAGTCTGTCTAACTTAGAGCCCCGGGGAAATATTTCTGTACACCATTTTTTTCCCCTTTGGCTTGGTCCTATCAGAAATGGACATTAACTCGAAGGCGGTGCCTTCGTAAATTACTGTTCAGTGTTGCAATTGCAGCTTTGTTTCTGTGCAACGTTGCAACGTTTTCTGCGAATAAGTGTTGGTCTCCCCAAAATAGCAATAAAGGCATTTGATATTATAGAAAGTGCCTATTTGCAACGCAGCGTTGCCATTAGCGCCACTGCTAAATAAAACACCGCGTTGCGATTAGCGCCAGTGCTAAATAAAACGCCGTGTGTTAGTCTAGGGTATATGAAGCTTAATCTACCTTCCGTTAACGGACGTTCTGATGGCCGAAGTGACAGCGCGTTTGCGTAAGAAGCCAGCCCATTATTTTATGAGCGTGGGTTCGATCCCGGTCCTGGAAGTTTTTGTTTTTTTTGGTCGTCCTCTTCTCAACTGACCAACAATCTTTCCCCATAACTATAGATTGTTGCTTTGTAGTTTTATTATGTAGTGGTGAAGCTTGCTCATTCTGGTTTTGTCCTCAAGAGGAGCTCTGCACAAAGTAGATCTAGATCTAGGCCTTAGTATTTCCTATACTTTTCCTTTTACCAATTTAGGCCAGGTTAAAGTTCAATAGTGGCTTTCCTTGGTCTGTGAATCTAATTTTTTTTTTTTTTTAAATTTAGGTTCAGGAAAAGGAAAAAAAAAGAAAACAACTTCCGGGACCGGGATTCGATGCCGCGATAGGAAGCACTGAACATTAAACTTGTACTACTTATAGCCCTAGCGAACGTAGACAGCTTGTATACGTTCTCTAGTCTCTAGACCTAACTTAAAGATAATATTTTTAGGTAGATCTAAAATGTATTGTTTGACGACACTGCGGACAGGAAATACAGCTTATATCGAGTTGCACCGTCTTGTTACTGTTACCCAAGCGTCTTTCGACTTATTTGCTCCAACTCAAAACTCAAATGATTATGATTATGAGATATGAACAAGACTACGTCTAGTTTACTTTTGTGCAAACAATTTCAGAAACAATTGTTAGATTTAATATAGATCTAGATCTAGATTGATTGGAATAAGACAACGTCATAAAAATGGAGTCAAATCCTAGTAGGTTTGTCAAGAAACTGAGAAAGCTTCCACAATTCAGGAAGAACTACAATATTATCATGTAGAAACGATGGCTACTAGATTTAGAATCTAGTACTGGCGTTTCAAATAGCATCGGAGCTATTCAGAACGCGGCGTTGCAAATAGCGCCTGCCTAAAATAATAATATAATGATATTCTACTACATGCAGGAAGTAAGCAAAGGAAGTAGTGGTTCAGGCAAGTGTGTTTTACGAAGTGCATTCAATGTGGACACAATACCACCACCTACCCGGCCCCCATATATTATACCCTCCACCCCCTCCCC
>NW_004797274.1:1535684-1537941 GCF_000002075.1 Aplysia californica
CACACACACACACACACACACACACACACACACACACACATACACACATACACATACACACATACACATACACGCGCGCGCACACGCAAGCCTAAATCTATGCGCAAAAAAACACCCCCCACACACTAACACGTACACTGACGTTTACATATTATTATACCATACCACGTTTTCTCTCGTACCCCAAATAAACGTGCAGTGAAAACAGAGTTAATAGAACCACTTTTCTTTGATTTTTCTTCTCCAAAATAAACAAATACAAGCGGAAATGACGAAACCATTTTGTTTCTAGAAAGCTGCGTATTTGCCACACCTTTCCTTTTTCCTTTCTAAGACCCACCCGTAATAATATATGTCTTTAAACATGACAGAATTATTTCTTACTTGAAACGTGAGGGGTAAACTTACAAACTGACGTAAAGGATGAGCATGTCCAATCAAACTCGACATGAAGCAGTTAAAAGACAGGAAGAGATGGGTCTAATTAGCTGCATAGACGATGCCAACAGACGAAACTGAAGGCAGTTGGAGCCCTCTAAATGGTATTAATATTGAACGACGCCATGGCCAGCAAGTTAAACTATCTGAATTCATCAACGTAATTTTAAGTAGCGCAACACTGCATCAACACACTGCTGCGTTATTACACGTCATGCGTGCTGCCTACGTGGTATTATGTTGTTTTGAATTCTAGCCGAAAGGGCGTACTACCTCCTTTAATGGCTACAGAAGCAAAGTAAGACCACCTGTCCACCAAACCAGGAATGAACCGATATTTTGGTGGTAAGAGACAATTCGGTATGTTCGTTTCCAGCACTTGTGAATAGGTCAAATGTTAAGAAATGCACGACGGGAATATCAGGCATTGAATTATTTTTTAATGAAAATTAACATTGTTAGTATAATGCATGTAAACCGATCGTTTATGCGTATACTTAACTAATTTTGACGCAGATGTTACGAATATGGCATTAAATTTTTCATCGGAACTTGAAATTGGAATTTTAATTTTTAGCTCTAGTTGGGCTGTGCTGAAGAGTCGCCAGGCGACCAGATAAACATGTTGCAATCGACTTTTGTTGGGAGAAGATTTTTAATTTCGGAGGCCACATCTGCACGGAATTCTCATTGAATGCCAATGCTTTATTTCAACTACAATCTTCCCGAGAAACGGCCGACTTTGGTCGGTTGGTTTCTGGTTTTGTGAGCACACGGGCGCAGACAGTGATGAGTCTTGAAAACGTTAATTGAGAGTTTGAATCACAGCCGTGCCCATCGTTGTCCAGTATGGCATTAAAAGAAAATTAAGTGCAAAAATGTGTGAAAATACATAGTTTTATCATCATTTGCAACACAGTAAAGCAATTTAAGAGGCAAGACCACTGAATCTAACGCCCATCTCAGATAGTACCCAGCCAAATGCGAAAATTTATGTCGAGTGCCTTTCCCAAGGACACAACGACAGACCGAGCTAAGCCTCGAAGCCCCGAACCCTTAAGAGCAGCACAATAAAATAAGAGTGCTCAAACAGTCTCGCCGTAAGCCGGATGTCAGCCTCCATCATTATTGCGGGGGCCAGAAGTGGCGCCACCTGTCTTTGACACCTGTTGAGAGGAGAGGACTGACTTACAACTGACAACATCCTCATCTATGCAAGCGTTTGCTTCTCGTCTGTCTCAGGGATTTTGGGGGGGAGGTTGGTTTGTGTATATGTGTGTGTGTGTGTGTGTGTGTGTGTGTGTGTGTGTGTGTGTGTGCTCGTGAGTGCATGCGTGTGTGTGCTTGAATATGCCTGTGTATGTGTGTCTGTATGTGTGTGTATGTGTGTGTGTGTGTGTGTGTGTGTGTGTGTGTGTGTGTTTTGTTCTGTTCTATTTTGTTTTGTTTTACAACTTTATTTCCAGACAAACGCATTTTGTAGTCGGTTTTTGTCTTTTAGTGACGTATAGCTAATATTTTTCCTTAAAGGTGTTAATTACAGGTAAACGTCTATCCCACGACGCACAGACCCATCCCGGTACGGGTCGGCCAGTGCCCACGAGCACTAGATTGATCTTTGAGTTTTACAATTGTTAAATTAGGCTTTTACACATGAAAAAGTGTGACTTTTAGCCTGCGCAGAATCGAATGAAGAATAGCGAGTGCAATGGAAATGCCGTGGGAATTCATGAATTAAAATAGATTATTATTGTTATTAGTAGTAGTAGAAGTAGTAGTAGTAGTAGTAGTAGTAGTAGTAGTAGTAGTAGTAGTAGTA
>NW_004797274.1:1538788-1540433 GCF_000002075.1 Aplysia californica
AGAGAGAGAGAGAGAGAGAGAGAGAGAGAGAGAGAGAGAGAGAGAGAGAGACGGGAGGAGATGGATTTAAAGAATAGAGAGACCAATAAATGAAGAGAGGGGGTGGCAGGGAGAAAAGGAGAAAAACAGAAAGAGAGGGTAAAAATGAATAGGGAGATCGATAATTTAAGAGAGAGAGAGAGAGAGAGAGAGAGAGAGAGAGAGAGAGAGAGAGAGAGAGAGAGAGAGAAAGAGAGAGAGAGAACGGGTGGGTGGGAACTGGCAGAGAGATAGTCAGTCACACAGACAGACTGACAGACAGACAAACAGACAGACATACAGACAGACAGACAGACAAACAGACAGAGAGACAGACAGACAAACAGACAGGCATGCAGGCAGGCAGGCAGACAGACAGACAGATAGAGACATAAAAAGAGACAAAGAGAGTGTGTAAGAGAATTGGCGTGCGAAAAAAAGAGAATACAAAACAGATTAGAAGGAAATGTTATTGACAGATAAATAATTGATCTCGGTAAAACGAGAGGGCCCAGAAAGCTTCAACAACCTGGCTGCTCACTGTAAACAGGTAGACAGGGCAGAAGCTAATATTTGTAAACAGGAGCGACTGCGACCCCAAACGTTCTCAAGTTTCACCTTCCCCCAACTCAATAATGGATCGGAATCCGTGTGTTGATAATTGATAGCCCCCGTTTACGTCAATGTTGAGCAAGGGTGTGTGTTGAGTATACACCTAATGTGCTAGGCAAAAACCCCTGGTTATCGTACTGAAGTCAATGAATTACCTTCAGTTAAATTTGCGTTAAAAGTGTATTTATATAGCCATACTTGAAACTAAGCACGGGCTATGTTATTAAAAAACAAAACACAAACCAACACAACCTTGGGTGTTCATTCTGATTGGATAACTCTTGTTTTAAGCCCCGGATGTGCCTTGATTGTTTAATTACAACTTCCTGTTTCATGCCAGCTATGTCTGCCGCCAAAGGAGCCAAACCGAACACCTTCTTTATTTCTGAGAAAGAGTGTAAGCAAAAAGTAAACAATTAGATCTTATCCCAAAAACGTTGTTTGTTTGTTGTTTGTTTGTTGGTGTTTTTTCTTTGTTTGTTGTATTTTTTTTGTTTACCGTAATTTTGCTTTAATTCTTAATCAATAAACAACACCCGCACATTAATTGATAATACCACTATAATAATGTTCATTGAATGACCTTGTTCCTAAACTGATACCAATCTTCACCCTCCCCCGAACCCATATACTCTCTCACTTTCATCGGCACACACAAACACCCACCAGTATCCACTAAAGATGCAATAACGGTCTTGACAAGTGAACAGGTTGGTATTGCAATCATTTTTCATGTTTTCCCATGACTTGGTCGTCACATAACTAGGTCTATATAATATTGATTTTAAATGTCTTCGTAAAATTCTTGTCTAAAAAGGGATTGTTTGGGTAAAACACAATACAATAAGATTCGGTATTCTTGAAATCAGTCTGCGTGTCTGACTCGTCCATAATCCTGTAGTCCAGTTGACTAAAAAACACACACAAAAAACTGTGTATAATAAGTTTCTTCTTGTGTGTATGTGTGTATGTGTGTGTGTGTGTGTGTGTGTGTGTGTGTGTGTGTGTGTGTATG
>NW_004797274.1:1542502-1544085 GCF_000002075.1 Aplysia californica
ACACACACGCACACACACACTAACATATACACCAACACACACTCTTACACACACGCACAAACTCACTCACACACACTAACACACACACACACACACACACACACACACACACACACACACACACACAAATAAACAGTGAACGGGGCGAAAAATTAACAAAACGTTAAACCCGCCCGCTCTCTAGAACCACTAATTTAACATTATTATCATAATGACTTTCTATCCCATCCTTACTCCTAATTCTCCAACCCACTCCTCTCCTGTAGAACCCCATGATGTGCTCCTCATACATCGTGCACAACGTATACCGACAGTTACAGCAATCTCAACCAGGAACAAATCTCCTCACCTTCCCTCTTACCACCATAAATCTAAGTCGTTCGGCATTATGGTTCCTGCAAACCAGTATTTTTCTTCGATATCCATTTCACAACAGGCTTCTCACGAACGTAAGGCTTTCTGCGCTATGCACCGATATGTTATGATAATTTATCATTGCCTTCGTCTCCACAATATAAACGAGGGACAAGGAAGTGCTGCTCAGAAAAGAGTAATTGTGCCCTAAATCATTCTAAAAAGAACCCCACTTACCTAAAAAAACATTTTGCCATCATTTTAAATTCCCATTCATCCTCTGTACTTCATTTCATTCTTCTTTTTGTCATAACTCTTGCTGATTATTTCTCCCTCTTTAACTCGGTGCTTTCTATTTCTTCTGTTCCCTCTCTATCCCTTGTTTTCCGAAATACGTTGATCAAATTTAACTGAACAGAACGTCATTATAATTTTCTGTTTCTTTTGCTAATTTCTTGATATAATATGCATGTCAAAAATCTGAAAGCAAGCGCAGAGCTACTTGCGGGTTGGCTCCTCTGAAAGCATGCTCACATTTGTAAATTGCACGTGCTTGATTCTCTGTAGTATCATTTCAATACCTTTAGCCCGTTTTAGTGAAACATAAAGCATACATACACTACTTTATGTTCCCTCTTTCTGGAGACATACAAACTTTCTAACAGAAAATGTCAGGTGTTCTACACTAGAGAATATCATGCTGCATGGATGTAAGAGTTTCAGATCTCTTCTTTGTGTAAAAGGTATTGTAAGTGCTTCCGGACAGATGGATACGAAGCAGTAATAAGCTACTATAACAAGAATCCTAACCTCCAGTTTTCACAAATTGTGTCTGGCATCGCTAACAGGCATTATTATCAAAGGGGCCTTATTCAACACTTACTCTACCCAAGTATAAGTGAAGAGATAAGGAGAGAAAAGCTGCCTTTTGAATAACGAGTATAACTCAGTGTGTAAACCGACTTTGGAGTACACGAACGTAAGTCTAAGTAGGAGTAAGTACAACGCAGTCGTAATTAATGTGACCCCAGTACTGTAACACTACCTCATCCCCCCCCCCTCCCTTTTCCCCAAATACCTGTTAGACGGTGATGGTGTTATGACATCGTGGAAAATCCTAGTCTTTATTTTGCTTTCACATAACAAACTTTCATTGCGCGAATTTCCAAAGACCACGCTCGCCTACCATCTGCTTCAAAATTTCTTTATCCCCAAGGGAAAAATCTGGG
>NW_004797274.1:1545362-1548264 GCF_000002075.1 Aplysia californica
ACGTTAAAGATCCCTTGCTGGTCTAAAATCGATAAGAGTAGGCTTCGGCCGCCACCCGTGCAAAATTCAAAATTTCCTACCAACGAAAAAGTATTAGGTGTGTCCCGCGCGCTCATATGACCTTATGCAGTTGCGAGCGTCGTAAAACCCTATACTAAACTAAACTAAACTAAACTAATATTATTTTGATGTGTGTGTGAACTCAAATGAGTACGCATACGTTTCAAGCGTGGCTGAGTGTGTTTATTTGTTTGTTTGTGTGTGTGTGTGTGTGTGTGTGTGTGTGTGTGTGTATGTGTGTGTGTGTGCGTGTGCGTGTGCGTGTGTGTGTGTGTGCAAAAGTTGGAGGTAGATAGGGTCATGAAGTACTCTCCCATAATATCAATAACGCTAGACATGTGTTTGTATCTTTATCTCTCTGATTACGCATCAGATAATTTAGGAGTGATTTTGTTGGCTCGTCAAAAGAAACATTGGCTGGTCTTCCTTCCACTGAAAAATCCCACTTTCATCAATAAATGTTTTCCAGGGAACAGCCCTCATTCGAGGTCGGAGAAGCCACCTCTTACCTCATCCACAGAAAATGAACTTTGGGGTGGGACAGTTCGACGCATACTATCTCCCTTTGCCTTTGGGGGATATCTTTTTATTTCTCAAACTCATTATACGGCTATTTTTATTTTTCTTTAGGTCTTTTCAATATACACATTTAATCCAATTGATTGAAATTGAAATATAAAGAAATAGCATGCTTGCGATGTTGGCAGGGTTTAATAAAAATTTTTTTTAAAAAGCTATGATTTAGATCGTTTTGTCCAGTAACTTAAGGGGAAACAAGTAGATCGTGCTGAACTGGACAATGTGGCATGTTTGGCACACACTTTAAGAATTCCAAAAGTAAAGGTGAATACATAGAAGAAATCCGACCTCTGTTTAGAAAACAAGAATTTGTCTTAAAAACTAAACCGTACATCACACGAGACATCCGAATGCATCCATTGAAAAGAAACGCTTATACGTGCATTTTTAGAGTAAGCTATTTGCATTCACTCCTTTCAGTTTTGAAAACATGTCTTGTCGTGTCACTTTGGGAGTTCCAAGGAATTTGCTAATTATTGTTCTTCCCGTGTTTTAGCTCCTGAGTGTGCACGGGTAGATGAAGTGGTGAGAGAGGGAAGAGAGCTTTGTAGTTGGGAGAAAGCCTTCCAAAATAAGACAGATTGGCACCTCACGTAGACATCTGACCTTCTCACACAATGATGTGCTTTTGTCATAACATAATATAAGCCTTTTAACCCTCTAAATGTCTAGTCTAGATTGTCAGTTTCAGGTTTTTTTAACCCCCCACCCCCTTTGCCCAACCCCTAATTCTCTTGTGCCAGAAAGAGAGGGAGGACAAAAATTAGAGAAAAAAAAGGAAAACAAGAGCAAGAGAGAAGGTCACCCCACCACTCCCCATAGTCCCTGACAAAACTTAACTACACACACACACACACACACACACACACACACACACACACATACACACACACATACACTCACACACATACATACACACAATTTTATAGAGAGACATACACAGTATCACACTTTTGAGGGTAAAAAAATAAAACATCATCAAGTTCAAGTGCCAGATCTGAGACAAAAATCAGCGATCAAGGCTTGACATTCATTTCTGTTATTAATAATGGTGTTACCCAGGTCTTCCCCAGTCCCATATCTGCATTGTGCACCAGCTCTTAAAAAGTCTAATGCTTGCCGCCAGCTTCTGAACGTCTTAGCTTGAAGTTTTGTAGCTCTTTCTCACGTAGCGTTTCAGAAATATTCTGGGTAACCTACTTTGTAATAATTACCGTACCTAAAAATACAGACGCCTAAAGTCATTACCTATCATCTTTTATTGAGACGTGATTTAGTCAGAATCATAGACTTACACTACTACTAGCTGAGCCCACTTTCGATGAAAGGAATGATCTGTGCTTTAATATCAACTAAAAGTCATTGGCCCACTATAATTTCTACTGGAATGGGGCTATAAATCTTGAGAGATGCAAAAAATTATAAGGTCTAGATCTATACTCTCAAAACAAAATGTACCTCGCGAAATATCACTTCCGGATTTTCTAAAATTACAGAGACAGAGGCGTCGGCCTACAAAAGCGACCGGCGAAATAAAGAAATTTCGCTTTTTGCAGCAAAACTGTCTCAAAACTGAAAAAACCAGGGGCGTCATGTTTTGGAGAATACTTTAAAGAATCTTTTGGCGAAAACCGCATGTCGATTGATGCAGCCATTAAAACACCTTTTGAATGACAAAATTCGGCCACTACAAATAGATAATAGAATAGACTGTGAACTGTTAAGGCCGCCGCTTTTTCTTTCCCCTAAAACTTCGCTGAGAAGTGTGCTCTTTTTGAAAGTCCAAAGGAAGTGCAAAACACCAGTTCCGTTATAGTCAGGTGCATGTGGCAACTTTCCCCTTTTGCCCTCCATTTGGCTGCAAACTGAGTCAAATGGTATGCGCCACAGTGAACCGGAACTACGCAAGAGTGCACAGTCTAGGACACTAGTGTATAAGTCTGTGGTTCACAAAAAGTCTTTAGGCCTAGGACCTTTATTTCTGTCTACCTTTTGCCACATAAAATTATGTAATGTTATGACAACCATTTCCTTCAGGGAGGAATGGCCACGAGGTGATAGCATCATTTTTTCCTGCTTGCACGGTTCAAGTTAAGGTCCCGCAGGCACAAACGATCAATTCAAACGTAAATAACATGGCCACCTGCAAGCCCAGGAGGCTCCTCCTAACTGCTGTCTTTCTGCCACACCCCTGATCTTCTGGTAGGAAAGATCTACACCTAGCCTTTTCGGACAAGGGCGAAAAATCTCGGAGGGCCCGTGT
>NW_004797274.1:1549553-1554438 GCF_000002075.1 Aplysia californica
TGTGTATAAAAGAGAGGACGAGAGAGAGGTGGAAAGAGAGAGAGAGAGAGAGAGAGAGAGAGAGAGAGAGAGAGAGAGAGAGAGAGAGAGAGAGGGAAGAGGGGGTGGGGGATTTGTCACATGTAAATATTAAGACGATTTCCCCATAGATAAGGAGCTGGCAAGTAGGCTAGTTTCTTTCTGTTGAGCCTCCGGGAACTTTCAGCCTCTGTACATTGTCCAAGCTAAACCTCTCCCGTGGCTAGACGGGGACGAGGTGCTGATATTTATATACAAAGCAAATACGCGAATAATTGGTCTCAGATATGCAACTGAGTAGCGCTGAAAATTTGGTTAATACTGAGATCGAGTACCGGCAAATCCATTGATTTCCCCTGAGTATACCTCTTTACCTTGTTTTTGATTAACTCTGCTATAACTTCAGAAAGAGAACATAATAACAGCCAGGGTTTCATTTCGTATGATCCTGGTGGCTCTGTTTGGACCGGCATCATGGACATGTTATATTTATGTAAATAGCACAAGATTATTACAGTCATATTATTTTCTCTGACTTCGAAAAAGACATTTCTACTCATCTACCGGTTCTCTGAGGGGGAAAAAATCAGGTAACCACGCATAATGATTGTAAATCGTCGTCTTCTTGCTACCCCAGCTCTTCTTTTGTTTAATTTATTTAAAAATGTGCGATTTCAGAATGATGAGAATTATTTATTTCTAAATGCAAATGGGAAAGAGAGGGGGGGGGGGATCACTGATATTTTGATTTGGAAAAATAAAGGAACAATTGAGTGTCGGTAAAGAAGTAGACTTGGCAGTCCAAGACATTGGAAGCTTTAACAATGACGCTCTTATCATAGGAGTCTAGATATTGACGTTCGTCTCATTTAAATTGTCACTTTAAAATTATTCTCCAATCAGAGATACGCCGTAATAATTCATGCTATTGGACTTTCCTTGTTTCCTTCTGTTCCTACTTGTTCTCTCATTCTCTCGATCCGAGCAATCTCAACAGAGAGACACGCAAAAGGGCAATACACTTTCCAGTTTCAGACTGCGATCATGTTGTCAGTTCGACTGTCGATCGTTCTAATAGCGATAGGTGTGGAAGAGGCTTTTGATGTCTGAGATTATGAAAACTGATTGTAAATTTTGTGCACAAAGGGCAAAAAAAGTGGGGATGGATTGGTGTGTGTGTGGGGGGAGGGGGGTGGGGGTGGGGGGCAACGGGTGAATGAGACCTCCCCACTTAGCGAAAAATTCGGACATACACATGTGTTCTTAATATATTTATGCATATTTTTCCTTTTGTTAGAAGCTATGTGCGAAATTATAGGTTTACTGCTTCTTGCAACACTGTAAGGGTAATTTAAATGCAGGACATGCGAATTTGACGTGCATTTCCGATAGGACCGAGCATGATGGGAACATTCATGTAAAGTGCCTTTAGCAAGGACACAACGTCGGATAGAGATGGACCTCTAAAACCCGAACTTGCAGCCTAACCACGAGATTACGGAGAACACAATACTCCTAAAAAGTCCTGAAAAAGGCAACAAATGCAACTCACTCTCTAGTGGTACCCTTTACTATCCTCGCCTTCCAAAATACACGAATAAATAGTCCAACAAAATAGGAGTGAAACGACACTCTGTGCAAAGAAATGTTGGAAAAATCAAAATGGGGAATAAAACGGAATATTCTTCGAACGACGTAAACCTACTGACCCAAGCATGATAGAGGGGGAAGTAACAAACCATGCGTCAGCAATAATTGTCGTCAGAGACAGATTTACTTAAGTTTTGTTTTATGGAAGCAGATCTATACGTTTCTTGTTTAGGTTTGTTTGTTGTCCGTTTTTCTTGTGTTTACTAATCTGTGTTTATCCGTTTGCCCTGATCGGGTGCCCCTTTGTCGATAAGACAACAATACACACAAAATGTGACATAGGGATGCTGAGAATATGTAGGGGGAAAGGTTCATAAAACCAGATAAACATTTCGATAATCGTCATAATATTGGAAGTGTATTAAGTGCTATATATAGAAACGTGCTCTCTAACTGGTGCTGTGAGTTCCTTTTATCTTTTTGTTTTCTTGTTTTGTTTGCTTTTTTTATCTCTTGGGTTTGTTTATTTGTCTTTTTATACTTGGAGTGAAAAGGGGTAAATGTGTGTGTGTGTGGGGGGAGGGTAGCTCTACCGTACATTGTGAGAAGTCTATTCAGGGACGACACGCACTTGCATTGTAAGCCGGGTTCCCCAGTGACCACAAGGTTGTTCCTACCTTCATGTCCTTGAATGATTATCCTTTTGTTACAGCTACAGACGAGACACCAGACAGCTCTAAACAAAAGGAAATCCCGCTGGAAATCGCTTTTATTTATGATATTCACTGTTGAGTCATAACATACTACGCATTTCTTTGAGCTGTCCACACTACATAGTGTTGAAAGAATGTAATGCCCCAAGTATCATTAACTGAACTGATGAAGTGGCCTGATCTTTGATAAATGTAGATCTTCAATTCGACTCACCTGGACAGATAGAGAGCTGTGACAACATTGTAAATAGCCCAAACAGTTCCCCATTCAACGTTGTAAATATCCCATAGTTCCGCATTAGAAAACCGTGCTGTGCCACCTTTCGTGACACAAAACGTATTACAGTTCGCCCTTAAACTAGTAGCCGTGAAGCAGATGGTATTTAGAAATGACGAATAAACCTTCGCCTCAACACAGTCAATTAAATGGTTCTATCAAGTGATTTTTGGTGAACAATGGCCCAACTATTTTTTTCCCTAACGTGAATACATTTACTTCTTTTGTTTTTAACCAAGCAGTACCTCTTGCCCATATTCACGTTGCAGAAACATCTAAATTGATAGAAAATAATATATCAGGCATCTGCTGAATCTACTGAACATCAGAGCAGAAAGATGGAGACGCTTTATACATTGTATTTCCAATGTGGCGATCAAAATTTTACTTTTTTTGCGCATGTCATAAAGCTTAACCTTTACACAACAGATGCCAGATGTTCGAAATCAAGAACACACCTGCTGCTCAGACGTGTATGCAGCGTTCAGTCACGATGTTGTAACATAGTATAAACGTAAGTGTCTTGTAAGACAGAACGTCTCTTCTACTACTTTACATAACAACCTTTTCAGCGATTCAATTTCTGCCAACGCACCATTTACCTCACATGCCATGTCTCTGTGCAGAACCTGTTGGCTATAATTGGATCCAGAGAGAGGATGTGTCAGTATGGCGGCCAGATATCATGCTGAAGGCTGTAGGTGAACTAATCACGTGTTTTAAGTTGTAAACTATATTCGCTGTCCGTCCTTTTTTTTTGCTTTTTCTTTTAGTAGAGATAGGCAAGTCAAAGTAAGCTATGAGTTGTATGAAGTTGGGATACATTGTTCACGCAGTTCCAAATTATTTAACTTAAATGAATTGCTTTCCCACCAGTTCCTTAAAGAGAACAAGATGCAGAACAACGGGATAGAATTCGTAACAAAACACTTTCAACGACGAAATATGATTTGGAAACTGGAAAGTTCGCGAGATCTACCTTTCCTTGGGTGCTGGTACGGAATGATAAACTGCCGTGTGGTGTCAGAGCAACTGAGAGCATGTTTGTTTCCCCTGCTGTTCTATGCCACGGGTTCAGAGCTGTACGACGAGCCCCTTTTTGCCTCCTACTCTGCGCTATAAGTCTTGTTTCTTTTACGGTACCTAGAGGTTTCCTTGACACTACAAATCATATTTAACTGCAATCAACTGAAGACAGGGAGCTTCTAACAAGCATCATGTCGGTAAGGAAGACAAATGTAAGTCATTCTGACGCCCCCATAGGTACAATTCAGAACATTTCAGGGGGCAGACTACTTCGATCCAACCTGTCACCGCCAGCTCAGTCTGAGTGGCATACATCCTCCTAGCAGATAGACGCGGACACAAGATAAACAAATATCCAGGATCATGTTGTGACAGAGCTTTCATCTCTTGCATATAAACATAAAGCGCCTAAACTATTTCACTACAGACACTGAAAGAAGGAGAGGGATAAGGTTCCAACTTTTGACGAATTTTCATAGGAAACAAAAAAAAACTCCCCTAAAAATCATGTAAATTTAATTGAAATGATACTCGAGCCTGATTCTAGCTGTAAAATCAAGATAGTATTGAAGAGGCAGCAATTATACTTCACCTAGTGCCAAAGAAACAGGAGACGTGTGGACAGCTTTTTTTCGCTTCTGATGATCATGCCTAAATTCGCTTCGTCAGAATTGCAAAGTTCCATCTGCACAGTATCTACTTTTGAGAAGTTTGAGTAAAAGATTTTGAGTTTCACAAAATGGCAAGCTTTTTCGAATGACGTACTTTAAATATCTTAATAGCGACTTAGAATGATTTTACGATTTTAATTGAGTAGAATGAGAATTTGATTTCTGACCTCATGGGCTTAGTAAATCAAAACGATCAAAAACATCAGATAGAACTTTGTAATTCTGAGGTACCAAAATGCACCAAAAAAAAACAACAACAACAACGAAACAATAGGCACCCGAAAGGTAAATTGCGATAATAGGTCACATTCGTATTGGTTTTGTAAGGATAAACTGCACATTTATGTCCCTTTTCACTGATCGATGCCACGATGAATCCCCACTAAAGTGAAAGGCTGACGGGTGTAATAAATGTGCTTACACAGAAGTCTCGTAGCGAAAAGGGGGTGGGGGTGCTAAATACGGGTGGATTTAGGGTGCTGGGGTGCTTTTACCTTTTTTCCTTTTTATTGAATTTTGCAACAATAGTATAGGAACAGCTCACCCCTCTCTCGTTTACTTACCCTCTCTCACGATCAATCTCTCTCTCT
>NW_004797274.1:1555838-1557029 GCF_000002075.1 Aplysia californica
TGAGAGAGAGAGAGAGAAGGAGACAGAGAGAGAGGAGAAAGGGGCTAAAAGGTGTGGAGGTATCACTTTTTTCTTGAGAGTGGCCTGGTGCTAAATGGTCCACTAAATTGAAAGACGATAAGGTACGCAGAAAGACGATAACACTGATGAGGAGCCAAAACAGAGCCGTTCCTTGTGGTACAAACTCATTATCGTAACCGGTATCTCTGAAAAAATTAGGTTTCTCCATGTCACGTACTAAATACTACGCTCAATGTGGATGCCGGAAACAGTAATATCTATCTCTGCTGTTCTCACTTACTATAACATGTACTGAGTTCTTTGTTTTTGTTTCTTTGGGTAGGGGGTCAAGGTTGGTTATTTGTGGGGAGGAGAGGGGGTATCCGGGACATGAGGTGGAGACAGGTCGTCTGTATGCGCAAATACTACCTGGTTTTTTTTGGTGCCAACAGAAGATTCAGGAACATCATGGTGAATTGCAATGCAGGACCTCGAATATTCATCGTGCTAAATTTTCTACCCGGATTGGAAAGAGCCATTCCTCCACTGTACAATTTCATTGGCATAACCGTTTTCTATGAAAAATGACGGTCTACTGCCGGACCGATCTGACAACTGACTCGTGACAAGGATTAGTTTATACAGTGTATTATCCCTCTGCGTGTAATAGGCTTGGCGCTGTCATTTGCCATATTGAAATTTTTTGGAGCTTGTAGTTTATCTTCAAATCAAGAGGAAGACCAAGAAAGACCTGGCTGGATGAGATTTAAAAAGTCCTGGAACAACATGCCGTATCAATCACAGACGCCACACACTTAGCACAGGACCTAAATCTGAACCTCCCTTCGAGATATTAAAGATACCAGAGGGAGGAAGATGAAAAAGTAAAGTAAGTAGTTTGTCTGGGGGAGGGGACAGAGTAGGGCTGGGCAATGAGTCGCTTTAGCAAAATCAGGATAATATGTTAGTGCACCTTTTCAATAAATAATATTGTATGAACCGATTCGGCAAATGGGTTAGAACCACTTCGACAAACGGATTAGAATCATTTCAAAAAATGATACACCCACTTCGACAAACGGGGTAGGAAAGAGAGTTTAAGAGTTTGAATTTGAATAATGTTTCATTGAGAATTATCCGATTATCCGAATATTTATCCGGATTTCGCCCACCTCTAGGACAGAGGTTTTG
>NW_004797274.1:1560761-1563191 GCF_000002075.1 Aplysia californica
ATAATAATAATAATAATATATAAAAGTTGGTGTGCTCTGCCCAAAACATTTTTTTTTTATTCAATGAAAATTGCCCAAAGGGCAAGAAAATGTAGGTTTCTTCGATATCTTTAAAAACATTTTTAACCAGCACCGGATTTCTCCACGACACCACATATTATTATTAATTTCTCCTCATGGGTTTTGAAAGCACGCTCTTTGTGTGCTCTTTGTCTTGCGATTGCACCATGGACTTGTTGCTATTCCATTTCATGTCTTGTCCTTGCAAAGTGAGTAAATGTGTGGGTTTAATGCCCCCATTAATACTATTAGATTATTTAAGTTTTGAGACCTTCGAATTCAACGCCCGTCTCCGATAGGACCAAGTGAAACGGGCTGAGAGCCTTGGGAACTCTAGAAAACGAAACGCGTACAAGAACTCCCAACCTGGGATTTGAACCAGAACCATCTGCTCCGTAATCCAGCATGATACCAAATGAGCCAACGGAGCGCCCATGTATCTATGTTGTGACTTTGTATTTAATAATATACTGTTGGATCTATTTCCGTAATGTTGACGTTAAGGATTGGAATGTTTGATTACTTAATTACTTGATCCCAGAACAGGAGCCCTCAGAGACGGATTCTGTCCATTCAGACCCTCCTCAGCAGGGACCGTCTTAAGGCATTCTTTCTGATGGTCTCCATTAGTTAAAAGATTGGAATGCACCTTTGCATCATCTTTATTTTTTCTCTTAAACAAATACTCCGAGGCTTCAATATGTAGTCTACATTAGAAAATAATGTCGACCCTTGTTCCTAATTGAGAGCGAATTCCCATTCGGCGTGACTCTAAGTTGATTTTTTCACCAAATCCCCCGCAATCCCCCCCCCTCCCAGAATTTCCTCCGACAGAGTGGTCTTACGTATTAAAAAATCTATTTTGTTCTCAAAATTTAGATGGAAGGAAATGATTCAGACTGATACGTGACGTAGATCTAAATCCTACTGAGTTGTTCGCAATCCTCAGTGTATGTGCGTGTGAGTGTGTGTGTGTGTGTGTATGTGTGTGTGTGTGTGTGTGTGTGTGTGTGTGTGTGTGTGTTTGTGTGAGTGTGTATGTGTGTATGTGTGTGTGTGTGCAGAGAGGAGGGGGACGGGTAGGCTATGTGAGTTTGTGTATATATTCCCATATATTATACATATATATATTTATGTGTGTATGTGTGTGTGTGTGGGTGTGTGTGTGTGTGTGTGTGCGTGCATGAGAGAGAGAGAGAGAGCATTCATGTATGTATACGTGTGCATGTATATACAAGTATGTATGTGTGTTTCTTTGTGTGTGCTCGTGTGTGTGTGTATGTATGTGTACGTGTGTGTGTGTGCGTGTGTGTGTGTGTGTGTGTGTGTATGTGCGTATGAGTGTGTGTGTGTGTGTGTGTGTGTGTGTGTGTGTTTGAGTGTGTGCGTATGTGTTCACGGACATGTGTATAGATAGTGCTGTTCTATGTTTTCATTAATTTTATACATGCCCTAACATGCTATACTTCTTTCGTCTTAAAAGTTCAGCACACGAGTACAATTCGGTGTCCCACTCAAAGACCACCAGAAAAAAAGGTGAATAAACTTTTAATCAGTATTGACCAGGTGTACGGATCAGATTACAACTCCTCCCATCTATTATTACACCAGTACACGATCCAGCTTCAAGCAGCCTTAGCCACCAGGGACAAACAACAAAGCCGAATGCTGTATTCGCGTTCATTTCCTTAGCATGAGAATAGTGTTGCTTGTCGCGAGCAATCCGCTCAAGTTCAAATTATGAGAATTTTTAATTTTTGCACCGCCTCCCCCCCCCCCCCCCCCCCCCCCGAACTATCAAAGATGCACCATTCAACATAATCAAAATGCAGTTTAATGCCATTTTTAAGGATTATAATTTTCTTGCTTTTCATTATTCCTGTAGGAACAACTCAATAAAAATTAGTTTTTTTGTATTTGGTGTAAAAAGTACCCAAACGGACTTCAGTGGATTGCTTGCGCCACCGACAATAGATCTAATCAGCAACGCCGCGGGTAGGAGCAGATCATACGACCTAAGTCATATTATCAGAGGACGTGTTTGATTATATCCGGAGGTAAATATCTTGAGACATCTTCCCCGTGAAGTTTGGGATTATATCGTGTTTGTGGTATATTCTTGGTTAAAATAGACTTAACTTTTCTGCGCCGAGTTGCTGGGTTTTCTTTGCTGTGTTGTGGGTGGATGACCGGTTGTTCTATTTTTTTTTAATGCCTCAAGAGTGCGAGGACGGGTATAACGATTTTACACACATAATAATATACGAGCGCGCGCACACACGTATACAGAGAGAAAGAACGAAAAAGTCACACACACACACACACACACACACACACACACACACACACACACACACACACACACACACA
>NW_004797274.1:1563291-1573694 GCF_000002075.1 Aplysia californica
CCCCCAAAATCAGTTTCTTGATAATAGTCCTCTCTGGTCATTTGCTCACTTGCTGTAGCTACTTTTTTGTGAATCAAAATCTTTGTCTCCGCAAAATATTAGTACCTAAACGACTCCACAAAATGGAGCAATCCACCTATCCACGCACAACAATTGTATACGCCACCGCCTTTGATCTAATTAGGGCCTGCGCTATCGTTACTGTCGCCGTTGGCCAATCAGAAATGCTTTCGCTAAGTTAAACCTCCTAGATCACAGTAGACCGTCGTCGATCAGGAGAGAATTGCGGTAGACCGCGTAAGGTCGGGCATTCTTGTATTGTTTTTTGTTTGTTTTTGTTTTTGTGTTTGTTTGTGTTTTTGTCTTTTTACCTTCTTTCAAGTAAGGCTTGGGAGTTTTGCAAATATTGGAGAACAGTCCCATATCCTACATCACAATCCAAATACAGCCCCTTCCTCTCAACTTGATTGTTTATAAGTATGAAGTGACGTAACTTTGAATTTCATGGAGATTAGTTATGGATATTGGCCATATGAGACAACTGCAGAAAGTATGGGGCCAAGCTGATCTTATATTTTTTACAAGTTTATTTTTCTTATTTATCTGGCGAGTTTTTGAGTTACGAGATCTAAAATTTTACACCCATCTCAAAGAAGTAAAAAGATTCCTTCATATTGCACTTTATCAACTGTTGCTTCGTATTGCTTACCACTTAAGAGGAGTGTGGTCGTCGGTGGTGGTGAATAAACATTTGCAAGAAACGTGAGAAAGATGGACAATATTTACTCGCTAGTGCTGGCCAATAACCACTTCGTAAGTGGCAGCCCAAGACAAAGAGCAGTGCCAGCATGGGCTCAGCCTTACAGGTGTTATCCTCCAGTCGACTCGGCTTACAGGTGTACCGTGGTTCTTCTGTTGTGCTACAGGTTGTATGCCACTAAACAGTATCACTCACGTTACTTTATTTGTTTAATTGTTTTCCACTTGAAAATTAAACACGTTTAACCTAGCGCTTTTCAGCTGGATAAGGTTTTTGCACGATTGTTTGTTTCTTTTTTAAAATTTCTTTTCTTTTTTCTTTCTTCTCTGGAAAAGGGAGAAAGGGGTGGGGGGGGGGGGGACTCTTCCGTATAGTATGGCAATTTTAAACAACCAGTCATCTGAGTTCCAGACAGCATTGAGATCAAGACCGGGCCTTGCCTCTTTATCTTGGCATTCGACTGGCCGAGGAAGAAAACCATCCGGGGACACAGAAACGAAATAGAGTGGACTCCATGGACACAGTTGGACGATCTGGACTTTGCAGATGACTTGGCACTTCTGTCATACACCCAGGAACAGATGCAAGCAAAGACCATAATTTTTAACAGCTATCAGAGTCTTTGGATTGAGGATCCACCCCGGGAAGTCAAAAGTCCGAAAGGATATACGCACTACAAAAAAGTAGGTCATAATAGAGGGAAATGCACTAGAAGACGTTGAATCCTTCTGCTATCTTGGGGGTATAATTGATAGAGAGGGAGGAACAGGTGCTGAAATATAGTCTCGCATCGAAAAGACACAATCTGATTTCATATACAAAATGCATCTGAAAAGGATTAAAAATTGGGAGGACCAGGGATATCATACTTCGAACAAAGCCAAGGCTCTTCAACTCAAATGTGAAGTTAATATTGTTATATGGATATGAGACGTGGAATGCATCTCAGACTTGCACAAAGAGGATCCAGGTTTTCTTGAACAAGAGGAAGCCGCTGGGTATCAGATGGACAGAGAGAAAAATACAGAGCCCAATTAAAGATGAGGTGGGAAGAAGGCGGTGGCGATGGATTGGACATACTCTCATGAAGTCAAGCAGCTGCATAACAAGGAGAGTGTTAGATTGGAACCCACGAAGTAAAAGATCAAGGAGAAAACCACGTGGACCCTGGAGAAGAGTCACAGAAAACGATGTACAGAAAAGTGGGAAGACATGGAATAACATCAAGCGGCTAACCCAAAAGAGGGAAACCAAGAACCCAGCCCACAAAAAAACCTAAACCAAAACAACATATCCCCCCTCCCCGAAAATAAATAAATAAAAAATCAAGCCATTTTTACATGATGCACGCACACTGTCTAAAATCTAAGTCACGCCTGAAACTCGACCACAGAACAACGTTCAGCTACTTGGCTTGTTGTCTGAATTAATTTGGTTAGCCTTGAATACGTTCCGTTTCCGTTGCACGTTCCCGACAAAGTGCTTAGGTAAAAGAATTACAGTAGCACAAGGCCAGGAAGGGCTGTGGTATACAGGTGTGAGTCGGTTTTATGGTCTGTCAAACCTTCTGGGACTGAAGTCATCCATGCGTGAACTGTTATCAGTCAGGGTTTGGGAAAGGTGTGGGTGAGTGCTGCGAGACTGGCCGCTGTTTCCGTATTGAGTGCTGACGATGGGTGGTGTTGGTGGTGGTGATGATAATGATGATGATGATGATGACGATGATGATGATGATACACACACAAATACACACATACATACACACACACACACACACACACACACACACGCACACGCACACACTCACGCACACACTCACACGTCAGGATTGAGACTTGTTGCATCGTTGCCTGTGGTTGCTATTTGTTGTCCAGCATGCAGTTTCTCCTGTTATGTTGTGTGCGCCATTTGTCGTGGTATGCAGTCATGACTTGCGAACTCAGTCTCTTATCACACTGTGGATATGTCTGTCTCTGACTTCTGCTCAAGTGTTAATGCATGTGTGTGGGCACTGATGGTCTCTAAATGGACGAGCAGATCTGTGGAAAGCATTTTAAGTGTAGTCTTTTACTTTCTTTATTTAAAAAAAACAAGTGTATGTCAGATTTTGTTTTCTCTGTTGACAAACCTTTCTAAAGCCACAAGTTCCACCTGAGTCACTGACATCTCCTTCACAGTCTTATTGCTGGGACATGTTGTTCATTATTGTCAGTTGTGAATGATAGCAGATTTGTGGGTGGTTGGCGGGTGCTCTGGTTTTGGTTTGCTTCTTCTTTCCTATCAAACATCTATCGTCCTTATCTCCCCTTCTTCTTTTTTATGTTTGTTACTCTCATGTAACTCCTCTAATTTTCTGGCGTTCATATGACCTTATGCAGTTGCGAGCGCCGTAAATATTTCACATGTTCATGGCTATTCAAAATAGACTGATGAAAGGAAAAGGGTTTATTGGAGACCTTGGGGTTTTGGGGTCTTTTCTGCTATCATGTTAGTCATTATTTTTGTGTTGACTGTTTGCTGATGCTGCTGAACTCTTCTGCTCTGTGGTTTGACATTTGAGAATGACGGTTGTCATCAATGTCGCATAGATTTCCATGGTATCATCACTGGTGCCACTCATCCTGTCACATGCAGAATCATTATTATTGTTACTGTTGTCATTCATCCTGTCTTGTTTAGTTATGACTGTTATTGTTGTTGTTGTCTGGCATCCTGTCATATGCAGTTGTTGTTACAGTTGTCAGTCATCCTGTCATGGTGTAGCTGTGGTGCTTTTTGTCATCCTGTCATAGGAAATTAGTTTTGTTGTTGTTGTTACGGTTGTCACGCCATCCTGCACATGTTTTGGATGCTCCTAAAAGAAGCAGAGCAGTCTCAGCCTAGCCATAGTCAAGGCCGTCAGCCGTTGTGTAATGTGGCTTAGGTGGGCTTTCAGCCTTTTTTGGAGTCTTGAGTATGATTAGAAATACAGGAAAATCAAAAAAGTAGTGTCATAATAGAGGGAATGCACTGACAAAAGAAGTGCAAAGGAAAAGATTTAGTGGATTCTCCTTGGACAAACAACTTTTTGTGTAGCTTTGCTTTCTTATGAATGTGTATGTTGAAAATAGTGTCATCTGTTCATGTGTGTAATATGTGAGGCAGCGTGGTGAAATCAGGTGCTCGTCAGAATAATGAAATTGAAGAAAAGGGCATTTTTCTGCCAGTTTGGCAATTTTTTTTCTAATTTTTGTTTTTTGGCTCAACACCTTTTATGTCTGTTTAAAAACATATTTTTGTGTGGATTTTACCCTAAAACATTGATTAAATTAAAGGCACATCAAATATGAATTTTCATTTTTCAAGGACTCTCAAGCTTTGGAAATCACCAAACTTTGGCGCCCACTTTCTCGCTAATTTTACCTCTGAAACCACGCGCCCCCGATCTCTTTCAATTGCAAATATCTCGACTTCTATTCAAGATAAGCTTGTATTTTTTTCATCAAAAGATGGTTAAATGAGCAAGCTTTAAGATGATACGAATAACTCCAGATGCCCAAAAATTGACGAGCGCCTGATTCTGCCTCGTCGTGACAAATATGTTGTCTCAATTGCTGCTGTGATTCCTGGCTTTCAGAACAGAATTTGGGTTCCTTTCAAAGTACAGGGTTTTTGGGTGTTTGTTTTGTTTTCAGTGCTTGGTGATGTAAATGTGTGGGTTTAATGCCATTTTTTTTTAGCAAATAAAGAGTGTTAAATGTTTTACCTTTGAAAGTTATGTGTTTCAGACTCTTCAAAAAAGCCTCAATCCGTATCTGTATATTAATTAACCTGTTCATGATCTTCTCTGGACACTCTTTGGTTCTGCCGTGCAGGACAATTGACTTGTCAATATCTCATAGCTGTATGTTCATTTCTTTGTGGGAGGGAGGAGTTGGTTGTGAATTCAATTCATCATTCATAGTTTTGAAGCTTTTCCTCCTGGAACATAAGAGGAGTTTCTGTATGTTGATGTCAAGATAGAGGTCAGGACATATGGTCAGCCATTTCTTTGCACAAACTTGGAGGAATAGACTGTAACAGATTTCTGTTATATGGCGTCGTTACAGACCTATTTACATCCATTACTGTCCTGTCCACGCTCCACCTACACACAGCTAACGTCCTGCCCTATGCCCAGTTCCCATTGTCCTGACATCTAATCCACATCACGCTTTCATCTCCCTGGTTTATCTCATGTCCATCCAACCCTCATCTTCCTACCTCCATTCCCACCTACTTCCCATCTACGTGTAACCAGCATCCCACTTTCATCCAACCCACATCTGACCTTCTTCCTTTCCACATCCCTTCTGATTCCAACTAACACTTTATGGACATCTCATTTATCGCTGATCTGCTTTCTGTAACCTCCCTCCCCCTATCATGCTCTTCCTTCCTCCAAGTAATCCCTCTCCTCCCTCTTCTCCCCCGCCTTTCCCCTTCCCTCCCGTATCATCTTGTATTCCGCATGCCAAGCGTTATACTCAACTGTTATTTTTTCAGAGTGAAGATGGACGCTCAGCTCTCCATATGACTGCCCTGCATGGTAGATTTACCCGCGCTCAGAGCTTAATTGAGCATGGTGAGATGCACGTTTATTTTCCTTTTTTTACCCATCCCCTGCTTGAGTTTTGTTGTGAAGTGTGATATTATTTGCTGTGATTGGTCTTTTTATTTTATTGCTTGGTTTTGTATTCCCCCATTTTCGTCTGTAGTGTAACAACAGTACTGCATTTTGAAGATATGTTCATCTCTTTTACAAGTCAATAGACATGTTTTTTTTCCTCCAAATTTTCTGTCTTGATGAATTCATATGTTAAGTCCTTAACTATTAAGAATTTAGTTCAGGGTTGAGAATCATCTTTTCCAAAACTGACAGTACATTTTTTGATACAATATATTTCTCTTCTCATTAGAGGTCCAGTTCAGTTTTGATAAGTGTCCAGTTTTCAATCCTTGTACTGGTGACATTGACTTGGAGTTATGAAAAATTGTGTGAATTCTTTTTTATATGTGTGTGTGTGTGTGTGTGTGTGTGTGTGTGTGTGCGCATGTCGTTTAGCTTTTTAAAAGTTTTTCTTCTTTAAGAAGCATATTATGGTTCTATAGGTTGTTCTTTGGATCTTGATTCCATTCCTATGGACCCAGTCTTATATCATGAAGTGCGCAAGGGAAAACAGGTTTACTGGACTTTCTGATATATTTCACGTTATTTTTTACAGTGATGAATAGTGTGTGTAACTTAATGTAAATTTAGTTGCAAAGCATACTGGGTACTCCTATGGGATGAGTGAGATTATTATTACAATAATGATCATTGGTATTAGTACCTCAATTATTAGGGTCCTCCTCCGCTTCCTCCCTTTTGAATTTTTAAAAAGTGAAGTATATGGTGACTATTTACTCCTTTAATTTCTGCATTGTGTCTGAAATGTGTTTGTTCATTGGTGCCAGGTTGTCTTGTAAACACGTGTGATCGGCTAGGGAACACGCCTTTGCACGTGGCAGCACGCTACGGCCATGAACTGCTCATCAACACTCTGCTTGAACACAGGGCTGACCCGATTCAGTGAGTTGTTGTTTGTCTGTATTTATGACTGTCCTTTTCATTTTATTTCTATTGTTAGATGTTTTATGGCCCAATCAACACATTTTAGCTCTGTCATGAGGCTGCTGCTTTGACCCAGCCACTATTTGTCTGTCTTTATGGACTTCTTAGCATTGTAGTTTTGTAGTAAATGTTTTATGCTCCTGTTGACACAATTTAGATCATTTATGAAACAGGCTGTTTCAACCCAGTCTGTCAGGGCCAAAGCAGAATGTATGTACTTCCCTGAAGAAAAATGGAGGTTCTTGATAACATGTCTTTCGATAAAGCTTTGCTTAGTTTTAGTAAGAGTGTGACGGCACTTGTAGCACACTAAGATCATATTAGCGCTGAAGATCAGAGGTGTTACAAAAGAGTAACAAACACAAAAAAGAAAGAGGAAAGATCAAGATAATAGATGTTTGATAGGAAAAAAGGGGTACCAGAGCACCGGCCACCCACAAGCTTTGGTTTAAATTTATGTAGTTATGTTGACGAAAAATAAAGAAAATAATATAAGACACCACTTAATTTGTGACTTGTGAAAAGAGACTATATTTCTCTTTGATGAAGTGCAATGGTTTACAAATCATGCAAATTAAGATAAAAATAAAAAAGGAAGTACACTAAAGAACTGACTTTCTGTTGTTAAGAAGTGTACCACGACTGCTTAACACTGCACGCACCCTGTTTAATTCTCAATAAACATGTTTATTCCTTCTACAGCAGCATTCACCTCAACTTTCAAGTAATTTTCCACTGTAACAGTGTCCAACAATCTTTTTTCATATACATTACTAACATCTGGCACGTATTAAAAAATGTGTGTTGTTTCTACAGACGAGGTTACATGGGAATGTTGCCCATCCATGTTGCCGCCCTCAATGGCTATGTTGACTGTGTAAATAAACTTAGATCATCTATGCCTGCCTTTGATATCAACATCCCCGATGATGCTCGGAGAACCTGTCTACATGGAGCAGCTTGTAGTGGGTAGGTGAACCCATCTATTTTCACGATGTATCATTATTATTGTTTTATAACCAAAATAAGTTGCATCATTATACTGAGCTACTGGTAATCCTTACTTCTTCAATTTGCTCTCTGTTGTTTCTGAGTCTTGTAAATATGTTCCCCTTTACTTACCCAAACAGCCATCCAGAATAAGCGGGCTCTATTAACAATTAAACTTCTGAACCAGGCAAGTTTCATTTAATGAACTCAAGAGTCACAGAAAGTGTTTTGCTTTGAAATGTTGATGGTTTCAGTATTGTTTGAAGACATTTTTATTCTCTTAAAAATTTTACTTTTTGTTTATTGATAGGTTTCTGATTTTGATAACTCTGTAGAAGTGGTTATAATTACATATTATTTTTGTTTTTTCAGGAAGGTTGAATGTGTTGAATACTTGTTGAATGAGGGAGGCAACCTGTCTCTACAAGACGCTGATGGAAGGTACAAAATTTTAGTTGAAGTTAACACTCTCTCAACTTGTTAAAGTTATTTATCCTGCGTTGTAGCGAATTTGAAACAAATGAAAAAAAGTAAATCACTGTGGCTACGTATCATACTTGCTGTTTGAAGAAGAATAAAACTAGTTGGTAAAATTAGATTTGAATTAATTTGTTTTTAGATTTAATAAAAATGCGGTCAAAGCAAGGGCCTCTCTTAAATGCAGTGGGAGGAACCCCGCACAGAGGGAGCAGCTGTGGAAAAAGGCCTCGCTCCAACTTTTTTAATTTTAAAAGGCACAGTCTTGATTCTAATGCATGGAACTGAATACACTTAAGACACAGGGCAACTCGAATTCCAATTTCATACTGTTTTAAAAAAAAATGAAAAGAACATGCAAAAACCCCAGAAACGATATACAGTAAGTAATCAGCTATTTCACTAAGATCGAGTGTGAAACTCCCCTCCTGCTTTGTTACATTTACTTTGTGATCTCCATAGCTCTCTTTTATACTTTTTTGTCAACCAAGGATCCTGTTGAAAAAAAAATAACCATCATAGGCGGACACTTTTGCACTGGCCTTTGAAATGACTTATTATGTCAAGTAGAGTATCAGACTTTATAAAAATAAATTTAAAAAAATATAGCAATATTTTTCTGGATTTTTTCCCCAGGACTCCTCTACACTATGCAGCCGCCCATTGCCACTTTCAGAATGTCCTCATTTTGCTAACAGCCGGGAGTGATGTGAATGTGACCGACCGCCGAGGGTGCACTCCCCTACACTATGCTGCCTCAAATGACATTGATGCTAAGTATGCTCATCTTACTGCTTTGCATCTTTTTTGGTACTTAATCACCCTGCAGAATCCCACAACATTTTATGTGGTCTCTGAGTCGGTTTTTTTGTCTGCTCAGGATTTGTTTTTCGTTCAGAGGTGGCCTTGTGAGCTGGTCACTTTTTCAGGTACTAGGTATTTTGAGTATTGTTAAAGCGGTCTTGCTGGTGTGTTATAATGATATGCTATGTTTGACCACAATCAAGTTCCTGAGTACTGTTAAACTTTAATGATGAGTGGGGAGAGGAGTTTGTAATTTTAATTAATTTTGCCAAGGACTTAAGAATTTGTATTCATGAACAGTGTATGTTGATTTATAAAGAGTCAAAAAAATTCGTTTTTATAACTTTCTTTGAAAAGGACTTCAGTGTTTTGTTTTTTTGAATACAGTAGTTTCTGTTTTATGTTTATTATTTTTATGAAAGGTTGCATAAACATTTCTGTTTGTTGATCTTGGGAGTCTGGATGTGTGTATGTTGTAAAAGGCTCTGTAGCTTTTATCAGTTGCAAGATGATCTTCTCTTGTTGCTGAGAGTTTTGCACTGGGCTTCATTCTTCTATCACATCTGATTTTATAGGTAGGCAGGTTGTAAATGTGCTAACAGGCCAAACAGCTTTCTTGCTGTTCCAAGAAACTGTAAAACTCCTTGAAACAAGAATGCCAGCAAAAAGATATGTTGGCCAAGCAAAAATGATTGAAGAAACGTTGGATGGACTTTGTAAAAGAAGAATGTGAACTCATATGGCTATGGATTTACGTGATATACACTTGTGCTTATATGACTGCTCAAAGTTAAAAAGGAGTGTGAGATCTTTCAGTAAGTTTTACACTCTCTCTATATACACATGAGTTCTCAAAGTAAAAGAATGATACAACATTGTACAGTTAAGTCTTTACTCTGTATATGCCTGTGACTATGTGACTGCTCTAGCTCTCAAGATCAACTGTCTTAATGATTTCCTCTGTGCATGTGTTGTGCATGTCGTGTTCCATGTCAGGGGTGGCAGAATGCTTGGTCTTGTTCACAGGGTGGTGGAACTCTTGCTACACCACGACGCTCGCCCGGGCATCCGAGATGATGATGGCTACAACGCAGTTCACTATGCAGCCCTCAAAGGGCACAAACTCTCCTTGGAAATGGTAAGAGTTCTAATGATACAGTTCTGTTTCATTGTTTATTCAAATGTTAGCTGATTCCGTCCATTCAGCCGCTGACACCGGCTCTGAGTTTTTGCGCTGCATCCATTCGACCGCTGTGAGCGGCTCAACGAAGTCCGAGCGAAATCCGAAACAAATGTGCACTTTTTAACATAGTTTCTACTTTTTAAGTTGTCGAAAGGAAGTAGAACCAGTAAACAAACCTAACCTCAATCTCTGAGCGCCAATATCGATTGAAACTCCGTGAAATTCTTGCAAAAATCGTTGTTTTGTTGTCGCTATGTAGGCTAGATCTAAGGGTAAATAACACGGAGCCTGGTATAAGAAAAAGGCCCTTCAAAGAAAAATATTCAACTAAATTTGTGAAATTCTTGCATAAATGTGTTTTGTGTTGATTCCTATGGATTATAAGGACTTGTAGAGCTGAGAAAATGCGGTAAGTCGAAATTTTCGAAGAGGTGTTGCGCAATTTTTTTTTTCCTCATTCGTTTTTGTCTGACAGAAAATATAATACAAACAGATTATAGGTCATTGTTATTGATATAAACAGATTCCTCTATTGATTCCTATCACTTTGGTATATA
>NW_004797274.1:1573794-1575974 GCF_000002075.1 Aplysia californica
ACACACACACACACACACACACACACACACACACACACATACAATATGGACAACATCCTGAAATGTTTGAAACGTGCAGGCCAACGAAATCTATTTCAACCCCCACCCTCTCTACCACAGAAGAAAGATAAACAGAGAGCGACTGAGAGAGAGAGAGAGAGAGAGAGAGAGAGAGAGAGAGAGAGAGAGAGAGAGAGAGACAGACAGACAGACAGAGAGAGAGAGAGAGAGAGAGAGAAAGAGAGAGAGGGGGGGGGGGGGGGGGAGTTTAGAGAAGTAGGTGTGGGGAAAAGGCAAACACATGGACTGACTCACCATTGCTGAGCCTTGCTTCAGTTCTTGGTGCTCCGAAAGTCTTGCCTTGTGTCCTGGGTGTCGGAGGTAGTGAGTATTGTGTAGGGCTTGGAGCTTCCACTGTCACTGAAACAGATTTGATTATCACAATCATTGCTATTACATTCCCTGCTGCATGTATTATCGTCACACTCATAAGATAATTGCCTAAGTCATTTCTCGCTGGTTTCGAGTTTTTGTTTTTGAAATGAAGAGCAAAGCCAGCTTGGTAGTTCTCAGTGACAAAGAATAAGCCAAAAAAGTAGAATCAACTGACGGTACCAAAATGTTTCCTAGTCAATGTTTCGAAAGAAAAGGTTTATTCCCTCGTTTTCTCCAAATGGGTAAAAATAACTTTGGCATTTATCTTATGAGCGTGACGTTATGTTATTAGATGTGGCCCTCAGTCTGACTTGTTTGTTCTATTTTAAAACAAAATAGCTATATTTAAGAGGAAAGTTTCAATGACCATAAAAAAAAATAATTGTACGAGTATATTATATACAGCTTCACTGAAGAAATACCGATGACTTAGACAGCAGGCTACTTTCACTCTGCTCATCTGCGGGCGAACCCATTTATTCAGGGAAAATAAGGATGAGACTTGAGACTAAATATCTTGCCCGTGCCGCCTAATAATCGAACTCATTACTTTGCGCACTAGGGAAACGACTTTTGACTACAGACACCATGTGGGTGGTTGGCGGGTGCTCTGGTGTGGTTTGCTTCTTCTTTCCTATCAAACATCTATCGTCCTTATCTCCCCTTCTTCTTTTTTATGTTTGTTACTCTCATGTAATACCTCTAATCTTCTGGCGCTCATATGGCCGTATGCAGTTGCGAGCGCCGTAAAACCTCTACTAAAAACTAAACAGACACCATTGGTCCGTTGGCATTTCCGATAGTAGAGAATTAAATATTAACTATTTGATAAGCTTACTCTAATCGTGCGTGTTAAGTAATTTAGAAATCCTAAACGTCTTGGTGCTGTTAACAAATCAACTTGGCCATCCAGCGAAAGTTTTGCGGTTTGAACCATTGAGTCTTTTTCATCTTGGGCTGCAAGTACTTTTCTGTCAGGTATTACCAACCAAATAAAGCAAATAATGCACCTCTTGATTGAACATCCTGTATCTAGTGGAGAACATTGTTACGATAAAGACATTTTAAGTCAAAACATATCTGATGTATTCTTAAAGATAACCTTTGATATCATCACGTCGTCATAATGTCAGCCATAAAATAATCCTAAAACCTATCTGTACTTGGCATTGCCTTAAATAAGAAAACGAATGTAATCTAGGACAAGAAAAACAAGCTTTATTGACCTCTAAGATGATGACAAAGTTCAACGACCTATGAGACTCGACTTGAGTCCAATGTATATTATTCTAGAAGTCAACACCCAGAAGGGGATACGTGATGAAGCGATATGAAACATAGATCTACTTATTATAGAGCGTAGAAGTCTCGTCAGCTTCCGAAATCTGACAGACATGAGAAGTGATTATATTAAGGCTTCATACAGGAAATAATAGAACGGTTGGCAGTCAAAATTTTGTTTTTTTTGTTGTTGTTTTTGTTTTGTAAAATTTGTTTTATTTTTTATGTTGTTTTTAAAAAAAAATTATTTAATTATTTAATTATTTATTTATTTTTTTTTATTTTTTTTTTTTTTCGGGGGGGGGGGGGGAGCGTAAAGGTTTTACGGCGCTCGCAACTGCGGAAAGTTTCCTGTTTACCATAACTATTTTGTCTCCTCTTAAAGCCTTTCTTTTTTTCCTCTGACCCAAATAACAAGTATTAATAATCCTTATAAAGAAAACAAACCCGCGAAACCCGTACGC
>NW_004797274.1:1576201-1582364 GCF_000002075.1 Aplysia californica
ACACACACACACACACACACACACACACACACATACACACACACACACACACATCAGAAAAAATAACAGACTCGCTCACATTCAAATAAACAGCCACTGACATCAAGACACCCACAGTCCTACAAACATAGCAGAAATTAGTGTAGACAGCTCGTTGTGCCAAATTCTATATTTAGACGATTTGAGAGATTAACACTATTTTTTGCTCCCAAACTGTTAGAGCTCTGGGGAAAATGTAGGTAATTTTACAGTTCCATTGACACAAATTAACTTTATTCGGTGGATGGCTTTGGTCCTGACTGTAAGGATTTTCTGAACTAAGAGGAATACATGTACAACGTCAAAGAAAAGAACACCAAAATATTCTGTGAAAAGTCTCTCCAAACGGGAATCGAACTCAGGTCATTAGTGTGCAAAGTGAAACGCTGAACAGCTACACCACAGGTGCCAGTAGTGCTCTAAAAAAAAAAAAACCTCCCGTAACCACTTTTATAGGTCCTACATTTTGTAGAGGTTCGCTTATGTTTCTGATCTTGTAAAGGATTTTTGTTTTGCTTTGTTGGCTTTTGTTTTGTTTTGTTTTTTGTTTGGGGGTGGTGTTTGGGTTGTTCTATGATGGGTAAAATCAAAATACTCATTTAGCTTGTCTCTGTTTCTGGAGCGTTGACACAGCAATACATAACTGGTTTTTAGTAATTCTATTGCACCAGGTAGCTCCATCCACTCAACTTGTTATATGGGTGGTTGAAGGGTACCACTGGTAGGACCTACGTTTCTATCTCTTGATCGTACTTTTTTTGCAATCACAGAATAAATTAGTATTCTGTCTATATGTTTCTCTTTACACGAACAAAGAACAGATTATTATGTTCAATCTGATTTTTTTTTCACTTCGGATAGGCATGACACACCACTGATCGATGAGGCACCCTATCCTTCTTATAATCGACAAACTTTTCAGCTATTGTAAGCTTAAAAATAACAAGTTACCTGTCATTCGCGAATGAAAATATTATCATTATGGGAGGCACAAGCAACAATCCTTGTCGAATATAATGGATTTTTACAAGGTAAATGCATGGCATGCCCTACTGAGAAAAAAGAAAGAATATCGAGTGAACATACTGTACTGTGTAACCCACGGAAACGTCAAAAAGGATAAATAAAAAAATGACAATAACGACGTGAGGTATCGGTGGCGTTTCGGTGTTGTTTCATTTTGTAGATCCCTTTACAACGTCTCTGGCTATCACCACTTCTCTCGCCTTTGGGGCGATTAGTTTCTACGGATATCCAGCTTTATCATCGTCAGACTGTTCTTACCAGCGTCCTTGTTATGCTTGGCCCGTCCTGAAAACGTGTGTTCTTGCCTCCCGTTACAAGATAGGTTGACCTTTGGATAGAGGCGGAATGTTGCTATTGTTGCTGTTACAAGCAATAAACTGTTGCGAAGAAGAAACATACAGATGGACGCGTCACGGAGCCAGACAACTCTATGCCTCATAGACTGGATACGCTGGATGGTTTCGCTGTATGATACCTTGTGCCCTGCTTAGGGAGCAGTTTCATTATACAAAACCTTGCACTGCGTCGGAAACAGTTTTACTATACGATACCCTGCACTGCGTCGGAAACAGTTTTACTATACTACGATACCCTTTACTGCGTTGGAAACACTTGTACTGAACAATACCTTGCACTACATTGGAAAAACGTTTAACTATAAGATACTTTGTAGGAAGTTGTTTTACTGAACGATACCTTGTACTGCGTTTTGAAGTAGATTTGCTGTACGGTGCATTGTGCTGCGATGGAGCTGAGGACACTCCATAACATTAAGATTTAGTGAACGAATCTCGTTAGGCCATGCGCACACTATTAAACTTCATATTTATGCTTCTCGACTCGACTGGGAAATATGATGTCACTTGACGGTGAAGAGAGACAAACGAGCAAAAGGTGCCTCATTTGCATACTCCCAGCCCTGTACATTGTGTTAGAATGAACCTTGCTACACAAGGCGTTTGTGTCAAGTTCAATAAAAATCAATTGGGTAAGGGGCTGGGTTGTTTTTGGTTTTTTGGGTATTATAATGGCGTTTAGCCCACATTTTGTAACCTAAAGGCTCGGAAGCTGAATAATGTTAATACTTATACACAAAGTGCAATCTAAGCTATCTGCAGTCGTGCACTTTAAAGGTAATAGGCATTTCTTTTCTTTTCTTTGTTTAAAAAAACAACAACTTTTTTGCGCGTTTTTCCCTAATCGCATAACGTAGACCTCAGGTCCTTAATCTTTTAGCCTGGGAAGACAGGCAGAGAAATCAACGGAACACTTCATTTCTCCACACCTCGCTACACTGACAAGGCAAGGCTGCTGAACATGTCTTTGCCACGCACAAACAGAGATTGGAGAGAAAAACGTTTCGTCACATAACTTATTATAACGTCTAGAATTCTGAAGCAAAGGAAGCGTGTCATCAGCAGTAAAGTGGTAAATTATTCCGGCTTGTCAACGAGTCGGTTGCTTCTCTTGATTTTGAGGGAAGACTGAAACAAAGAGAAGACAGATGATACAAGAACAGAGGCTGATTGAGTAAAATGGATCAAAAGGACTGACAGATAGAAAGGGAAATTATTTAAGAAATTTAATACGATTAAGACGAACCTCGGCAATGCTTATCAAATGTTGCTCTGTTCATAGCAGAGTGTTTATTAAACTAGTTATTATTATTCAATATTTTAATCCTGAAATTATGACCATCCCTGTTCTACGTAATAACAAAAAGCAGCAAACCTATAGAGGCCTTTTTTCGACTTCTACATCTCATACGGCTTTCGAAGACTGAGTTTCTTTTACGACTTCTTAGTACTGGTAAAGTTCTAACACTGATTAGCTGTTCACATTTCATTATGATATCTCCCGTCGGTCTCAGTGGGTTCCGAACTTTGGTAATTAGTAGTAGAATATCGTTGGACGCATTCCTGTAGTCTGGAGCTCTTGTATTCTTTCTTTTCCTTCTCTCTGTCTCTCTGTCTGTCTGTCTGTCTGTCTGTCTGTCTGTCTGTCTGTCTGTCTGTCTGTCTGCCTGTCTCTCTCTCTCTCTCTCTCTCTCTCTCTCTCTCTCTCTCTCTTTCTCTCTCTGCCTGTATCTTTTTCTTTCTATCTCTCTCATTCTCTCTCTTTCCCTCTCTCTAAATCTCTCTCTTGTTTAGAGTGTCGATGCATCTTCCTTCTTCTCTTTTCAGAAATTTCACACTTCTACTCCGTCTATCTGTCTGACTGTCTGTCAGTCTGCCTGTCAGTGCTGTCTGTCAATCAGTCTGGTACGTCTGTCTGTCTGTCTGTCTGTCTGTCTGTCTGTCTGTCTGTCTGTCTGTCTGTCTGTCTCTCTTTCTCTCTTTTTCTCTCTCTCTCTCTCTCTCTCTCTCTCTCTCTCTCTCTCTCTCCCTTCCTCTCCCCCTCTCTCTCTCTTTCTTCGCCCTACCTCCCTCATCCCCCCCCCCCCTTTTGTCCTACAGGTAAGAAGACAAGGAGGATTTTATTCCAGCTCAGCGCGAGGCAGAAAACACGTTTGGCACCCACTGGCAGACTTAATCAGGTGTGCACAGATGGTGAACTAATTGCGTGCCCTCTGTCGGGAAAACCATTGGAGAATCTACCGCTTGGGGGAACAGAAAAGCCGAGGATTGGGAAGGGTTTTTTGTTTGTTCCTAGATTCCGTGGTGTCGGGTGTCGAGGTCTGAGTGAGCGCCAGTGCCGACCTTTTTTTTTTGTACTTAAAAAAAAAATTGTTTTTGTTTGCTTGTTCATCTGTCTAAATAATTGAGTAAAAGATCCACACCATAATAAATGGCAAGCAATCCCTAAACAGATTGTTTCTCTTTTGGTTTTTTCTTTATTGTTGGGGGTTTTGTATTGGGGGGGGGGGGGGGAGTTCTATATGGTTTGTTTTTCTTTAAATAGGTCAATTTAAAAAAACGCGAAAAAATAACACTCCCCTCCCGAATCCCCCCCCCCCTCCCCGAAAAAAAACTTACTCAGTTGAGGTAATGGTGTGCTTCGGAAACAACACACAAAAAACGGACAGAAAGATATACAGAAAATAATGCCAAAAAGAAAATTCATAAACGCAAACGCCCCCCCCCCCCCCACTCCCTTTTCCAAACAATCTGTAGCCTGTTATTCTGAGCACTCGAGTATGGATGTTGTTATGTGATGCGTATGCAAGCGAGCAATGGTGCGCGTTTAGGTGATTCAACTTGTTTGTGTGAGTATGGATAATATGTATAAACGTATATGCCTATACTGTGTGAGCATATTATTATTATGTGAATGTGAGGGTGCTGTTGAAGCGCATTTCCGTGCACGTAGAAATATAGAAATAAATTTCGTGATTCCTGCATGCTGTTGAAGCTGTTACCCTCGTATTCATGAGGAAAGAAAAATGAACAAACCAGTTTTTTTCCCCTTTAGATGAACTGGATAACCCCATTTGCAAAACTGAAGAGGTATTAATTAACGTATGTTGGCACTGACCTCAGTGGCAAAGCGGGATATTGAATTGAATCTTCAGCGCTGCAGTAAACAATTAATTCATCTCTGACTGTATTGCTTGAAACATAACTTCTTTAATGTGTAGTCATAGTTATTGTGAATTAAGTGCATCGCATTTAAAGTGACCCACACTGTGTCTTAAGCACTATAAATACGAAACGATTCGGAACTGGCTGGATCTACTACATCCATCAGGGATGTCCACTACTCGTGGGGCCACATAGGGCTAGCTGTGGAGTCATGCGCGAGGAACGAATTGAATTTATTTTAATTTAAATTTTTAAAAGGGGGTAGGGGGGGGGGGGCAATTAAGTGGATTTTAATCCGAGAGTGGTCATTTAATGCAAAGAAAAAGTAAGATACAAATACTTTTAAAAGAGGAATATTTTCCAACCCGCCTTCAACAACGCATTAGGTAAGACACTGTAACAAGAAAGTCATGTGTGCTATACTGCGATCTGAACAACTGGGCCATTTTTTCCCTTTTTGGGCGAACAAAGAAAAACACATATTATAGATGTTATGATCATTTAGTATTGGGAGAAAGTATAATAGACAGACACAAACAACAAAGGGAAAATTTTTATTTTTTGTTTTAGTAGAGGTTTTACGGCGCTCGCAACAGCATAAGGTCATATGAGCGCCAAGAGGTGAATGCCAACAGAGAAGTCTTTACAGGGAATCAAGATTAATCTGAGCGTCAACATCACAAAGACTGCTTCGACTATCAAGGCATACCGGAAATAACGGGTCACAAGAGTGTGACAAACATAGCCTGCAAAAGAAGTAAAGGAAAAATGTTGATAGTAAGGATTAGGAAATAAAAAGCAGCAGTTCCTTGTTGCAGTTCAGGCACAGTTATGAGCTCGACATTGATGCATCAGCCCATTTACAATTCTACTGATTATAAGAACATGTTAAAGTAGGACCTTCCAGTGGCGCCCTCGAGCAACCCACCACACAAACACAAAATCAGAAAATCAAGCTCAGAAGCTATAACTTTAACGGAGGCCTGCAAAAGCATTTGTGTGTTGAAATTAATCGAAAGACATCAAATAGAGATTGCATAATAGTTCCGTTAAACGGACAAACAAGAAGGGTGGAGAGTCTGAATGAAAACTGACAGCAGCATCGATGCCTTGATGTGATAGTAACTGATCATATTCATCAACTTTTATCGTTTGGTTTAATCTAAAAATAAGGCTAATAAACTTGGGATTTCCCATAGCTTGATTGAATGCATGTGCACACCAAAAACCTGCTTTGGTTTTTCTTAAATAAGGGCGGACAGGAATAATCCTCTACCTCAAACTTGTCACGGTCATATAATCTCTTTCTTTCCAGGTTTTAAATTTTACAAGAGACGTCATGATTGGGGAAAGACCATCGAAAGCCACGTAATAAGATTGGAGTCAATACGTCATTAATCGCATGCAAATGTACGTAAAATAAATGATCCAGACACTTGCTGATTAGTTATCTGCTGGGAGATAGATAGATAGATAGATAGATAGATAGATAGATAGATAGATAGATAGATAGATAGATAGATAGATAGATAGATAGATAGAGAGAGAGAGAGAGAGAGAAAGAGAGAGAGAGAGAG
>NW_004797274.1:1583208-1586985 GCF_000002075.1 Aplysia californica
GTGTGTTTATGAGAGGAATTTTTCAGATTTTAGTTGATTTTATTGATTCTAAATTAAAGGCCTTTGACCTATACATCCACACACTACAACATATGACTCGGCAAGATCATAAGTTGGTACAGCACATCAGACAATTACATAAATTGAGGAATATACTATTGAAGGAAGTTATCCACAGATAAACACACACACAAACACACACACACACACACACACACACACACACACAAACACACACATACACACACACACATACAAAATCACGTATGCACACACACACACGCACACACTTGTGTGTGTGGGCGGCGAGAGACACAGATAGAGCGAGAGGGAGTTAGAGAAAGCGAGATGGAGGAAGGAGGAGGGGAGACGCGGAGACTGAGACTGAGACAAATAGACGATGGACAGACAATTAGACAGACAAGGGGAGAATGGGAGAGATAGAAAAAGAGATGAGAGAGAGAGAGTTTTAACTTCAAGTCTACAGCTGTAAGCTGTGAACAGAAGTTCCCATCAGTCGTTTCCTCTCTCAGTTGATCAGCCTTGTATAATAATAAAGACATCTTTACCTTTAACTTGTTTACTTCGATATGTGATTACCCCAGCAAACTCGGAGTCTTACCGAAGACAGCTCAAGCAGCTGTAGGTTCATATTATGTAGACTAGGCACTCGCCAGTTTTAGCATATCTGGTATTTACATTTGAAAATCGATGTGCTGATGAGAGGAGCTTTGTAATTGAGGACCGCAGATGTTGGAGGTCTTATTTCATTAAACAGATTGGGAGATCGTAATTAAGCTTTTTGTTAACCCTTCTAATACAGACTAATAATAGTCGCTATTTGTGCGTTTAAATCAAGGCTGTGAATACGACGAGTTCGTAAGAATTTTGAACCAAAATCGAAATTAGGGAAATGCCAATCTTTCCAGATAGACATGCAATGGGTTCACATATATAATGTACACTTTAACACAAAGTACAGGGGTCAGCTTTATTTGACCACAACAATGGGTAGCTGACGGATGCTTTGGTGTGGTTTGCTCCTTTTTCCCTATCGTTCTCATCTTTTCTTTTTTGTTGTTGTTGTTGTGTTTATGACTTTTGTAGCACCTCTAATTTTCTGCACTTGTACGACTTATTCGTGTTGCAAGTGCCGTAAAACGCTTATTTAAAAAATCACAGAGTGGACCATGCCAATGCTGTCAAATAGTACTGCGTTCATACTTCTTATTAAGAAACTGATTAACCACACACAATTACTAATAACATTATATATTTGCTTGTTAGTTAGTTTGCTCATTTGTTTGTTTGTTTGTGTGCCCCTTAAAATTTTCTTGGGGGGGGGGGGTGGCTTTCGTGACCTAGAGGATAAAGTGTTAGCATTCAATAGGTCCCTGGTTCGAATCTGGATAGCGACCGATTTTGTTTCCTTTCACCTCCTTTCCCGCTCTCTAGCAATGTTCTGTCGTCTGCTTTCGTCTCCACTTTCTGCCCCCACCCCACCCCTTCATCTCCTTTGCCCCCTCCTCTAGGTTCCTGACTCTTTCTGCAGCCTGTCTACTGCTACTCCCTGGATTCTTCTTACATCTGTTTTCAGCTACAACCCTGATCTTCTGGTAGGAAAGATCTACACCTAGCCTTCTCGGACAAGGGCAAAAAATTTCGGATGTCCCGATGCACGTTGGGAAGGCTAAAGATCCCTTGGTGGTTCAAAATTGGTGAGAGTAGGCTTTGGTCGACATCCAGGCAAAATTCAAAATTCCCAACCAACTGAAAATGTTTAATGTGTCCCGTGCGCTCACATGACCTTATGCAGTTGCGAGCGCGGTAAAACACCCCCCCCCCCCGCCCCCATGATAATAATAATAATAATAATAATAATAATAATAATAATAATAATAATAATAACAATAATAATAATAATAATAATAATAATAATAATAATAATAACTAAAATTAGATACTCTCTCGGCCTGAGGTCATAACCCTTAAGGCACTTGGTGAAGAGGTTATGATAAAAATAAGAGAAAGACAAATGGAAAGTGTAAATAAATATATCCTTTAAAAAATGCTTCATGGTGGTTTAGCATATTCAAAACCGCCTTGCGAAATTATTTTGAATAGTGAAACAGCCCGGACAAAACTTGATACAAAACTGAACATTCGAAGAATTAACTCAATCTAAACATATAATATGAAAAGGCTCCTTACAATTGCCGTAGACGCTGCTGGGGTATGTGGGCTTGGTCTTCCTCTTGATGCTGTACGCGGGTGCTCTCTCTTTCACTGCTCCCACAGACACAGCGTATGCCCCGGGACCGGGGTTGGGTCCTGGAGTGACACGAATGATAATATTAGAGTTTTTAATTTACTGTACATCAGTTACACTGAAAAGTATTCTATGCGTGTTGATGACTGATATTTTGATGGATGTGACACTGTTGATTTTAATATTAATGTCCGGAAAGTGCTTGGTTGTTTTGTTGTTCTTTTGTTTGTTTTATAATGGTAGCATTACATTTCTTTGTAGAGGTTTTAATTGAAAAAAAATTATTTCCTTTGGAAGGACTGGATTTCTTTCTCAATAAAATAAAAAGGATTCTGAGCTTCTCTTTACGTTTCCCTGAGCTTTTTCTGCTTATTTTTTTACATTATGTAAAGGATGGCTGGACAGAAGGCGAGACCGATGTAGTTGAAAGGAAGAAAAAAAAGTGGGAGAGGGGAAGGGATGGCAAAATGACACGGCAGAATTGTCTCTCTAGGTAAGAATCCACAATGCAAAGTCCTTTAAAACATCGGAAAGGATAACATCGAGAGTAGGACATTAGCGTGTCGTTCGCATGCCTTTAACAATCGTATGTACCCGCAAACCTCTGAGTTAATGCGTCTTACTCAAATACTAAGAGCTTTTCTGACAGCAGTTGGCTACGAACTTTACCACCTCAAGGACGTTTGAGGTTCATGTTTCTTGTGAGGGCAACAAACTGATCTCTTCACCCTTAGAGAGTATTCCTTCCAGCTAGGTATCATCTGAGGAAACAGTCGATTTCGGAGAGCGGGCGGATGTTTTTTAAACGTACATACTCGTGGTGTCAACAGGAGTGGATATTTCCCAAAATAGCGACTTGAGCAAAAACAAAATCAACAGCAGCATCATCAACAATAGTAACAACATAACAACAATAACATGAAGAACAAAAATAACTAACAAGGTTTGTCCCTGTACCCTGGAAATGTACTCATCTCGATTTTTGCACCCCCCAACACCCACCTCACTCGCTTCCTCCCTCAAACCGACAAACACAAGTCAAAGAATTCCTTGATGTCAGTGACCTGCTCCGCCCCTCTATTAAAGTAACTCATGTCACTATCAGATTGTCTGTCAGCCATCGAGTCAGCCTCTTGATACGAATTACTTTCGCACTCTTTCGTTTGGGTTATTTTGGTTTGCTTCTGTGTTGGTTGGGGGGGGGGTTGTCGGTTTTTTTAAAGTACTAGATCTAGTATTATTGTGGTAACTTCAGATCTAGCTTATCGCCTTCACGTCATTATCTACAGTACTTAATTTTTTTGTAAAAAACAAAAAAACAAAACAAAACCAAAAAAAAAACAAACACGCCGGGGATTGGAGGGGGGTGGGGGGAGTTCGTTTAGCAAGAGAATTTTAGTGCGATAAAAAGTGTCATATGTAGAGTTTTAACACACACACACACACACACACACACACTCTCTCTCTCTCTCTCTCTCTCTCTCTCTCTCTCTCTCTCTCTCTCTCTC
>NW_004797274.1:1587185-1588967 GCF_000002075.1 Aplysia californica
ACACACACACACACACACACACACACAAACACACACGCATACAAAGACATAATATATGCGCACATAAAAAACAGGCACATACGCACAAAGTCGAGAATCTAAATCAAAATTCTTTTACAGAACAGTAATAATAATCATGAAGTAAATTATATAACACTGTCCAGACTCATGACCATTATGTAATTCACGTTGCAGAAGACTTAACCTCTGTGTGTAGATAAGCTCTACTCTATACAAAAAATACTACCAGTAGGAACATACAAGGGAAGACAATCTAACAAGCACTAGAAAAAGTGAGTACCTACTTTCAATATCAGGTTCGAACCAGCGGTACTTCATAGTATAGCCAGGCTCAGAGAGGTCAAATCCTGCACGGTTGTACTGGTCGGGTCCCGGTGTGCAAGCTGGGGTTATACAAGAGTCAAACAATATTGTCTTTTTAGAACAGAAATATAAAGGGGAAAACAACAACAACAACAACAACAACAACAACAACAACAATAAAAACAACAATATTAATATTAATAATAAAAATAACAATATTAATAATGATACTACTACTACTACTACTACTACTACTACTACTACTACTACTACTACTACTACTACTACTACTACTACTGCTACTGTATTCAAAATGTTACTCTTACGTACTTCACCATGGCTCGGGTTAAGATCTTTAAACACACACACACACACACACACACACACACTCACACATGCACAAGCGCGCCCACACACGCACTCACACAAATACATACATACACACACAAAACACACATACACACTCACTTACACACTCGCACACACACACACGAACATACACATACTCACTACCACACACACACACACACACATACACGCATACACACACACACACTCACACACAAACAAACATCGCGCGCACACATACACGAGCAAGCAAAATAGGTTGAGAATACTCTACATTCATGAATGAATTCTTTCTGAAGAGACTTTGCCATAAAAGAATGATTTTTAAATTATTTTTAAATTGAAATATTTTGTGGCGTGTATAGAACCGTACTAAGGAGAAAGGCACTCTTTACTTTCGTTTGATTAGTTATAGACAATATTTACAACACATTAGAAGCGCATGGCTTCTTTGTCTTAACTATTATTACGCATGATTCATGTTGCCCTGTACACCTAAGACTTACGTGGTGAACCTTATTACGTTATACACTTCTGGGGAAAAAAGCAAGGTCCTGATTTCATCAATAAGAAACAAGTTTCGGTGTGTGCAAAGTGGTTTCAACATACAGCACTATTTTTATCATAATCCCTTGGTCACTGGGTTCTCTTTTTGTTTGTCCGAACCGAACTTGTCATTGCTAAATTTAGATTGCCTGACGAGGCGAACTATCGGGAATTCCCAACATTACCACCAGCCTTGTTTCTATTATTATACGCTACGTCCGCAAAACAAATCGTTCTACGTTCTGATTTCCGGAATGGGCAACACTAATTCTATAATATTGGTAATAATATGGTCGGTACATTTATTATCTATGTGCTATTGTACTTCGGGGTTGTTTTTTTCTCACTTTTTTGGGGCTTTGCGCCTCTTTCATTTTTCATGGATGTTTTGAATTCACGATTTGTATAATTGTCGACAAACTACCCCCCCCTCCTCCCACACACATCCCTCTGTCTCTCTGTCTCTCTGTCTCTCTGACTGTCTGTCTGTCTGTCTGTCTGTCTGTCTGTCTGTCTGACTGACTGTCTGTATGTCTGTCTGTCTGTCTGTCTGTCTGTCACTCT
>NW_004797274.1:1589111-1597504 GCF_000002075.1 Aplysia californica
ACACACACACACACACACACATACACACACACACACACAAGCACACATACACAAGCACACACACACAAGCACACACACACGCACACGTTGTTGAAATATGCATCAAATGCAAATTATAACTAGATCTATGATCATGAGTCCTTCATGAGTTTGAATTTAGGAAAATAGATGTACACAGAAACGATAATTCCTTTACTGCTAGAAACACAGATAAAGTCAAAAAAGAGAAAGAAAAAAGTAGGGGTCTACTTGTGGCATCCTCTAGCCACCTATCTATATATTATACTTCATGTATATTTGAGAAAGTTCGCCACCTTGATCGCCTAAAACTTCCGAACCACTCAACTTTCGAGTTTAACTAAAATAAATAACAGTGATTAATAATTATTTAAAGGATATACAGTTATATTAAAGAGTCTGAAGTCACGTAAGTTTAATTTTCAGTTATTCATTAGTTTCGTTTAGATCTAATCTTGGGAAAGTCCGTCTTCTAAGACGATAGTGTAATAAGTGAGGCTTCCGTTCACAAGCAATGCGCACTGGTTCTACAATGACTTGACAATCGCTTCTTATGAGTCTGTTCATCGAACGGGTATTCAGCTAGTTTTATATATTGGTACCTCACTTGTAACTGCGATGAAGGCAGTTGAGGGAACTGAAAATTTCATATTAGCCAATCCCAACTCTTTCTATCCGTCTTCCTTGTTTCTTCTTAGTACATTACAGATAACGCCATTCATGCGTGATTTTACTTAATTCTTTGTGTTGTCACCGTGCACGGGAAAAATGTGCAAATGTGAACAGGTTTCATGCCCGTGCAACATTGTAAGGTCACTTAAGAGGCACGACAGTTAAACTCAATGCCCATCTCTGAGGACAAAACCAAATTGAAAAATTTATGTAAAGTGCCTTTCCCAAGGACACAACGTAGGTCCAAACTGGGCGTGGAACCCCCAAACCCGCAATCTCACTTGACACTACCGACACCATGTTTGCAAGCATTCACACACACGGGGTCGTGGGGCGTGAGGAGAGAGAGTGCGTGAGAGAGAGAGACAGAGAGAGAGAGAGAGACAGAGAGAGACAGAGAGAGACAGAGAGAGAGAGAGAAGCGAGAGGGAGAGGGAGAGAGAAGAGAGAGAAAAAAAGATAGAGAGAGAGAGAACAAAAGGGGAGAGAGAGAAGGATTTCAACAAGTTTAACTAAAACAAACTGATAATGCAGTTTTCTTTTGCCATCAGGCCGTTTGAATAAGATTCATAAATAATAAATAAATAATAATAATAATAATAATAATAATAATAATAATAATAAAAATAATAATAATAATAATAATAATAATATAAACATTTATATAGCGCATTTCCAAAAAAGCAGCTCAATGCGCTTTACATGGGAATACCCATTTTTCAAAAACTTTTCTTACTACTTCCTTTCTTCTCATGCAATATACATTAATGCACTCGCACACACGCACGCACACACACACACACACACACACACACACACACACACACACACACACACACACACACACACACACACACACAGACTATTTTCATCCAGACATAAGAACAGAACAACTATAATGAAAAATAACGTTAAAAACTTATGAAGGATAGGCCTGTAGGAACAGAAAATGTTTAAGATGTCTTTTGAAGCTATCTAGTGTTTTTCTTTGTCTTAGTTTCATGGGTAATCTGTTCCACATAAATGGACCAAGACATGAGAAAGATCTCTCTACATATTTTTATGATTTGTATGACTTTACAGGTGTCACAAGTAGGGTGTTATCGTTTGATGATCTTAGGTTTCTCCCTGGCTTATATATACTGATAAGTTATTGTAGATAAAAAGGAGCAGTTTTATTTACACATGTGAAACACATGACGCAGATTTTAAATATTATTCTTTCTTTTACAGGGAGCCAATGCAGTTCTTTTAATAATGGAGTGGCATGGTCTCGTTTTTTAGATCTTGCTATCAGTCTAGCGGCATTGTTTTAAATTACTTGTAAAAGATTCAAATATTTGTTGTTCAGACCTGCTAGGAGTGAGTTACAATAGTCTAATATTGATAGGATAAGAGATGTTACCAGTGTTTTTTGTGGTCTCTTCGTTTAAGTACTTTCGAATTAGGCCTATCCTTCTCAGCTGAAAATAAAGGGATTTGGACAGAAATCCTACAAACGAGCTCATTGATAGTGGTGGTCAATATATACACCGAGATTCCTGACAACTTCTTTACTTGATGGCATATGCCCATATAAATCAAAGTTGACACTTTCCAAATCTTTATGTAATCGTGGATTTTTTTATAAGAATGATGTCTGTCTTTTCTTCGTTTACTTTCAATTTGTTTACTGTCATCCACTTTTTAATTTCATAAAAACATTGTTTAGTGATAGAAATCATGTTTGACAGATCTTGAATGGTGCCATTAACATACATTTGGGAATCATCGGCATAAAAATGATAAATCAATCCATGATTTTGTAAAATGCTTGCTAAGGGCTGTGTATAAAGTGTAAAGAGCATTGGTCCAAGAACGGACCCCTGTTGAACTCCATAATCGAGTCTGACCTGCTTTGAAAAGCTATTTTTAATTTGCACTGACTGAACTCTTTCTAGTAAATATGACTTAAACCATGAAAGCACAGTACCAGATAAGCCAAATGAGCGCTCAAGTCTTGTGAGAAGAATATAATAGCATGGTCAATTGTGTCAAAAGCTGCGGACAGATCCAAAAGAGTTAAAAGACAGATGTTTTTGCTATCAACGGAATCCAATAAATCAGACGTTACTTTTAAAAGCGCAGTTTCAGTACAATGGCGAGTTTTATAGGCAGATTGGTCAATTTCCTCTAGACCATTTTTTCTCATGTGAGACAATACTTGACCTAAAACAATCTCCTCTAGAATTTTTTAGACAAATTTGAAATTCGAAACTGGTCGATAGTTTTTTAAATTCATTCCTATCAAGCCCGGGTTTTTTCAATAAAGGTTTTACAATAGCTTGTTTGAAAGTATTAGGCACTGTGCCTGTGGCAAGTGACAAATTCACTATCTGAGTAATGTGAGGTAGGACAATCTCAATACATGTTATGAGTACATGAGCAGGCACTGGGTCAAGGTCATATGTCTTTATGGTTGATTCATTAATACAATTTAAAATATCACTATTTGTAACTGAACTAAAAGAATCTAATATCTGTCCAGTAAATTCTGAAAATTCCAAATTTCCATTTGGCTCTAGGTCGAGAGAAGAGGGTATGGTATTAATTTTGTCATTGAAAAAAGTCACAAATAAACTACAAAATGTGTCATCTGATGTTGCAGAGGGGAGAGGAGATATTGCTTCTTTTCCCAGAATAGCATTGGTAGTCTGAACGAGTTGTTTGGGTGATTTAACATCTTGTAATTCATGTAGATAGTATCTTTTCTTGTTATTTTCGATGACTGAGTTGACTTTGTCTCGGTGCTTAATAAAGATGTCTCTGTGAACTTGAAGTTTTGATTTCCTCCACCTGCATTCTGCATGACGTCGATGTTGCTTGACTTCTTTGATTTCAAATGAAAACCACGGAGAAAAGGGTCTCGATGAAACGTTTCTTTTTACCATTGGCGCATGTTGGTCGATTGCCGCTTTCAGAGTGTCATGAAATGTGTCTGCATCCAGGGATGATAGACTTGTCAGTGTTTTGCTCACGTCGTCCCGATGTGACTGTGTGTCTATTGTTCTCGTGTTCCTTGAAAGTATGCTTCTTCTTTCGTGTTTTGGTTTGGAGATGTTAATGTCAACTGTCAGAAGAGAATGGTCACCGATAGCCTTATCTAGAACATGATGTTTAAGAACATGTGGGTCAGCAGTGTTGGTAATTAGCAGGTCTAAAATGTGACCACTACGATGTGTCAGCTCTTTGATTAGCTGCTTTAGATTATGATCGTCAAGAATTGAAACAAGGCGTTTGGTGTCTGGTACAGGTGGAACATCAAAGTGAAAGTTGAAATCCCCTATGATGTAAAAGGGGGAGGCAGCTTGCTCTAGTTGAAAGAGTAGATCTTGGAATCCTCTGAAGAATTCTTTACTTGTAAATGTACTTTTCTTGTTAGCTGGCGGTCGATAGATAGCCTACATATCACACGGAAGGTAAGTTGCTCTGGTCTGATGAAAGCAGTGGCTGATTCAAATGTGCGATACGATGGACCATCGCAGATGAACTTTACTGGTAAACCTCGCAGATGAATAAAAGCAATTCCGCCACCACGTGAGCCGCGTGAAAAAGATTTAAGTTCAAAGCCGGATTGTAGAATGTCGGCTATGATAGATTCATCGCCATCTGTTCGAAACCAAGTTTCTGTGATGCACAACAAGTCGATGTTCATTTCTTCAATTACGTCTCTTACAATGTTTGTTTTGTTGCAGCACGACTGGGTGTTAATACAGCCAATTCTTAAGTTGGGACAGTTATGTTGAAATACATTACGAGTGTCTATCTGTATTAAGTTTTTCTTGTTCACAGTAGTCATAGTTCTATTCTTAGAAACAGTGTGACGAGGAATCCCCTGACACACCATAATTTTTCTCTGTTTCCTTGTCCCACCTCTTGTACCCCTCTTGTCACTCTTCACTACCCTTGATTGACAAACACAGCTGTTTCGAACTCCTAACTGGGTCAAAGTAGTTAGCACGTTTGATGGTATACCATAGATGTACACTATGTGGTATACTCAGACTTGGATTATATACGTTTAACAGCTGATCTGTTGTGTACTTAGTTGTTTTCACTGTTTGATTCAGTGCTCAAGGGTGTCCTTGTGTCCTCGCTTGTCCGACACAGTTCTGAAAGCTCGAGGTGTCTGACTGGGCCCACGCAGTGTGTTTAACACAGATCTCTTGGTTGTTGACATAAGATGACACAGGGATAACCCGGATATGGTGGTATAATCTAGTTACCTCTAGTTCACAACAAAACTGTATACATGGCCAAAATAGTTCAATAGGGCCAGGGTAAGAATTAAAAGTTCCATGGCTAATATTAGTCTAGATCTTGTCTTTATATCCAACATTTGTACACCACTAGATGAAGCAAATCAAGGGCTTTCACGTGATATTAAATTCCTAGAAAACACAAGTCGTAATCCTGAGAAATGGCGAAAAAATGCATATTGTACAGTTCTCATCCTCGCTTACTCTCTGTAGCCACCTGGAGGTAGAGTATGGATGAGACTGGCCCAATTTAAAAGAAATATACCAACAACAAAAAGTTTCTGGCATTATTTTCATACAACTGATAAAATCTTCTAAATCGTTAATAATGGCGATTCAAAACAATAACATTTGTTCCGAGCATAGATTTGAGTCTTACCTAGTCCTTGGTGCCAGACACCTGGCAGCGCATCCTCTTTCTCTTATGCCTACAAAACTTGGCCGTATTTGGCATAATGTGTGATAAATAAAGCGCGGGCCTCACTAACACTTAACAGGAAACTTTGATGTCAAGTAAAGGACGCAAAAATACTGCCCGCAGGCCGCAAGTTTGATAATCCAGGTTACTGATTTGACTCTGCTTTCAACATAATATGCGATTAGGTCTGAATCATTGTAAGAGACAGTATTTATGATTTAAAATTCTAAGTAGGCCTACTACTAAAACGACAGCGCCAAGAGGAAGAAAGGTCATGAACTATAATTTAGAAAACCACGTTCAGACAAGTCGGGTTGAAGATTTTAACGAGAGCAGTCAGTTCAGACACCCTCGTCCGAACAGAACTAAATTTTGGGACGGCAATAGAGAATCATAATAAATGATATAAATACCCCAAAAATATACAGTTGCAAAAAAGAAGGACGGCCTCTAATCCCGAAATTGGACAATTGCCAGTGTGGTTTTTCTGGAAAAGGGGGGGGGGGGCTGCTTTGGTTTGTTGTTGTTGTTGTTGCTGCTGTTGCTGCTGCTGTTGCTGCTGCTGTTGCTGCTGTTCTATTTTATTTTATTTTTCTAATTTACATAGGAATTTCTTTTTTTTTCTACTTGGACGAGATAGGATCTCAGCGAAAACACTTGCCTCCGCAAGGAGAGACGTACAATGTACAAGCTAGAAAAGGAATACTTAATACTAATATAAACGAAATCGAATGTTATGTTCTGGAGGCTCGCTTGTGCAATGTTCCAACAAACTCAACCTGTACGATTGACAGTTTTCTCGTCCTTTGGGAACACCTTCTTACAGACCTGTAGGAGCTAAATCAAAGTTATGCCTTTGACATCACCTATGCTCGAAAAAGTGAGGAGCTATTTTCAGCTTGCAAGAAAATAGTAATAAGTGGAAACCTGCTTGCGTGCTTGATCGGGTGTTTGAATTTTTTTATTTTTTTTTTTAAATATTTTTTTTACGAACATAAAAAACAGGAGGAATATGCCTTGCAGATAAGTGATCGCTTCTGCGGCTGAATTTTTAACCACAGGATAATAATTTTTCAGTCCCAATGCCAGTGTTCACTGCACGATTCACTGACATAGCATTCAAAACGAACGTTTGTGTATTCATGCATCCTCGATAAACGTCTTCTGCCTTCAGCTGAAGCGTGCTTTCTTGTTAGTTTAATTCGTTTTTCCTAGAGATCGTAGCAAATAAGGACAAAGTTATCTTTTGGCCCCCGTCAACATCTACTGTGAACGTTACTCGTCTGTGGACTTTATTATAGTATCGTCTAATTTCATCTACACATGAACAGCCGCAGCAATACTGATAAGAAGAAGAACAAGAAGAAGAAGGAAAAAAAAGAACAAGAAGAAGAAGAAGAAGAAGAAGAAGAAGAAGAAGAAAAAGAAGAAGAAGAAGAAGAAGAAGAAGAAGAAGAAGAAGAAGAAGAAGAAGAAGAAGAAGAAGAAGAAGAAGAAGAAGAAGAACAACAACAACAACAACAACAACAACAACAACAACAACAACAACAACAACAACAACAACAACAACAACAAGAAAAAAAAAAGAAAAACAACACTAACAACGACTGCACCATCAAAAGCAAAATGGAAAAGAGCAAGTGCAATGTACAAAAAGAAGAACATGAAGTGAAACAAAAAATCCAAGAAGGGATGTTGAATTTGTTTATAAAATAGTTCCATTCCCCTTCTGTAAAAGCCAAACCAAGTGAATAATAATATTGTGTCAAACCTTTTTCTTCTTCCAGGCTCCGAGAGGAGATCAGAGGGAATTAAGGAAAAAAGAACGCGCGGAACGCGAGTGACAATTTGGCTAGGCTCACAGAAACCAGAGACCTGGAGGAGGAAAACATTTTTCTACGCCTGCTGTTTATTGAAAAGAAAAAGATCTGACTTAAAAACACATCGTCTACGATTAAGTGCTAGGTGCATTGAGGATATGAAAGCGAGCTTTTTCTTCGCTAGGCTACAGTTTTTAGGTATTTTATTCTCTTTCTTTTGAAAAAATATTTAGCCCTCAACTAAGAGTACAAAGTGTATCCATAATATTTTTGACAAAATTAGAGCGTTTGGTGCAAAGCGAACACAATACGGTTGATAAACAAAGTGAACACACTTAGACCTAATGCATGTCGGGAAAAGAGAATGTTTTAAAACAGTCTCTTTACAAATTCCAGTCACTCTCTCTTAACACCAGTCCCTTTCATAAACAAGGGTGAAACGTTGACGGGAATTTATCTGCCTCCCTTAACCGTGCCTAACGATTTATTCGATTAGGCTTATTGTCATCATTGAAACAAAATAAGAAGCTGGGTAAGTTTTCATGCAGGGGACGTATAAATTTGGTGATTATTACGTCAACTTGAACTTTTGATTGAGCGTCAAGGCATTAGCCTTTGGGCCTATTCGTCTACATTTAATTTATTTCTTCTTAGTTTTAGAAAGACAAAAATTATGTTAAAGATCCACTCACCGAAAGGTAACCTCAGCGCAGGGACTTTATGATTTTCAGTTTCGAGAGCGGGCTGAAATGTATTGCCTATTTGGCCTTAATTGCTTTATTTTCAACTCTTTTTGAATAAATACGCAAAGACAACGCGTAGAATCTCAACATCACCTTGCTTACTTCATAATTTTTCGGTAAAGTCTCCGTTGCGATCCACACATAGCCGCTAACGCCGGACTAGAAAGTTGGCACACCTCGTTTGTACGAAGAAATTAGCAGACTTTTGTTTAGATGACAATCGAACGTGGGTTTCTAGTTTCTACATTAACAGCATTGTCATGGTGGCTTCCTTTCAAATACTCCTTTGGCGTTGGAAAAGGAAGAAGCCCAAAGAAGCAAGACCGAGTCTGCGACTGCTTGACGGGTGGAGAAATCCAGCTGCTTTCGTAGCGTTTGTGAGAACTACCAACTTGTGTGTGTGTGGGGGGGGGGGGGGGGGGGG
>NW_004797274.1:1597604-1602604 GCF_000002075.1 Aplysia californica
GGGGGGGCATTGCCATGCTGTGATGTTGCATCTTTTTCAGGGCGAAAACCGTCACAGCCTAGTTTTAAACGTATGTGAAATCGGAACATACTGTTCACTTTTTTCTTCCCAAATCTAAAAGCTCCTGTGGACTATACCTAATCAGTCCCAGAAAATAGAAAGCAGAACTCTTCTTGCTGAGACTACAGCTTTGAACTTTTTCGGACGTATGTGCTTTTATGCTCCATCGACTCTCATTTGCTTTCTGGATCAAAACAATGCACGCATGACTCATCCTCGGTGACAAGTATTATTATCATGCCACAGGAAAACATCACCTTCTTGCTCGAACTATTCAAGTTACGGAGCACATCATTTATTGTTCTCTGGTCTTTCATTTCAGTTGTCTGCATTCGAGAGATCCACGAACTGGACACTTTCCTGCAGCCCAGGATATCCGTATCGATGTGGTGAGTTTGCTTTCTGAATGATATTCTGACTTCGTTTGCTTTATTTTTTGTCCTTAAATCGTCTATTGGTCCCTATTTGTTATTTTTACTTTCTAGGCACCCTGTGGCCTACTAGAACGGATTTGATGGTTCAATTTAGTTTCAGTCAGATCTTCTCCGTTCAAAGATGGTTCATGTAGATCTAACCGTATAGTACTTACACCAGCACAAACCTGACCACACAAACTGATGTCATTCTTTTATTTATGGGTGTCGCTGTAAAGCCTGTCTGGTGTGGGAGATGAAGTCACGGCTTGAAGCGAAACTCTTTGGCAGTCGCCATTTTTGCTCTGACCGACATGAAAGTTTGAGTGTGAATGGTATCGCAATGAAATGAAAATTTCTTGTGGTGGTAGTCAAATTATAAACAGAAAGTACTTGTTGCAAGTTCAGAATTTTACAAGTTATGGCAGTGCAGGCATTACTTTCAGTCCATCCTCGTACTTTGGTCTGGACGGTTTGCAAATGTGTTTGTTTTTTAAGTCTTTTTCGGCTCTTGGCGAGCTGCCAAAATGAGATCAGACACGGCATTCCTTTCTAATTTGCGTTACGGTAGTTAGCAGTTAGTAGTTGGCTCATACATCACTCTATTCCCCACCCACCCACCCCCATACCTCCGACCAATATCCGCACTTTCCCGACTGTCTATGCCTTTTCTTCTCGATGGTGTCCATACAAAATCGCCCTAACTTAAGACACCAGTCCATGGGAAAGATGGTGGGAGGTACCTTTATTATAGATACTACAAAAATAGGGGGGGATCCTTAATATGAATACTACAAAGAGGGGGGGGGGGGGGGGGGGCATTTTTTTTTTAAGGTCCTCAAAAAAAAAGGGGGAGGGGGGCCCCTATTAAAAAAAAAATACCTGTGGGGGGAGGGGGCTTATTATAAATACTACAAAGATAGGAGGGGAATCTTATTATAAATACTACAAAGATGAGGGGGCCTCCTGGGGGGGCTTAACTTATTATAAAATATTGGGGGTATTATAAATGCTACAAAATGGGGGGTGGGGGTGGCGGGGCATTTTAAATGCTTCGGAGAAGGGGGAACCCTTATTATAAATACTACATATATAAAGATAGGCGTGGGATGACATTTAAAATATTACAAAATGGCCACGGGACGTAAGTTACAAAGTGTCTAGGAAGTGTACACTCTATATCAGTTATCATGTTTTCCTCCTTTACTCCTTAACCAACATAACGATGGAAAAAGGTCAACTTGTATACCGCCTAGCCACGCTACTGACTTCAATGTTTGAAAATCAATGTTTTGGTTTATAGTGGGGTTCCAATTCGGATGATGATACCACGCCAGACTATTGAAATCTTCCTGTTCCATCATACGTGGTACATAATGTGTACACTTTGGAAATAGTATATATATAACAAATTAAATACGTCTCGATAAGCTGCTCATGTCCGTGTGATCTTTATCATTCTCACTATAGTTCCTCTAGTCGGGTCAAAAATGCGTGGCGCAACTTACCCTCAAATATCTCTTTAACAAGGGATGTCACCCATACTTCACACAACAGTTTGTATCCACTAACATAACTTATCATTTTTTCCTCAACAAATAAGGCTAGATTCTAAACTTAAAATCTTTTCTTTATAAATTTATATAACACACTGTGAATCTCCGTCACGCGGAAAATGAGATTATTCATAGCACTTCCCACTTCTCACACATTTTGCATACGCATTGCCTTCGTCACAGCTCACCAATTATACTTTTCAGAGGCAAAACTTGTTAAAAGAAATTAATTTTATAGTGAACACCTTTTGGCACTACAAGTTTTCAAATCATGAGTTCAATACGCATGTCGCGATTAGAAAAAAAAATGACGGACTTGCTTTTAAAACCAACATTGCCCCAGCTGTAAACCCTTTAAAATCTGCAGAAACCATCCACTGGCATTTTAAAAAATTAGTAATACATCTAACAAGTGTTTACAAAAATATTGATCTGTTAACACAAATTGATACAAGCCACTGTGCAGAAGCTGGAAGGTTTATGTTAGACATTTAAGGAAATATTTGGCAATAAGTTGCGCCACGACTTTTTGAGCGCAATATAAATGGGCGTTCTTGATGAAAGATGAAAGTAAACCCTTTGGGAGCTACCTAGTACTAGCATAATGGGCGGACGGGAGAAATAAATGGTTTCCCGACAATGCACAGGACTACAAACTGCGAGCAATTGCCTGGAAGATATGGTCCTTGATTTAAATATGTTCGGCCAGACAGAGTAGGTTTATCGTATCTCTCGGTCTTAAACAGTTCATAATTTATCGATGCTCAGGTCAAAAGAGGTGACAACATATAAAAATTCATAAAGACGATCATGGGTTCATTTGGCATGTATATATAAAGTGATCTTACCCTCGTTGAAAACAGAGTTGTTGAAGCTTTCTGTCTGCAAACAGTTTCATTCGGTTAGAATGTAGTAATGAGACTATGGAAAATACAAATGTTTCGTAAGGCACGTAATTTGTTACCATTAAGTGATAATGATACTTCATTTCTAACGTGGATTTAGTTCACATTATGTTAAATCTAGAAAATCACTACAATTGCTTAAAGGTATCTGTACAAATGCAGCCAAAAGAAAATCAGAGCCTGCACAAACCTCGCCGTGTTACTTTTATCACCATTCAACTCATTCTTTGTGGACTCTTGAACTCTCCCCCCATAACCATTGCCAAAGAAGCCGAGACCGCTGTCTATGCGACAATACCTGGTCGGCTGGGGCCCTGCTCACTTCAAAATCTCAGCGCCAGTAACTCACTTCTAGCGTGTGCGCAAATTTGTAACACGTTAATCCCGGAGTGCCTGGCTTTCACCATGAGCCCCGGGAGTATGTGCACTCTCTGTAAGGCTTCTGAAGTTCACCATCTGGACATGTCCCAGTCTAACATGGACGCTCCTTTTTACCTGCCCCAGAGACAAACTACCACCACGTCCGGAGTCTTATACGTCCCTTCCGGGCTGTATGATGCATCAGTTATAAAAATATCCGGAATTGCGGGAATGAAACCATCGGGTTTCTACTTTGGGCCTCAGACCTGTAACGGTCCTACCAATAACTGTTCTGTAGTCGACGTGTTTCTCAACATCAAGCCTTCGACTGTAGTCGTGAAAAGCTACTCTGGAAATGGAATCTGGCACAGCGGAGGACAATTCGTGAACCCAAAGATCTTCCAGCCTGGCAAACATTTCGACCTTTTCGTTCTTGTCACGAACAAGGTATACAAATTCTACATGACAGGTCAATTGCTCATCGAATACCAGAGGACTCTCAACATCAAGTTAAACGAGATCAAGGTCATTCAAGAGAGAGGAGACATAAGAGTTTCTGAAATTACTTACCTTTCTGGGAACCATTGACCATAAACTACTGTCTTAGACCTTATTACAGGCAGGCAGGGGGTGCATTTTGTTGGGTTTTTTTCTTTTTTGAAAATATTATTGTTATTAGGGGGCTGACGCTCGCCTAATTTACAAGTTTCATATTGAATTAAAAGAAATATTTTGAAATCATGAGTGCATTCCTCTTTGTCAGTTTTGATTCCTTTCCTAATTCTAAACCCCCACCTCCCACCCACCAAGATAATGCACTACCAGTACCAACCCCGCCGCCCCCTCCCTTTCTCCCCTTTCCCACGTTCCCCTCTCATAACTGTGGTTCTTTTCAGCTGGTAAGCATTCTCCATTGTACCTCTCTGATCATGATGACTATGTCTGTGCTGCGCACCTGTCCTTTGTGGAATATTCCACGTTTTAGAATAATAATATAATGTACGTGCGGGTTGATGTTTTTTCCGACCCCATCGACCCAATTCAGATCATTTAGAAGGCGGACCTCGGCACAACCTATCTGTGCAAACCGGAGCTGAGAAGAATCCTACATTCCAGTAGAAAGACCGAGATACTCGATAACATTCTCCGCACTTGGGAATCAAACTCATGTCTTCTGCGTGCAATTGTGAAACGCCCCGAGCGCCACATCACGGTCGCCGGTAAACAGGATAAACGTCCTCAATCGTTTGTTAATGTAGACGAGTGCTCGCCAGCCTGGGCGATATCGTTCATTCGTGGACGCTTTGATAGTTGTTTTTTTTTTTTGGGGGGGGGGGGGCGGTAGGAATCACCCGGCTATGAACAGGTATTATCTTAATGCCATGCTTGGGAATACATTCGTGTACGTTGACCGTATGAATAATAATAATAATAATAATAACAATAATAATAAAAATAATAATAATAAAAATAATAATAATAATAATGATAATAAAAAGGATATAGCATTTATGTTGAGCATTTCTTTCTTTTTTTTTTTATTGAACGCTCAATGCGCATTACATTTATGATAATTTATAGAGATGTCACATTTTAAATAGATTAAAGGACATGTGCGTACGTAAAATAATAGTACAATGTAATATGTTAGCCTCTTCAAGACGGCAAAACTTTGGGCAAGTTATTAAAAAGTTATTTTTTGTTGT
>NW_004797274.1:1615104-1620550 GCF_000002075.1 Aplysia californica
GGAAACCAGGCACTTAACCAGTTATCTTAACTGCTATACACATTACTCTCAAAAGTGTACAAAATAAAAAGAATCAAAGAAGAAGGGGGTGCAGAAAAGTAAGTTTTCAGAAGAACATAGCATAATTTGCGATAATTATTTTAATCGGACAATAGCATCGCCCTTCTCCTGTCGGATCGGATTCCCAGTCAATAGGTAATAGGGAGCTCTTGCTCCGTACGCCTCACAAAGGAGTCCAGGTACAGGGGGGTGGGGGGTATGGTCAGGGGTAGGTCTGACAGAGTCAAAGATTCACGAGACCTCTTAACGGTTACCTTCAATAATGTATGCATTCTACGTGCAGGTAACACTCTGATACCTCAGCAAGGTAACGACTATAAAGGCATGAATTGGCGCACTTGCCATATAAGGGGAGCTGTTAGTAAGCGAAAGGCTCAGAAGTCATGAATATGTTTGTACTGACAAGAGGCACAAAATTTAAAATTTAAAAATAGTGAAGATGTAATAGACAATGGACAACGTAATCATACAATCATACATGGTTTGACATGTCATTGATCCGCTTAGATGAATATTGTCTCACAACCTAAAAATAAATACTTTAGACGTCATAAAAATACAATTTTTGACGCTGTGTTTCTTTGGAAGAACAGCATTTTTCTTACACAGAGGAGAAGGGGATCCTAAACGATCTTACTTTGCAAAGGAAACTTCATATTGTGTCTTTGTCGTGTGATTCACATCCAAGTAGTGGCTGCCCCTGGAACCAGGAAAAGACTTCTAACAGTGAGAAGAGAGAAACCAAATCAGAAGGAATGGACAAACATACTACGACCTCAGTGAATTATATTCATGCCTTATTGGCTGACTACATAAACTTTAGTAGTTTTTACTGTCCGTTTTTTGTTGTATTTCTTTGGGGTTGTTTTATTTTTATTTCGGAAGTATCATCAGCACTTGCATCATTTCACTGCGCGACGAGATTATGGGCTTTTATTGTAAAAGGACATAGTAGATCCAAACGTTGGTTTTGTTATACCTGCAAATACAATCTGGAATTGTAAAGGCTGGAGAAAATGGCGAATACGTGATGACATCAAATACGATGGAAGGCTAAAATGAAAAGTGCGAGCTTTTTAAAGAAGCTACTCCAGCAGCCCTAAAACGACTCGAGAAAGTGTAAATCCCCCTCGTTCTCCTCGTTGTCGTCTTCCTCCTCTACATCTTTCTCCAGTGTTCTTAGACGGTCTGAATGAACACTATCAAAATGAGAAATCTAAGCAAACACAGACGCAGCCGCGTTACTTTCCCCATCATTTTGCTCGCAGTTTACGGATTCATGAACTCTCTACCCTTAACCATTGCCAACGAAGCTGTGACCGCGGTCTATGCAGCAATACCTGGTCGGCTAGTGCCCTGCTCACTTCAAGAGCTCAGTGCCAGTAATTCACTTCTAGCATGCGTGCAATCTTGTACCACGCTGTTACCGGAGTGTTTGGCTTTCACCATGAGCCCTGGGAGTATTTGCACTCTCTGTAAGGCTTCTGAAGTTCACCATCTGGACATGTCCCAATCTAACATGGACGCTCCTTTTTACCTGCCCCAGAGACAAACTACCACCACGTCCGGAGTCTTATACATCCCTTCCGGGCTGTATGATGCAACAGTTATACGCATTTCTGGAATCCCGGGAACAGAAGAATCGGGTTTGTACTTTGGGCCTCAGGTCTGTAACAGTCCTACCAATAACTGTTCAGCAGTGGATGTGTTTTTCAAGATTACAGATTCGGATGTGCTCGTGAACAGCTTTCATCGTATGGCTTGGTTAAGCGGAGCTACGACCAAATACACAAATATCTTCCAGCCTGGCGAACATTTCAACCTTTTCGTTCTTGTGACGAACGAGGCATACAAATTCTACATTAAAGGACAATTACTTATTGAATACCAGAGAAAAGCCTTCATCAAGTTAAAGGATATCAAGTTTATTCAAGAGAGAGGAGACATTAAAGTCATAGACATTACTTACTTTTCCGGACACACCTAACCTAGAGCTACGTTGATTTTTAAAAACTTGAATCCATAAGAAATGGTACCATTTTTTAAAATCCTAATTTATTGAAAGTTTCAAAAGGAAATCGACATCACTGAGTGGTCTGTATTCACTGAGTTTCATACTGAAGAGAAAAAAGGCACCAACTAGGAATTCAGCTATCCTAAGCTTTTTTTTATTGTGTGTGTGTGTGTGTATGTGTGTGTGTGTGCGTGTGTGTGTGTGTGTGTGTGTGTGTGTGTGTGTGTGTGTGCATGTGTCTGCTTATATGTTTTAGTTTTAGTAGAGGTTTTACGGCGCTCGCAACTGCATTAGGTCATATGAGCGCCAGAAGATTTGAGGTGTTACAAGGGAGTAACAAACATAAAAAAGAAGAAGTGGAGATAAGGACGATAGATGTTTGATAGGAAAGAAGAAGCAAACCACACCAGAGCTCCCGCCAACCACCCACGTCCGCTTATATGTGTTTGTATTTCTATCTTTAAATAGTTGTAGTCAGTGATACAGTTTTGTTTCTTTGCATGCCCTGCTACATAAGTCAATTCTGGTGCATTCAGCAAACCATCAGGACCTGCAATCCCGTCAATTGATGATATATTGGCACACTTTCAAAGTACACTCCGACGAACGATTGTTATTTAGAATGAGAAGTACTGTTCAGATCATCTTGAGGTATAGCTTTCACTTGCCGTACGTGTATCTCTTTATTTTTTCAAAACAAATGTTAAATAATATCCATAAAAAAAGAAATGTGTTATGGTGGTCGACAAGCACTTGAGGACATAGAACGTAAAGGAAATATTTCAGCGCAAAGGTTTGTAAACCATACTTATATAGTTAAACGGTGGGGGGTGAGAAGAAAAAATATTTCACGTAAGACTATAATACCATAAGAACAATAAAAACTATTTTGCAGAGATAAAGCATGAGAGTGGGTTCTTTTAATATGCAAAAGGAAGATCTAAACGTCTCTTTCAACTCCGGGTTTGAAAAAAACCCAGGATGTCCTGTGTTAATCTCCAGAAATCAAAAGTTGATACTTAGCAAACAAATTCCCACAAAAACAAACAAAACAAAACGAAAAACAACTAAAAACTCGTAAACGAAACCAAGTTAAAGAGTATCTAGACTGGGGATGGGTACCAGAGTGTCATACACCCCAATTCAAAAGGAATGCGAACAATATTAACTTAATACAAAGCTTCAGGTACACCTTCAAAGTAGTAACATAGATAACCAAGATGCCAAACACGTCATAAAGCAATAAGAAGTCTATAAAGAAGGTATCACTCACATGACTCTTTTGGAACATGACGGCTGCAGAGGACGGCTCGGGGGGCTTCGCCAATGCTGCTCTTAATGTCATAGCTGCCTGGGCCAGGGGATTCTTAATGAGAAGAAACATAATATTATATATATATATATATATATATATATATATATATATATATATATATATATATATATATATCTATATCTATATATATATATATCTTCTCTCTCTCTCCCTCTCTCTCTCTCTCTCTCTCTCTCTCTCTCTCTCTCTCTCTCTCTCTCTCTCTCTCTCTGTATGTGTGTGTGTCATTATACAATAAATACAATGTATGTTATTATAATGTCCCTATCAGCAAAATTAGGTTATTTAAGAGGCTTAGCCACGGACTTAAACGTCCGTCTCCGAAAGGACCGAACCAAATCTCGAAAATTCCACAAAATGATCAGAGTTCAAGAACACTCAATCTGGGATTCGATTAAAGGCCATCCGTTCTATAGTCCAGTATGATAACAACTGAGCTGAAGGGACATTATGTCAGATTGCTTGGACTAGAAAAATATTTTAGGAAAGGCCTAGAAAAATAACCTACTCCACCCCCCCCCCTCTTCACCCCAAACCTCTCCGTCACCCGTTCTCTCCCTTGACAGAAACATCAGATACACTTACGCACACATAAATATGCACAAAAATACAAATATTAACACATATAAATGTATAAACCCACACATAAATACATATTCACACATAAATATTTACATAAACCTAACCCACACACACACACACACACACACACACACACACACACACACACACACACACATACACACGCACAATCACACACACACACACTCACACACAAACATAAACAAATACACTCCGACACAGACACAAATGTTCATTTAACGGATGACTTACTCTGGAACGAAGGATCCGAACGAAAGGTTCCCATGTGCCATTTTGGGCCTTTTCTTTCCCCACCAGTATTGTACTTGGGTCCTGTGGATTAAAAACCAATTGACAGATGCGAAATTGTACTGTTAAAGTCCACTTAACCAGTGGTGACGATCAGCATCGAAAATAGTATACGCTTATGTTATTTTCGAAGAAATGAAAATATAAGAAAATGAAGGTGTAAGAGCATAGAAAAACAAAGAATGAATTGGTGTGGCCACCTGTTCACGAATGCCACCTCGTAAGTCAGCTTCAAGAGCTTATAAGACCTTAATTTCAGACTCCACAAGAAGAGGTAGAGCAGGCATAAAATGGATTAAGAGAGTCGAGGGAACCCTGAGAAACAACAAAATCTCAACTGGCAGAGAAAACTGCATCTTCCCTCGACACCCAACGGTTAGAGGAGGTTTTGTTTTAATGAAAAAAGTCGGAGTAAACTTATTTTACAAAGCAAAGAACTCTCATCTTCCAGTTGATAAACACGCATACTTCTGGTTGCACGCAAGTTTGTCAAACACACTCGCAACAGTTTGACTATGTCTTGATAAGGAGAAAGTTTGACTTTGATGTTCCTGCAAACAAACACTCTAATTTATTTGACGGGAAGAACATGAAAAGTGACAGATATATAAAAAGGGCATGGGAAAGATTTGATAAATGCAGTATGACCATGAACTAACATTGGAACCCAAGGGGGGAGAAAGTAAACTTCTTTCCCGAGACGAACATGGTGCCATTTTTGCCTTCTCTTTAAGCAATACATTCCTGAAACGGCGAAAGACAAAACCAGCATCATGTGCTTTTCTGTTAGTGAGGTGGTTTTCTAAGCATCCTGGCCAAAGCATTTAACCTTATCGTGTTTGGTACCACGTTATTGTATAGAACTGGACCATATGGACACAAGAGTCTGCGTTATACATTTGTATCAGTTAGGCTCTTTGCCGTCCCACTGAGAAGACATGCACTTAGACTACTTTGAGGAAATAATATTTCAGAAGGAACGAAATCAGTTTGTAAAGTGGAAATTTGCAGTTTCCAAGGACTCTAAAACATTGGAAGATACAAAAGTTTGGAGGCCATTTTCTCACTAACTTTACCCCTGAAACCAGGTGAAACCCACCTTCTTCAGTTGCAAATTAACGTTCTATTCATTATATACATATATA
>NW_004797274.1:1622289-1636557 GCF_000002075.1 Aplysia californica
TGTTCCCCCCCTCAGCTACTTGAACTTGTTGGGCTGAGTCAAGAAAACCCAATTACCTACCTTCAGCGATTTTTGAAAAGACATCTAAATGTGCAGAAATAAGACCAACAAATAAAAAGCAAAAAGTAGTCAGTTGTAATTAACCTACTATGATTACACATGGCGCGTGCAAAAGAACAAAACCCATAAAAATTTACAAATGTGTTGTTTTTTTAAAAACATTAGATCAAATCTTTTGAAGTAAAGTTCTTCCACCAGCATAACTTATAGTGCTCGTTATGGGTACAGCAGTGGTAGTAACATAGCCCATGATGTATTCACTGAGGTGTCGGTACTTCTTACTCTGTGGGCAACTGGGGGTGGGGGGTGGGATGAGGTGGGAATAGGAGGGGATGGGGCAATAGTAAGGGGTTGGTTATGGTTTGGGGAATGGGGGATTGAGGGGAATTGCGAGGGGTTGGGATAAGTGGGGGATGTTGTTGGTTGGGGAATGAGAGATGAGGAGAGACAGAGGAGTAGTGGGGTAGATGAGTGTACAGATATTTCAATATTATGGGGTGATACAGTAGTTCGTTTAATTGTATAGTCCAACCAAAGAGATCGTCTTTTTCAAACATAAATGCTAATGGACTTCATGTCTCCATTTATAGCACGCCTTTGATGTCATATGTTGGCCTTTTGTCATAGGAAAATCGCCAGAAGGGGCTTGCTATAGCATGGAGTTTTGAAATGCTCAAAACATTCCATAGAATTAGAAGACAGGACCAACAAAAGTATGTTTTATCATCAAGAAACAGCAACTGAGGTTTACCAACCCTTGTAATGTTTAGCAATTAAAGACATATAAACTCGCCAAAAAAAAGTCAAGGAACTGCTTGTGTTTTCACCTGTCAAATTCAAACTTCAATATCTCACAAGCCCTGGCTCCGCGTTCCCAGTTGTTGCACATCGATTTGGGGTGTCTCCATCAGTCACATAGAGGCTGCTAGAACGATGGCGAGCTACCGGAAGGCTCCCGGACAGGCCTCGATCAGGATTGCCCCGTTTGACCAACAACAGCGTCGACCGGTTCATCGTCAAACAGGCCGTGACGTCACGAACCACCACTGAAAATGGCATCAGGGACCAACTACAGGTGACAGCCAATGTCCACGAGAGCGAGGAGACGGTAAGGAACCGTATCCGTAGAGCCAGGTTAGCTTCTTGTGTCCCTGCCAGGCGCCCAAGGCACACGCCGCCCAACAAAGCAGCTCGCAGGCGTGGCCTGCTCGCCAATAACAGTGGACACATTGTCAGTGGGACCAGGTAGTCTTCTCGGACGAATCCCGATTCAACTTGCTGCACCCAGACAGGCCAGCCCACGTCTGAAGACTCCGAGGAGAGCTGTTCCACGCTGAGTGCATCCAACAGGTGGCGCCCTACTTTGCAGGGTCCGTTCTGGTATAGGGAGGCTTCTCAGCTCACCACAGGACCCCGTGTACCATATACAGGGCAATTTGACCTCGGCTAGGTATAGGGACGAAATCCTGCGTCCCTTTGCTGTTCCTCTCCTGAAGCAGATTGGACCCCAGGATGTACTGCACGACGGCAACGCCACGCCATATCGCGCACGCGTCGTGGGGGAGTTCCTGCAGCAACGAGCTGTCACCTGCATGGACTGACCGGCTTGTAGTCCGGATTTGAACCCAACAGAGAACATTTGGGATCACATTGACTATTGACCGGTGGATAAGGGACAACCACCCTCCAGCACAAAACCGTCAACAACTCTTGGGCTACTTCGTCCAGGAGTGCAGAACCTACCCCAACAAGTTCTCCGAAGGCATGTCCTGTCCATGCATCGACGGTGTGCCGAGTTTTTGATCAAACGAAGTGGCTACATCCACTATTGACAATGTTCATGAAGAACTTTGGCTGTTCAGACTTTTGAAATCCGACTAATGTGACTTAAACTCATTTTACATAAACTTCGCGTTGTTGTTGAAATCTGGAATTTTTCACACTTAATCTAAAGAGTCGAAAGCATATTTTGTGAAAAAATGAATAAATTCGGTTGAACTGTTCTTCAGTAATCTTTCTTTGAATTTTTGTTCCTTGACTTTTTTGTTCGAGTTTAGTTTCACTTTTTATTCATTTATTATTAATTTTGTGTCTGCTGTTGGGTTAACCAGCTGTTAACTGGCACAATCAGCAGGCAGACCCTTTCATGGATCCTGGAGAGGAGGGAGGAGCAACTATGGCATTGTGCCGCCTGCAATGATGCCTATTCTAAAACTAAGTAAAGTAAAAGTAATTTTGAGTTAGCCATTGTGATGTTTTATACAGGTTAAACTACCCTTTCATTCTAAATTATTATTTGAGAAATCTTCGAATCCAACGTCCATCTCCGAAAGAAACTGGCGAATTGGGTGGAGAGCCTTGAGAATTCCCAACAATCCAAGATCAAGTCCGGGTTTTCCCTGATTGGCAGGGTTCCAACCCCGCCTTCTAGAGGACCTGAATTGTACCGATGGGGGCGTAAAAAAACATCTACCTTTGAAAAGGAAAAAAAGGTCAACGAGAACGATGTCTTCCTAAATTAAGCAATGCGTAGAATCAAGGCCAGTCGACTGCTTTCTGACGGCAGAGGTCAGTAACTCGTGCCACCAAAATGACTTGACACGAAAAACGACAGTTCGCATGACTCCACGCAAACATATAGTTAAACTGAAGCTACAACAACTAAACGGAAAATCACCATGATGGGCTGCCAGTGATATCCCTGTGGAATAATCAATTATTATTGCGTTCACTTTGTTTTGAAACCAAGCGAGAAGCTCGCAACCTGCGCAAATCCACAAGTGGAAGTTGTGCTTCTGAATTCTCAAAATGCGGCCCACTTGTCTCTGCCAGAGACAATGGCAATAGCAGAAGGCAAAAGTCAATTTAACCTTAAATGCTTCTATTTCGCTTGAGAAATATTCTCCTCTGTGGATGCATTGGTCATTGCCAGATATCGACGGGCAATAAATTATTGTTATTATCATTATTATTATCATTATTATTAATAGTTGTATTGCTACTAGTATTATTATCTTTTTATTATTATTATGGTTCTGTTTTATAGCTTGGGGTAAGTGTATTATGTAAACCACGTTTTGAAAAGCAACAAGTTTTGGAAAATACACTTTAATAGAGAAGAAAGATGTTTACCGCACAAACTAATTACATGTAGCCTATAACCAATCTCCTTGTTCGCATGAGATTCAACGTAATTTTCATATCTCGTTTTGCCTATCAGAAGAGTAAAAATAAAATAAAAACGAACAAATCGAAAAACAACAAAAACAACAACTACACAAATCCGTCAATCGTACACGGGGAATCCATTCACTTTTGTTTTCAGAGTGATATGCGAAGACCATGAGAAAGAACTTTTTTTTAATAGTATGAATTTTGACTAGAAGAAGGTTTCTGAAATTTTTAAGTTCCAGTTCGGTTGTCTTTTGCATGGCTACTCACTTTTATCGCTATTATCTGGCGGGTACTTGTTCGTTTTTATTGTGATCCTTTTACATTTCTTCCAGTCCAAAGTTCCGCATGTGTTGTACTTGTTGGGAGCAGGAGTTTCTGTTGGGAGGGTGAGAAAACATAAATGGTTTGTTAATTGAAACTTTAGTTTTAGTTTTAGACAGCGTTTTACGTACTTGCAACACAAATAGGTCATATAAGTGCTGAAGATAAGAGGTGTTACAAGATAGGAACAAATACAAAAAAGGAGGAGAGACAAGAACGATATATAAGTATGTTTGTCAGGGTCAGGAAAGAAGGAGCAAACCACATCAGAGAACCCGCCAATCACCCACTTAATTGGAGCAATGGCTGAGTCAAAGAAGGATAAAGTGAAGGAAGAAGACAAAAGCTGATTAGTGAGCGAGTTAAAGAGGAAGTTGGGGATTTGAGTACACAAGTGAATGAGTGCAGTACGTGCCTGAGTAAGTAAATATTGTGGAATAGATTTGTGAAGCGTCATGGTGAAATCGGGCACTTGTCAAAACATTTTTAAATCAAAGAAGCCGGCATTTTTTCACCTTTATGGTGATTTTTATTGATTTTTTTTCTTTTTTCTTTCTTTTGGGGCGAGGGTGGGGGTGGCATAACACCTTAACAGCACATTTCAGTGTGGATTTTACTGGAAAATCGTCGATTAAAGGCACGTAAAACGTAAATTTTCAGCTTCCATCGACTCTCAGGCTTTGGAAGTCACCAAACTTTGGCGACCATTTTCTCGCTATCTTTATCTCTGAAATCAGCCATCCCCACCTCCTTCAGTCTAAAAAATCTCGACTTCTATTCAAGATAGATGGATACTTTACAAGCTCTAAGAAGATGCCAGTAACTCCATTTTTACACCCCCATCGACCCAGCCTTCCAGGGCCAATCCAAGCTGAGGGTGATACTACGTCCAATCAGAAAGACCGAGGTATTCAATAAAAAGTGATATCTACACGGGAATCGAACTCTGGTCTTCTTTGTACAACAGCAAAGAGTCTAACCACTGCACGGCAGATGCTGGTGTGGAATGAATGAATGAATAAATGAATGAATGAATGAACGGAAAAGTGAGCCGGTGATTACATTATGTGGCGCAGTAAGTGAAATGCTGCATTCAAGATGAGATCAATTTAAGTAGATCTTAAAAAGAAAAGAAAAAAGACTATAAAGATGTCAGATTTTCTGATAGACAGGCAATAACACGACAGATAGATTTTTTTTTAAACAACAGCTAGCGCAAGACTTTTTCTTGACCATCGTAAGGCCTCACTTTTGCGAATTGTTGTCTCCAGTCTTTCTCCCAGTGTGAACAGGGGTCCTCGCCTCACCACGGCGTCAATGTTTGGCGTATACAGATCTGGTCCCGGACCAGCGTAGTCTGTAGTCAATGAAAACCAAACAAACAATCAAACAATGTAATATATTGATTTAGATAATTGGTTTTGTTTTATATGTTTGATTCCTTTTTTTTATTGCCTTCGTATTTGTTTGTTTGCTTGGTTGTTTCTTTGTTTGTTTTCCATTTTTGTTTTGTGATGTTGTTTTGGTTTGGTTTTTATTTGGTTTGAATTGTTTCGCTTTTGTTTTTGTTTTTGTTTTCTTTTGGAAGGGGGTTCGCAGAATGACCTGGAATGGTTGAATAACAGAATAACAATTGACTAAAAATGTAATATAATATTCCACATGAAATATTTTATTGTGTGTCCGATAAATGGGGAAAATAATGAAACTAGATAAGGACAGAATCTAATTATAGATAGGAAAAAGAGGATTACATGTTGGCAGAGACTCCCGTACGGCAAGACGAAGAGAAATATCAACTAACAAAATTAGAACAAAGTTAACAAGGATCGAGAGCACAGAGAATGAGAATTCTGAAAAGGAAAGAGACGAAGGAGTAGGAGTGAGAAAAATGAATGAAGAGAGAGAGAGAGAGAGAGAGAGAGAGAGAGAGAGAGAGAGAGAGAGAGACAGAGACAGAGAGAGAGACAGAGAGACAGAGACAGAGACAGAGACAGAGACAGAGAATAATAAATATACGGATACAGAGAGAGACGTACCCAGAGAGAGAACATAAAATAAGAGATACAGCAGAGTAGAAAGAGAAAAAGAAACAGAGAAGGGTTGGAGGCAAAGGCAGAGAGAGGGATACGTGTATGTGCAGACAGAGGGAGAGAGACGGATTCAGAAGATAAATTGGGACGTAATGGCTTGTGGGAAATGAATGCGCCGTCAGAACGACAAAAAAATAGAAAAGGTAAGCCTTACTTCTACTTGCCAAGCTGTGGGTTTTTACCTTGTACAGAGAGTGGCCGACCTCCAGTGGGCGGAACATATCTCCCCATTGCATCCCTATCCTCTTTTTACATGCCAAGCAGAAATCAGATGGACAGAAACAAAAGCAGTTAATCTCAATGCATATACAATAGAGTTAAATTCTAGAGACAAGAACAAACTCGTAGCTAGTTTTGGCGACAAAAGTTACGAGTTCAACAACATCTCATGCTTTTTCGAACGCAATCGTTAGAGTATCTTGATAACGACTCCGAATAGTCTGGCGATTTTGATTCACCCGATTTGGTATCTGACCTCATGGTCTTAGTAACTGAAAACTGCCAAAACTTTTAGAAAGAACTTTGTAACTTTCTAAGGTTGCGAGGGATGGAGCGTTACAAACACTTGCAATGGCCCCAGGAACCAAGCTATACAATACTATACTATGTATATTAATATATCAGATCGGCGATGCTCTAACACAAGAAGTAGAACAAGTCTGTATCCGCCAGTATAAAGATGGAAAGATATCGTAAATGTAATCTCTCTCTCTCTCTCTCTCTCTCTCTCTCTCTCTCTCTCTCTCTCTCTCTCTATCTATCTATCTATCTCTTTCGTGACATACACCACACGGTAGCAACGCAAGTGTCATAACTTGGGTGTTTTAAGATTATACAGGAGGTGCAAAAAAAACGTATTTTTCACCTCTTCATCCAACAATAATACCTGGAGTTTCAATTTGACGTATGTTTTCACAGAATAATCAACTCTGGGTTTTTGCAGGGCATGTGCCCTTCCCAGTGCCATGGGACAATACGCCAAAAATTGATGTTCGCCAAAATCTCGAGTTGCGATACTCAAGCTGCTACTCCACGATATATCTGCTGTGTATGTGTGTGTGTGTGTGTGTGTGTGTGTGTGTGTGTGTGTGTGTGTGTGTGTTCGCGAGCGCGCGTTTCTGTAAATGTGAGTGTGCTTGTGATGGATTGTAAAATGATACCAAAATTTCTATATAATTAAATAAGACCAGCCCAAACAACAACAAATCAGATTAAACTAGATAAAACCCAATAAATAACCTGAAACCCACAATAACACATCGGTTGCTTCCCACGGTGTGAAGTCTTCCTAGTGACGCGGCAGAACTGAAACTGAAACCTTTCAACATTGCATGTACGAACGAAAAAGTCGAAACAAACGTTTAGAAAAACCTGCTAGATCTAGATGAACTTGTATTGCCACTAATCATCATCACTCATCAAAGTCAAGGACAATTTCAGATTGCCTTTCCAGTACAGGTAAATCTGGTAGAGCTGGGTGCACTGTTACAAGGTTGTTGTTTTATTTAAAAAATTTTCTTCTTGTTGTTGTTGTTTGGGGGTTGTTGTTGGGGGTTTTTTTGTGGGGGGGGGGGGGTCAATAAATAGAGCCTTTTTCAGTCTCCTTGTACTTGTCCGTGATTACTTGGTGTATGCTTTTCTTTAATGTATCCGTTTTTACGCCTCCATCGGCACCATTTACATGTAGATCATTTAGGATGTGGGCTTCCGACCCTGCTGTCAGGGCCAACCCGGGTTGAGAGGAATACAACATCCCATCAGAAAGACTGAGCAGATACTCGATGAAAATTGTCCTCACTCAGGAATCGAAGACGGGTTTCCTGCATGCGACAGCGAATCGCCGAATCGCTAAACCACAGACGCCAGTTTGGTGTATGCATGACTGGTGGAATGTTATTGATGTTGTTGCAAGCAACCAAACATTAATTTGATAAAACTTCTCCAGGTTTCAAAATATTAAACCCCCAGAGAGTTTTTTCTATTTTGATATGATAAAGACTTACTTGGAATGGGCGGCCCGATCCAAGATTTCTTCTTGACGACATGTTTATTCTGAAGAAACATAAAAACGGCTTGGAGAGGAATCAAAACGCTTTGCTGTTCTTTACGTTTTCATACATTTACTTTTTTATACAAGCAGATCGTAGACTTGGTACTGTAAAAGTTACTATATGTTTTGAACAAAAGATAAATTCTTGAAGTTCAAATGTCTGTAGGTTTTCTAGTAACATGGAAAGTATTGTTGAACTTTCTTTCCTGTTTTTTTTTCAGCTTTTAAATGTTTTTTAATGGCTGAAAGGGAGGGGGGGGGGTTATTATGTAGGTAGAAGAAGCACAATAACAGATCTATAAAATGCCCTGGTGTATCCAGAATTATAACTAAGTAGAGTAAAGATATGTGTAAGCCTAATAAGTCTAAATATAATATAATAATACACTTACATTATATAATAGATTAATATGTATACATATATACATAATATATTATATATATATGTATATATGTGTATGTGTGTGTATGTGTGTGTGTGTGTGTGAGTGTGTGTGTGTGTGTGTGTGTGTGTGTGTGTGTGTGTGTGTGTGTGTGTGTGTGTGTGTGTGTGTGTGTGTGTGTGTGTGTGTGACTACATATAAATCTCTCTGCGTATAAATTTGTCGCCGTGCGTCATAATAATATTATCCGCCCATATTATCATATCATGTATCGTAAAATTAGCGCCATGTGCTGAAGAAGCAAATTCATGTAAACTTATTATGGTGTCAAGCCTGGAGTCACGTAATTATTCGTTCATGCGTAGGCCTACACTAGTATCCTGGGGTCCTTTAATTTCCACTGTACTGTCCGAGAGGCCTGTTTGAATCTTGATGTTCTGCAGTTCCTCTAATTCTTTCTCGCTCAGCTGGAAGTCTGTACCTGTCCATGGGAATAAAAATGACGGATGAGATTCGACCTATTTTATAATGTATGCTGTGAGATTAGCTTAAATCGAACAAGGTTAATCCGAAAAACAACGATGAACTGAAAGACATTTTTTTTAAAAGTCCTCGACCTTTTCATTTCTATTTGAGCAACCTTTCTAAACCGAAAACCCGGCCTAAACCGTAGAAAATCCGACAGTCCCACATATTAAAATTTTAATTTAAGCCGACTCCACCGAATTTCTATATTTTGAGGGCAAAGAAGCTTTTTTTAAATTTCAGTGAAAATAGATGTTATGATACATTTTCTGGACTAACCTTGTATCACAAAGCTGATCAACACAACCAAGAAATACTGTATGAAACAAATCATAACGTTAGCAAACTGTTCAAATAAAGGTCAGAAAGCAAAAATTTTCCTCAGAGAAAAAAGACAACTAGAAAACAGTTAAAAATCTTTGAACAATTGTACCTAGATCTAGATTCTAGATCTACATTTTTTCCAACATTTAGAATCGGAAATTGGACAAAATATTCCTTGAGGCTTTGCAAACAATAGCACAGACAACTGAAGAAGTGTAATCGTTTTCAAAAAGTGGAATAACCCACACGTAATCATGGTGCTTTAAATTAAATTACTAAATTTATAATATGCGCAAAAATAAAAACACGCTTATGGTAAAATGAAATAAGGAATCTATTTATAGTGCCTGTGCTGCTATATTGGCAGTTTAGATCTAGATTTGTATAATCTATCTTAATGTAAGCTCGACAATGTCCGTAGTATTTTGACATGAACTGGTTAAGATAATGTTATTGCTCCACGCTGTGCTAATCATCACAGATTGCCTACCTGGGCTTGCTTCTATAGACATCCTGACCAAGTTTCATAGACACCCTTTCGGAAAAAAAAGATTTTTGCTGAATATATTTCGAATCCTTGAAACGAGATGACCAGCTGAATCAGATCACATAGATCAGACTTGCTTGCTTTTTGCTACACGTGAAAGCGTATTTTGGGTTGAACGGAGGGGATACTTTCACTCTGGGTGCGTCTTGGTGCGTTTTGTAGGTTTCTGTTTAATTTTCCTTCATTTTTTTACTTTTTCATCCTCTGCTCCCGTTGAGCGTGGAGAGGAGATGGTTTTGTATGGTAGGCCAACTTCTCTATGGTAGGGTTTCTGTTTAAGGTGCGGAAACATTTTATTTCAATTTCTTTAATTTTACCAATCGGCTTCTAAACATGGCTGTGTGGGAAATAATATTTTAATTTCCACACAACCATGTTTAGAAGCATTCATAACTTTAAAGAGACCAGCGTCAAACAATGGTGGTGGGGTTTTTTTTTTTTTTTTTGGGGGGGGGGGGTTTGGGGGGGAGGGGGTTTGGAGGGGGTTGGGGGTTTTTTTTGGGGGGTGGAGTTTTTGTTTTTTGTTTGTTTTTCCCTCACACAAAATCATGAAATGTGCCGTAACGTCGATCAGCCTTTAAAAGGCGGAATGAAAACATCTTATTATATTGTTTGGATATAGAGAATGCTCTTTAAAATGTTCCCATCCTTTGTACACCGGACATCCCACTCTCTAAATCACCACCAAAGACATGGCTGTGTGACTGTTGTAAGCGACAGTTTTAGAACTGTATTTTTAGTCTGAGATAGATGACTGAACCATCCTGAAGTGTACTGTATTTTACAATTATGTACATCAATTATATTATCTTTTTACATGTTTCTATTGAGATACCTCTTCTCATGCCTTTGCTCGTCTGTACTTTTACTTTTACCATTGGGCAATAAATCCATCTTCGAAAACATTTTAATTTCAAGAGGAAAATACACGATGTACAAATCATCATCATCATCATCATCATCGCTTTACGGCAGAAAAAACTTCAGACTTGGACGAGCAGGTATTCACATTCAATCAGATGTTCTAATCTTAGATGTTCATGTTCATCATCCTCATCATTGCTTTACAGCAGAAACAATACTTCAGACTCGGTTTTACAAGTAGTTATTCGTATTTAATCAAACGTTCTAATCTTAGATGTCCATGGGGGCTCTCGTTGCCTAGAGGTTAAGGTGTTGGCCTCTCATTCACAGGTCCTGGGTTCAAATCCGGGTAGTGACCGAACAATTTTCTTCTCTAAATTTGTCTCCTTTCACCTCCTTTCCTGCTCTCTAGCAATGTTCTATCGTCTGCTTTCGTCTCCTTTTTCTACCCCCACTCCCTCATCTCCTTTGCCCCCCTCCTCTGGGCTACTGATTCTTTCTACAGCCTTTCTACTGCTACTCCTTGGCGTCTTCTTACTGCTGTCTTTCAGCCACACCCCTGATCTTCTGGTAGGAAAGATCTACACCTAGCCTTCTCGGACAAGGGCGAAAAATCTCGGAGGGCCCATGTGCAAGTTGCGCACGTTAAAGATCCCTTGATTGTCTAAACTCGATAAGAGGCCGCCACCCGGGCAAAATTCAAAATTTCCTACCAACTGAAAATGTTTAATGTGTCCCGCGCGCTCATATGAACTTATGCAGTTGCGAGCGTCGTAAAACACTTACAAAAACTAACAAGATGTCCATGTTCATCATGACCGTCATCGTCATCACTGTAGACACATCGAATGCGCGCTCATATGATCTTAGCAGTTGCGAGCGCCGTAAAACCTTATACTATACATACATAGCTTAGACACATCGAAGATAAAAAGACACAAAAAAACTCAAGCAAAAATAATGGTGGAGGCTGTGTTGAATTGAAAATTTATCATATATTCATTTGGAGCTCCAGTGGCTAAATGAGTAGTGAGTTTAGACTCAAGAATAAAGTCAGGCAAGCGTCGGTGACACAGGGATCAGATGGGTGGTCACCAGGGTGTATCCTTGGTCAAGACACGACAACCCTAACGCAACAATCAGGGCACTGCATAATGGCGACCAGCAATGGCACGGTTATGAAATTGTTCTGTATTGGTGTACACGTAGTATCGTGCTTTTGTTTATGTATATGTATGTGTTTGTATAATTATGTATGTATGTATCTATAATTATGAAGTTATGTATGTATGATGTTTGCCATTATAAACCAAATTGTCCTTCTATCTGGGATCAATAAAGAATATAATTAATTTATTGTTTATTTATGTCTTTTAGATCCGAACCTAAATCCCTCATTCAAGTGCTTTTAGGTCTTCCTTTCTTTTTTTTATGTTCAATCCACTTCCATTTTCTTGTTCTGATTTCTTTATCTATTTTCTGTTGATGAGGGGGTTTTTTGCTACCGTGATTGTGATCCTTTCTTATTGAGTAAGGCCAATTAAATTTAGGGTTGTTATATTTTTACAGGCAACTGTTGAAAAATGCCTGGAGCTTTTTAAAGAAGCTCGTTTTGTAAGTTTCCATACTAATTTTTGATCCATAGAGACGTGACACTTGACGCCCATATCACTCAGATCTATATTCAAATACCTCCGCCTAAATCTATTTCAGATGGGTCTCGTAGCCTAGAGGTTAAGGTGTTCGCCTCTCATTTAAAGGTCCCGGGTTCGAATCCGGGTAGCGACCGAAAATGTTTCTTCTCTAAAAATTGTCTCCTTGCAATATTCTGTCGTCGGCTTTCTTCTCCACTTTCTTCCCCCACCCCACCTCCTTTGCCCCCTCCATTGGACTCCTGACTTTTTCTGCAGCCTTTATACTGCTGCTACTCCTTGGCTCCTTCTTACTGCTGTCTTTCAGCCACACTCCTGATCTTCTGATAGGAAAGATCTACATCTAGCCTTCTCGGACAAGGGCGAAAAATCTCGGTGTCCGGTGTGCAAGTTGCGCACGTTACGATAAGAGTAGGCAAAATTCAAAATTTCCTACCAATTGAAAATGTTTGGTGTGTCCCGCGCGCTCATATGACATTGCAAGCACCGTTAAACACTGTTTAAAAAAAGAAACATTTATATCGATTGCTTATTAACAGTTGGGAGAACTAGGGAAATAGAGTTAAGTGCATTTTCCAAAAATATGCGATTCCTATTATACGAAATTGGCAGCTGGACTGACATAATAATTGAAGCCATTGATTAGACAAGGGCTGGCAGGGTACGCATGGGTGTGTCCGAAATGGGTTGATGTTAAGTCTTTAAGGATGTAGCGGACACATAATGCCCTATCAGCGGACCAAAAGTGTCACCAACGTTGTAGAATCAGCCGCTCGTCAATTTTTGGCCATGTGGCGTCATTGATATCATCTTAAGGCTTGTTCATTTTTCTACCTTCCGATGAAAAAATACTCTATCTTGAATAGAAGTCGAGATAATAATATTTGCGATTGAAGGAGGTGGAGGTGCCTGGTTTCAGGGGTAAAAGTAGCGAGTAAATGGCCGACAAAGTTAGGTAATTTCCAAAACTCAAGAGTCGTTTGAAAATTGCAAAATTATATATTTTTTGTGCCTTTTATCAAGGTTTTGTTTGAGGTTGTTTTGTTTTTGTTTTTTAAAACCCAGATGGAAATATGTTTTTAAATGGACATAAAAGATGTTGAGCCGAAAAACAAAAATTCGATAAAATTTGACGAAAGAGCGGCTGCATGCTGCCCGGGAAGCCGAGAATGTTTCTGAGTGTTCTAATATTTGGTGGGGTAAGAATAGCTCTAGTTGCAAAGAGCATAGGGCATGCTGTAGGGCGTGAATGTGCTAGGATATAAATAATATGATTGTTTTAAAGGACAAGCGGGCAAACCCAGATTTAGGGGGTTTCCAGAAATCTTGACCTGCACCAAAAGTGGGTATTGCCCTGTCCTATAATAGGAGAAGTTTGGTCTCATTGGTGTGTATATGACTGTTTGATTATAAAGAAAACTCTTCTTGTCTTTTAAAGAAACTGAACAGGGGTCCAAAAACGTTACTTTTACCTTCGATTTTCTGAAAACAGCATTTTTCGGGATAGCCGTCTTGTGCTTAAGAGAGACAATATAAATACAATTGTTATTATTATAACCATCAACCTCAACACAAATCAGAACCGAAAAATAGCATAATAATTTCAAAGTATCCATGTTGTTGCCTTTCTTCGTTTTTAAGTTTCAGATAAAGAAAACAAAATTGAAAAAGCTGTAAGAATAAGTAAGTTATGCTTCTTTTTAAAGTGCCCCAAAGCTCGTCTTTCTTTGTTGTCGAAAGACCAGAATGCGCGTCCTCACTGAGTAAAAGTTAACCTCTTCGACAAGGTGGCTAGAACAATAGGCATGTCAAATTATCCCAACCTGGAATTTATTGTCGCGGTCTATTCTTGGTCGTTGTTGTTTTGTTTCGTTTGTTTTTTGTTTTGTTGATTTGTTTGTTTTGTTTTGTTTCTGTTGTTTTGTTTTTGTTGTTGTTTTGTGGGGTTTTTTTGGGTGGGGAGGGGGGTTGTTTTTTTAGGAAGGGTGCTAAGGTTGTAACGTCATGTCAGGCATACCGGCGTCTGTGGTGTAGGCCTAGTGACTAAGTGCTTCACTCTCGCATGCAGGAGACCAAAGTTCGATTCCGAAAGGGAAAAGATTTTAAACGAGTATCTCGGTCTTTCTGCTGGGGTGTTGCATCCCTCTCCTCGGACAGGGTTGGCCCTGGCAGACAGGGTTGGAAGCCCGCCTCCTTAATGATCTAAATTGTGTCGATTGGGGTGTAAAATAGTGAGAGAGAGAGAGAGAGAGAGAAAGAGAGAGAGAGAGAGAGA
>NW_004797274.1:1638738-1658755 GCF_000002075.1 Aplysia californica
TCCATACAATTTGAGGTTATATGTTCAGATCACCATTCTTTTTTTTTTCAAGAGGAAAGCAGATGTCTATTCTCATTTTGTGTTTGGTCATTTTAACGAGGTAATGAACGATAAGCTGTCATCAATTTTATGAGCCATTTTAAGCCTGTACGCTACTTGATGGTGGCTCGACCCAAGATGCCATTTCTAAATTATTCTTTTATCCCTTTCGCCTTTCGATCTAATTTATCCCACAAAAAAATAAAAGATCTACTTGGCAAAGTTAATGTTACCCAAATAAGGTACATTAAGCTGCACTTGAATGAAGGCCACGTGCGACGCTCACTGATAAAAACAATCAGGAAAAGACAAATGCAGTTTTTGGGAAACTTGAATAGACATAAAGGTCTTGAACATCTAGCTCTCACTGGCAAAACTGAAGGCAAACGAGGCAGGGGTAGGCCCAGAGCAACGTAGTTAGAAAACTGAACAGATGGGTAACGGAGAAAGATCAGGGTAATGTAGCTTTTTTCAGATAATCCAAGCAAAGGAATGAACGGAGAACCATGATTGCCGATGTCTGCCGCAGATATGGCACAGGCTGATGATGACGTTAATCAAGAAAAGCACAAAGAAATAAACAAAAATAAATACTTCTATAACAGAGAATTTGTCTATTAAAAATTATGTATTTTATTCAGTGACACAAAATTTATTTTCATTCAAAACTGTACTGTAGACATCGCTGCCATCTCAAGTAATGCAAAGGTAAAATGAGAGCAAACTTATCACTCAAAACTTTATTCTTATCACAATGGCACATCTGTATTTTTTAAAATTGAGCAAAACTTTACTGTTACTATCAACAACTTAAAATCTCACCCTACTTCTAAATCTTACCAATGTAGAAATATATATTATAATCTCAAACAACTTGGATAAAAAGTGGTAAAATAAATCATAATTGCATGTAATCAAAATTTGACAATTGTTTGCTACTTTTGTCATGAAAATAGCCCAAAATATAGAGCTATTAAAAAATAATAGGATCATTGTATGGATGTCATGTAAGTGTCAACATTAAAGCAGAGGTTTCCTCATTGTTGGCACAAAATTCACACTTCAATTTGGAGGATTTTCATGTACAGAACAATGAGAAATTGCTTACAAAAGTATGATAGCTTTGCACTTTATGAAAATCAAAGAAGAAAAAAATGCTACACGGATATGTTTAGTTTGGTAAGAGTATTATCGCGCTCACAAACCACAATCACAATGCATATCCTTGACAGCACAAAAAATAAAGAGCATTTTTATCTGTGTGAACAAAAAATCACAAGAAGAAAACAATGCCCTGAATGAATACTTCAACTGAACACTTTTTAATAATCCACATGAATATATATTATTCTAAATAGAAGATTACAAAAACTTAAAACATTCACTTTCAAGTCTCTCAGGTTGCATCGGAGGAGAAGCAGAAAGTCTGCATTTTTATATTCATTTCACAGCGTACACAGTATTAGTCATTTTGTATTCTTTTGAGAGAAAAAGTTTTGTTTACACTCTCTCCTTTCAAACACGAACATGAAGACGGTAAAAAAGTCAACACTCTCTTCATCACTTACTTCCAATAGTTCATCTAATGCAAATAGGAATAACATGTTATAATTCTCATTTAAGCTATGACAATGGATTTCTGCAATAGAAGCAATCAAAACATACATTTTAGGTATGATTGAGTCAAGGTCTTGATACTTGATGTGTATGTAAAGAACTTTATGTAAAGAGTGACATGTTCAAAAGGTTCAAATGTTGTTCATGTGATATATAGTTTATCTGTACACTTTTTCTTTGAGATCACCTTTAGGGATCTGGAAAAGTAATTATTTGCACTTGTTTTGCCTTTACATCACTAGAACTGTGTTTTGTTTGAAATTGAGGCCCTTCTAAGCACAGGAAAGGTTGCTTTCACAATGATGAACTAGGTTGACTGTGAATGGACTGCTATCAATAGAACACAATTTGCGTCGACCTAGCCAGGGCCTTCACACCTCTAGGTTTGCTAGGGCTGGGATGATGCCACAGTAGATGTCGATGCCGCGGAGGAAAACTTTCTCGTTCAGTCGCTCGTCATGGTCGTGAAGGAGAATGGGTGTGTTGTTCATCGGAGAGAAGCCTATCATGTCTACACCCGCCTGTGAACAGAAATCCAAACATGACCATTTACTAGCTCTGTTCTCCTTTCAACAATCTTAAATAAGAGACATAAGAGGTATGTCGATAGAAAATGTCAACAAATGACCACCAGACTCTTCCCTTTTCTCACATATCCCTCGCCTGAATAAGATAAGACAAGATAAGATTTAATTCATCTTTATTGTCTAGCCACTGGAACTTTGGTTTGCTGTTTCACCACAAACACAAATACACACACACACATACATAAATACTCTCTCACACAATAAATTAATACCATAACTTACTAATCATGAAAGTTGTACCTATGTGTGAACATATGCTACTCGAGGCATCATTTTATGACGGGTATCTTTGAAACTCTTCTTTGTCTTCGTATCAAATTAATTACAGAGTTATAACAACCTAAACATACACAATTCTTTGCTTTGCCTCTTTCTGACAAAGACAGTCTGAGTATGACAGAGATTCCATTTCATGCTCGGATTTATGTCTATTTTCAGATCCTTCATTGGTCCACAAGTAACAGAGCGTGACCCGAGAGAAACTCTGAGACCTAACAGGTAAGAGAAAATTTAATTTCTAAAAGACACTCTTTTCAGACAATAACTGATTTGAGCAAGATTTACTATTTTATCTGTCTAACGACATTCTGCAGGTTGGAGAACATGCTTAAAAAAGGGAATAAGAACTATGCCTTCCTTAAAACATATTTGTGTCACGAAGCAGTGGAATCAGGCTCTCTTCAGCTTTCGGGCAAGTAGAGTTATTGGTATCATCTTAAAGCTTGATCATTCGTCTTGCTTTGGATGAAAAAATATCCATTTATCTTGAATGAAAGTCGAGATATTTATGAATGAAGGAGGTGAGGTTGTCTGGTTTCAAAGGTTAAATTAGTGAGAAAATAGCAGCCAAAGACGAGTTATTTCCTTAGCTTGAGAGTCTGTGGAAACTGAAAATTTACATTTTTTGTGCCTTTAATCAACGTTTTTCAGTAAAATTCACACAGAAATGTGTTCTTTAATGGGCATGAATGAAAGGTGTTGAGCCAAAATACAAAAATTTGATAAAAATTCCCAAACCTCCAGAAAAATGCCAGTTTCTTCACTTTGATTATTTTGATGAGCACTTGATTTCACCACGCTGCCTCACATTTTAATTTTGTTATATTATGTAATATCAACAAATACAAAACAAAGAACAACAGCTGACATAATTGACAAAAGACCAAAACCAAAGAGAAAAACCGGTGCGGTAATATCAAAAACAGTTGTCCTTACCTTTCTGAAAAAGCGGCTGTCTGTTCCTGCAGGGAATATCTCTGGTTGAATCTCAATCTCCCTGTGAACAATGTACCTTTATCAAAATTTTGCATATACTTTACTTTACTTACTTTTCCGATCCAGCGGCCACTTGGGTTCTAGCCCATCGGTCTGGCAAATTTTGCATATATATAAAAACACTGAAGTGTCATACAGAAATTTCTGTAACAAAAAATACAGACATGGTCCAAAACATTCCAAATAATATACAGTCTCGCCTACTGTAACGGCCACCTGTCTATGACAATTGTCAGTACAGATCAAACTAGTTCCCACTTTCCACTAGTATATTTTCTACATCCATCTTATCTATTTAAGACAACCACTTTTCTCCTCAATAATGGTCTTGAACAATTTTCATTGTATATGCCTTGTCTAAAAAAAGTATGAAACACTTCCTCAAAATCATGACAATAATATTCTTAAAATAGAATCTATTTCTGTAATCCCTCGACGTAAACTTAACAAACCTTCCACAACAAACGAGAGAGAATTTTAACCCTCCCGCATTCTGAAAAGTACAAAATGACCACAAGTTAATTTATTTGGAGTAGCATTTCAACTTATGAGAAAAAAAGTCGGATAACTTGAATTTTTGAGCCACTTACACAGCCTTGCAGGCAGAGGAGAAGGCCTCCCACCATGGGTTGTCTTTACTGATCTTTACCATCTCAGTGTTCTCTCCATACTAGAATGAGGTGGAAATTAGAAAAATAAATATTTTTCAAAAGAAATAAAGACATTTGTAAAATACTAGACTCATATGAAATCGGGTTAACAACTCTGCTCGTCTCTATGAAATAAAATAAGAAGAGACTGAAAATAATTTAAAAAAAAGAAATAAAACCATGATGTATGTAATGAAGATTACAACCATTTGTACTACTTCATGCTATGGGACTGAGTTTGACTCAGTAAATGAAATAAACTTGAATTTGCAAAACAAATAATAATGAAAACAAAATGTTTAGTATCATCTGTCTGTCTTAATTGCCAAAAGTGGAAAATGCTCTTGTTCTAAAATAATTTTTACACTGAGAATAAACATAACATTTACTATAATACAAAAATTAACATAAAGATGGTCAGGATAATTCTAAGGACTCTCACATAAAGATAATACAGCAAAAACCAGTGTGGACTCGTGCTGGGTTACCGTGCCAGCAGTACAAAACAAAGTTCAATTAATCTGCTTCAAAATTAAACTCTGGGTCAAGTACCTTTTGTTTCAGTTAGCATTTTACAACACATGCAACACCATTACGTCATATAAGTGCTGAAGATTAGAGGGCTTACAAGTACAAGAGAGTAACAAACACAAAAAAGGGAAGAGAGATAACTACGATTGATGTTTAACTAGGAAAGGAGCAAACCACACCAAGGCACCAGCTTACACCTTTTCAAAAATATCTAATGATACCTAGCATGGAGATTAACTCAAAACAAGTCACTCACAACTAGGAACTCAACAGACACTTGCGTTCCAGCCTCTTCACACCACTGTTGTATTGTAGCCTTCAGGGCGGCAAAGTCTGTGGTAGGCGGGATCCGCATGTCAAATGCTGAAAAGAACAGATAGCAAAACAAATAGATCATTTCTCAGTAAAAGATTTGTTGAAGCAAAATTAAAATAGTCTGACCGTGTGACTCTAAAGATGATAATCCCAGTCGAAACGATGAAGAGTTTGTCAATCCAAATCAATATCATCTGTGCCACCCCAAAAACAAATTCAGTTGGATCTACACGATGATGTAGAAATAAAATTGCATCTCTTTTCTGAAATTGCCAATGCCGCATATAACCCAGTCAGTTCATTATTTTATGGCAGCAGAAGAGCGAAAATCGGGAGGTACATATAATTCAAAGGTGAAAATGACATTTCCAGTATTGTTCTGACTCCAAGAGAACACAAATTTAGCTTTATGTCTTTTCTGAACATAATAGAACACACTCTTCAAGTCAGACAGGGATGCAAACTTCTCCTCTAATTCTTTTAAACCCAACTTGCCAATTTTACCATTATCATCCCTTACCTCTCCTTCACGCCCCGCTCTCTGCCAACCTCCCCCCTTTTCCACATCCTCCACAACCCTCCTCATCTCAATCACTTCCATCACATCAGTCTTAGAGATATGGAAAAATGATACCTCTTCCTCCACTTCTCCATCCTTTTTCTCCTCCTCCTCCTCCACTCCTTAGTCTCTTTCAACATACCAGAAGGCATGTAGTTATGAGTTACCTACTTGCAGACAATTCAGCAGGTACAACGTTGGGTTGGACCCCTCCCTGTGGAAACAATATCAGTTGTGTTAGTAGACACATTGACTTAGCTCTCACACAGAGTCTGAACTACAACAGGTAAAAAGGAACAAAGAAAAAAACAATAATAGAGTGAGCAAGATAGAACAATATTTCATATAAACAGCTATGGTTTTGCCAAACAACCGGATTGGGATGAAAGAAAAAAAAAAAAAGATTGTAATCACCATTATTGTCATCATTGTAAACATCACCATTGTCACCACCGTTGCCATTACCATCATCATCTTCACCATTTTTAGAACATAACTGCCATATGATTTTGGATTTATGCACATCTCCAATTTTCACAGAGAAATTACTCAAAGACAATACAGACCAGAATTAAGCGCATTTTCAAATACAATTTTCATGGAACAAGACCTGGTACAAAAATAAAAAAGAGAGAAAGATACAAGACCAAAAAAAAAGGAATCTGCTCCCCAAAAACAAAAACAAAACTTGAGTTTCACCTCTAACATTGTCATGTTAACAGTAGTCACAGCTCCGATGCCAGCATTTGGGTTTGCCTTGAATCTGAAATTCATGGAAAACATAGAGACTCATCAGCCCAGGGATAAGGTGCTAACCTCTAAAGTATTGGCAGGTTTTTAACACCCCTAGTTGTTCCAGGATAGTTAGGAAAGAGATTCTAGTATTCTCTAAAAAAAAGAGGAATAAAATCTCAGGATAAAACACAGGTCAAAGAAAGCTAAGAAACTCAATTTGAAGAACAAAAGTTGAGAGGTCCCTATCCAGAGAAAAAAAACCCACCTCAGGCCAAGGTAAAAAATAAAAAAACCCAGTACCTTCAATTACAGCATGTGGCTGACTGACTGAAAGGTGAGTAAAACTACATTCCCATTTAAAAAAGGGCCATATAATATGCTTATATCAGTAACACATTGGGCTGGAGAATTTTGAGTCAAACATACCTAAGAGCTCAGTCCTATCAACATACATGAGGAATTTAGACACGAAATACAGGGGAATAAACTTGAAGCCATCCATCAAGACTTTTAGCATTTGAGCATTTTACTAACCTCAAGAATGAGACTCCATGCATTATTCAATATGAAATTGAAATAGGTAATGGTACAACTTCGCCAATGAAATCAGAATCCCTCAAATCACCATGTAAAAATATCTTTAAATTTAAATTCGTAACTGTCTTAATTCATATTTAAGTGAATCAATGAGAACAGTTTCATCAGTCTTCCAAGTTTGACAGTTCTCTTACATTAACTTATACAAGCACCCATTTTATAGGATTATAGTGAAGTAATTGAATCAGAGTTTAAGAAGTTATTCACCTTTATAATGAAAAAAGCTGTTCCCTGTTTACTTACTTTTTCTCCTGTTCATCCCGAAAACCCAAAAACTTGTTGATGATAAATTGCTGAAACAGATAGAGAGCATTGATAAAAAAGCCAAGTAATAATAGAAATGTCACAACACTTCTGTGAGTATACAACATGTTCTTTATTTCGTGCAGAAAGAATATGAGTATCAAGAAGTTAAAAGAGGGACTACAAGTATTAATTAATCCCCAAAAAAGGATTGCATCTGGTTACTGCTCATTTTACTGACAGAAGGACAAAAGGTAAAATAATGTAAAATGAGGGGGGAAAAGTGTCTATTTCTTCAAACAAGAGTATAGCACACATTCAGGAAAAATGGAAACAACACATTCAAGGGAACACTACAATATAAGCAAGAAACTCAGACACTGACTGAAATAACCGGTGTTTTGAACACCAGCTGCAGAGGAATAAAGCATATAAAGAACTTCACCAAAACGTGGACATTCACAATCCCAATCACTGCAATATCTGAGCTGTTCCTGATTTTCCTCCAATCATTTTCTCTCAATCCTGTGTTTAATCAGAGGAAAAAAAGTCTATGATCAACAGAGCATACAGTACAATGTTAAACTTGAAAGAATATACTCTAGCAAATAGTAGGCTACACTGCTAAGTTGGAGTGAAAAATGTTTGACTTTACCAATTTCTTTGCTGCTGTATTCTCTATAAACATAGAGGCATGACCTGGCTGGCCTTCACACTTGATTTTCATCCCTAGACAAAAAGAAGAAGTCCAAAGTGAGACTTGAGATACGCTAAGACAAAATGAGAACAGATGAACTGTCACAATTCATAAAGTTAAAACAAAAATAATATAAAAATATTCAAATTTTTATTGACTGTAAGTAAAAATTTCAAAAGTATTGAAAGGACTAAAAATCATACCTAGTCTCTACAACAACAAACATGTAAGTGTACACATAGTATTTAATTCCACAGGACTATTTATATACAATCACATGAACAGCATTCAAGTCATCTGCTACAGAACAAAAAGAAAAGGTGGGGGGAGGAGTGGAAGGCTTATTGGAACATAAATGCTACAACTCCGAATGGCAGACCTCCAGCGCATTCCTTACATGTTTTAATGTCAATCAGCTTTTCAGTCTTCATAATTCCAAAGTCAAAGTAATTAAAGCAAGATTTCATTCTGCATAAGAAACACTTACACCAGATAGACCTCTCTCCATAGAAGACTCGCATTGTGTTGCCAGGGGAAGCAATACCTGTCAAAAAATACAGAAATTCTTTAGTCTTACAAAAATACAGGAACAAAAAGAAAAGACATAAGTGATAACTGATCCATAGGAGAAAAAAAACGAGGTACAACCTTGAAAACAAGAGGGATTTAAAGTCAGAAATGATATAAGATCCAAACTGTTTTTATCCTTCTGAGAATATTCACGAAAGCCTGGAGAGGAGCACTGATGTCTGACCAAGAGTTTAGATTCCAATATGACCTATTCTGTCTCTGATTTGGGGGTTTTAATTTTTTAAAATTGTTTTAATGTTCTTTCATGAACAATGACAAAGCAATTGTGAAAGAAGATATGAATCACTTCTAAGCTCTATCAGGAACATTCTTTTAGATTTTACAAACATAATAAACACTGGCCCAGCTGCGGCATGAGTGAATTTACTTTCATGCTAGTTTTCACTCCACTTCATATTAAACCATGTCATGACTTAAACTTAAAACAAACACCAAGGAATAATTTTCTTTTCCCTATATCTCCATAGCTCACTTCATTATTGCCTACCTTCATCAAGTCCAAACCTAATGTTCAAATCTTTGAAAGCTTTGCTTTCACTAAAACCTTTACTGGGAAGACTGCCAATTTCTTCATCTGAAAAGCAAACACAAAGAAACAAATATAATACAACACAAACAAACAAGCACTGGTAGAATACTAACGAAACCACTTGCTACCCTGAAAACTGCAAATCTAAAAGAAAAAAATTCTTGGTCAATAACATAGAAGGAAAAAAAAGTATGACAGTAAAACAGAAGAATCCTGGTTCGTCAAAGTAACATCCTTCTACTTTGTTTTCAAGGGAGTAAATTAGCAGAAGAATATAATAAGTATCTATTTTGAATGTTAAATCTCAAAATATCTTTTGTCTAACACAGCCATAAAACATGCCATATACTTGATTTATTTTAATCATTGAAATTAAGCATGAGAACATGAATGCAATAAAATGAGGATTTAAGATGCTATAAACTTTTCACTATCTTTTCCAATTCAGAAAAGCGTGCAACCATGTCCACACACTCACCTAAAAACCAGTTATTGTATCTAAAAGTTAAAATGCAGGACACTTGGTTTTAACTTGGGACATCAACAAATGTTTTTAAAAAATGTTAACGCCTCATAAATAGAGAACGTAAAAAATATGGGGGGGGGGGGGGGGGGGGGGAGACACTCGACAATAAAGGGAAAAAGCAATAACATAACAAGCAAAAAAACAGAAGATGTAACACATCATATCAGTTCCATGATCATCACAAACCTGAGGTGAACGATAAATGTATCGTTCTCGTAAATGTCCTCCCCTCAGCTTTGAACCTTCTAATAGCTTCAAGATACCTAGTAGAAAGTATGGAAATATCATTACAGACGGCTGGGCTCTCACCAATATCTCTTTAATTTTTGCAGTCGTAACAATCATAGTCTATGGTGAATTTGGTGCAGTAACAACACATTTCAGCAAGAAAAGGATAGGATACTACACTATAGGCAATACTGATAAGAAGTAAAAGGAGCAGATCTCACTAGAATGCTCATCCAAAACCTAAATTCAATAATTTTGAACATGCAATGTCCAAAAGCACAACCAATATTTAAATCTTGAAATAAGGAAGGAGAGAAGACACTCGTTTAGTCTGAAAAAGTACTTACACTCATTATTATATTCACTTGAGCAAAGACACCTATAGGAAAGTACAGAAAAGCAAAGATACAGAAAAAGACTATTTAATTTAAGAGATAACTCAATTTCAACACCAAAATGCAACTACTCTGACAATACTATAAGACAGTTATGACAATAATACTTAGATGTATGTATTTTTAACAAAATAATTAAAATAATCTGTACCACAAGAAAAATAAGGGGGGCTCTCGTGGCCTAGAGGTTAAGGTGTTGACCTCTCATTCAAAGGTCCCGGGTTCGATTCCGGGTAGCGACCGAAAAATTTTCTTCTCTAAATTTGTCTCCTTTCACCCCATTTCCTGCTCTCTAGCATTGTTCTGTCGTCTGCTTTCGTCTCCTCTTTCTACCCCCACCCCTTCACCTCCTTTGCCCCTTCCTCTGGGCTCCTGATTTTTTCTGCAGCCTTTCTACTGCTACTCCTTCGCTTCTTCTTACTGCTGTCTTTCAGCCACACCCCTGATCTTCTGGTAGGAAAGATCTACACTTAGCCTTCTCGGACAAGGGCAAAAAATCTCGGAGGGCCTGTGTGCAAGTTGCGCACGTTAAAGATCCCTTGGTGGTTTAAAATTGATAAGAGTAGGCTTCGGCCGCCACCCGGGCAAATTCAAAATTTTCTACCAACTGAAAATATTAGGTGGGTCCCGCGCGCTCATATGACCTTATGCAGTTGCGAGCGCCGTAAAACACTTTACAAAAACAAACAAGAAAAATAGAAGAATAAAAAAATCACACTGCAGAAGTTAAAACTCGTAGTATGTGTCTAAAGGAGTAAAAGTACGTTTTAAGATTTACAAAATACACCATTATACAAGACATGTACAAAAAATAAGAACATAACATAGAGCACCCCTTATCAGTGAACAATAAAACAAAACGCCAATAAAACGATCAGCACAACTTAATAAGATTTGCTGGGAATGAAGGAATGACAGATGGACCTGTCACCCAGCACAGCAGCTGGTCACTACTCCAATGCTCAGCTCATTGATTAGACCCACAGAATTAGGAAAAACACTGATGGTGTATTTTTCAATCTCTTCTTGAGAGTCCCAAATCTCTCACTGGACAATGTCAGTAAGTGAGTAGGATGAAAAACTTCAGCATTTTAATGACATTGAATGGTATAGCACTAAATCTCAATTCCATGCTCTGAAGACAATAAAAGCACTTTGACAGCTACTAACTTCAAGAAAGAAAAAGTATCCGTAGAATCATAACTACTGACATTGTGACAGGTTCTTTCCTTCAACATCATTACAGCCACAGCGTAGAGACTATTGCACTGTCTGCCCTTTTCCCCTCATCTAAGATCAAATTTGAACATTCGATACTCGGAGCACTCAGCTCAATAACCCATTAAGCTAAAGCCCTATAAGGAATGAAACACACAGATATAAGATCTCCAGCATTCAATTACCAAGTGTGGACAGTTTGAAGAATCTCCACTAAGTGTTACATGTATAATCCTGGATTCTACATTACAAATGATTTAAAGACACCACATCACAAGTTTTTATACATAATATAGTGTGTTCTTTGATGCTTTGACCATTTCTTTCCAAACCGATTTTATTCAAGGACAGATTGTATCTCAAGGTAAGTATTGTCTTTCATAGCTACTACTGAATTTAAAACGACAGTATAAAAATACCTAATCTAAACAAATTTAGTTGCCCATATGTGGATCACAACTTAAGAAAGGGAATCCTACTGTAAAACATGCAGTCAATAAAAAAAATTTTCAATACGAAAGACACACAGAACACTTACCAACTGGAGACGCATTTCATGTCCTGGAAATCACCAATAAAACGAAGGTTAATGTTTGCACAAACCTTACAAATTCACTAATTTTTGGGTTGTTTTTTTTATTTGGGTCTTATAAAATGCCATTTATCGTGAGTAGCCAATTCACTTCAGTTCATATTTATGAAAGTGTACGCTTTGCATAGCTTAAATTTTTTTTTTAAGTTATAAAGATCAATATGAAAAAAAGAATAAGCGGACTAATTAAAGTAAAAAAACATGGTAGGCCTACAGTGTAGAATAAGACAACTTTAATAAACCTTAAGCATGCAAGTTTTACTAATGAACATGAAATACGGACCTGGGACCCACGAGCGTAAATATCTCCATTGTCATCCTTGTCTGCACTGAAAGGTTCATGAGTCCACTTGTCCTGAAAATTGCAACCAGCAAGAGATATAAAACAATGAAATGCTTAAATCTATAATATTAAAGAACAGACAAAGGATGTTATGCATTAAGCCTGTCAGAGACAGCGTCAATTATGGATAGCTTTGTGTTCACGAAAAGTTCATCATTTATTAATTAAGGTTAAGAATTTGTTTTAATTGGAACTGGAATCGACTCAAGATAAAATATAATAAGATTAATTTCCTCTTTCATAAAGTCTTTTAAGAATGAACTATCAATTTTATTAAGCATAATAATCAGCACTACTATCACAACCACATGTATTTATTTAAAGAGACGCACTTACATAGCAGTTGAGTGACAGAAATAAGCTAAATTAGGAAACTTCAAAAAAATCTTAGGGGGGCCCAAAGTCAAAATTAGGCTCAAAATTATGGAATTTGAGTTGTAGACATTTTTAGCTTCCTCAGCCTCTCCTACAACTATTTCATGGCAAAAGAACCCCCAAAACCGTATTTTTTCCCATACCAGGCATGTTTGTCACCGCCATTTCCTCATAAAGTTAGTATTTAATTTTTCTTTATCGGCTGTTTTCTCAAAACGCAACTTTTCTCTATACTTTTTTTAATAACTCCACCATTTTTCATCCAATCTTCATGAAATTGTAACAGAATGAAGAGAAGATGTAATACTAAAAATTTGTCTGTTGAATTTAGAATTAAGGAATAGATTTTTGTTGGTGGTGTCTGGAGTGTGGATTTTCACGGATTTTTTGCAAACTTGAATGCTACCTCAGGAAAAAACTCATTAAAAATTTTCTAATTCGTTTAGGAAAAAAGCAACAAACTTTTTGATCTAATGTTTGTAAACACGCATGCAAAAAAACCAATCAAATTCCATGAGCGATAAGTGCGGTATTCATTATGCAAGACATGTCAACAAAATCCAATATGGCCGCCGTATCCATGGAAACGAAACTTTTTTCTTAAATTTGATGGCGGATTTTAAGACTCCTTACTATGCTTGTTATATGTGTCTGAAATTTGGTAAAATTCGATCAAGTAATAAGCGAGATACCCATCAGGTGTAGCCCCCCCCCCCCTCCCCCCTTAAGAATCTTTCAATCAAGTTTCATCCTCCCCACCATTATACACACACATGTTTTTATTTGTCTGTGATGGCGACAAAGACCATCTAGTCATCTTGGGGTCCTGGGGTGAGAGCATAGAAGACTGGTCAGGTCGTTCTGCACTCAGAAAGTTCTGTCACAATACAGACAAGGGATGGTAGCTGCAGTCAGAGACCTCTTTTTACTGTCTTGTGCTGCCCTGCATAGCTGCAGCAATTTATTTGCTTTCACAAATCCCTACCCTATGGTCGCCACTTGACTCTATTCCAGGCAGTCTGCATCCATTTTGTGAGGTCGATGCTGAAGGAGGAAGCTTGGGGGCTTTTTTCTTAACGTTTCTTCTAAACTCCATGAGAGAGTTGACCTTGTAGTAGTTCACCAAACAGTAATTTCTTTGGCTGCTGATGGTCTGGCATGCAGACTATGTAACCTGAACAGCAAAGTTGTGATTGCATTAAGATTGTGAAAACGCTAGGCAGGCCAGCTCAAGTGAACACTTCAGGGTTCAGAACATTATCCAGCCACTTGACACTTATGAATCTTCTGAGATAGGTGGTGAGATAGTGGTTTTGAATCCTGGCAAGGAGCTGGGTAAACATGATCCATGTTTCGCAGCCATAAACCAGAGTAGTTAGAACTATGAACTAATACACCTTGAGCTTGGTCACTAAGGTGATACCTCTCTCCTGTTCCATACATTCTTATGGAGTTTGCTGACGGTAGCGCTCACTCTGGTGTACCAGGCAATCACCTCAAACTCAAACACCTCAAACTCAAACACAAACATACAATGCATACATAATCAAAAAGACAAACACAATAACAAGACGAACCGGGAAAACTGGGACCACATCCATATGTGATGTCAGCAGAATGGCTTGTAATTCTGGCTTCGTTCCCTTCCACGTCATCAAGCCAATTGGTCGGTTTTCCACTCCAGACTGATAGAAAAAAGTGGGGGGTTTTTAAAAGGGGAAAGTACAAAGGATGGAATTTCCAATATCCCTTCAAATGACAGGCTCAGAGAAAGATAAAAATCCTTTCCATTACTCCATTTTTATAACTTACAACCAACAATGAATCATATTAATAACTAAAAGGTTGATCAATATTTTGTTCATGTATGCAGCTAGTACCAGAGTTATAAGAATAGAAAAAATAAATTATACTTTACTGACCCTCTATTGGAAAAAGCGACAGTGTACTGTGTGTTTTCAGCAACTTATTTGAACAAAATACAAATTCACAGTGAAAATACTTAGAGAACATAAGCATACACACGACCCCCTCCCCTCCCTCCTTCCCTCTCTCTCTTTCCTTCTCTCTCTCTCTGAGTGTCTGACATTACAAAAATTATAACACGTAAACAAAAACACCCACCTCCAACACTCGAAATTCCAGTCCAATTTCATCAGCTTGTTTTTTCAAGTATGCCAGTGCAGCATCTGGACAGACACAAAGCCATCAAGACATGTCTTGAAAAGTCCATAAGGACAGATACTTAGCCAGAGGGATAAAGTGAATAAGACAGTCAGAAAACAATAGATCATGGTGGAGGCCACGATACGGTATAAAAAGAAATTTAAAAAAAAACAGAATCAAAGACCAGTTAGCGAGAGAAAAATTCCAGAGTGCAGTCCTTTGAAAACATATGATTCAAGGACATCTTCAACAAAGTTTCACATGTCATATGCAATTGTTAGTTATCAGTGTGAGTGTGCCTCTCCTGTGTTAGCAAAGATCTTATCATACGTAGGGCTTGCTTTATCTTGATACTGTGTGTTATACTTGTACACATACACAAAAATTCTGAAGGACAGTAACTGCGACTGGATCAACAAAGCAGGTGGCCTTTGCAACATGTTGCTTTTCTCTCATAATGTTTTTCCTCGAATCTATGATTTTGAGTTTCATCTATATCTTCAACAAGTGGTGATCCTATTAAAGCTCTATTTTTAGAGATTTTTTCAATGATACGGTAGAACTGAACCTGCTCTAATGACCACCTGTATAAGACAATAATCTGCATAATTGGCCACTTCTCATGTTTCCCCTCATGTTTATTTTCACATTACTGTGTCACTGTGTAAGATGTCTACAAGTCTAAGAAGGCCACTTTGTTCCTTGACAATGGGTGGCCATTCTAGGCGATTTCGACTATTATTTTTATTACCTCTATTAATTGTCAACTTTTCTGAAGTGAATTTCTGAATTTAATGTAATCAGTTTAAGTAGGTATAGAGGTCAGGAATAAGAAATTAAATATAGGCCTACATCTGATGAAAGAACAACTAGACTTTAATCTATTTTCTTTAACAGTCCTGTTCTCTTTTCTAAGGTCCATAGGTCCATAACAATTTCAAGAAGATGACAAATAATCAGGAACGATAAGGGAAAGGGAAGATCGAACTTGTAAAATGTCAGTCCTAAAGAAAATCTTTTAATATTATTTTGTTTAGACCCAGATCTAATGAAAATTTCATTACAGAACACTGAACCCACTCGATCCTGGGTTCATCATGAACATTTTGATGTCTGTCATTAAACATCTGAATCCATTCCTTTACCACAGGCTACACCCTCACTCATCGAATTTTTTCGCTATAGGGCCTAAATTAAATAGCGTAGTCAGTAATCTGATCGTGTACCTCCCATGATTTCAAATTCTGAGCATTCAGGAAACAAATTTTTTTTTTAAATCTTAAGTTAAAGTCACACTTTAAACTTCTCTTGTTTTCCACATGAGGAGGTTCCTTGAGACAATAATAGATAGTTGTATTGCGCGAATCCCCGCTCAACGGCAAGCTCTGCACTTCACATACTATTACCAGCTAGTACCCCCCAGCAGACCTGAGAATATTCTGAAACAATCTCAACTTCCTGGGAAGCATACTACAGTGTAAGCAGCCATTTTTAATTTATAGGCACATAAACACTATAATAAACATATTGACGAGACCTTTCGATGTTTATGGCAAGGTACCAATTCTCACTTGGGTGAATAGAGGAAAATTGGTAAATTTTAACTTTCACTCCTGCACTCAGATGCACTGCTTCGGGGGTCAAAATGTAGATCTAGATCTAGATCTATATCTAGATAGTAACTGTTTGCCGCAGATCACACAAATTATTATTTTCAAGAAAATTTGTCACCTAACTGTAAAATATCAAATTATGAGTTAAAATGTAGGCCGGCACTATATCTCCGAACGTTCGGGAAAATAAAGCTGGGCACTATTTCTCCGAACGTTCGGGAAAATAAAGCTGGGCACTATTTCTCCGAACACTGTGAAATCTCACCCTTTCCCGCAAATTTCGGATATTATATAGATCTATAATTATAGTATAGGCCTACCAAAGATTGTTCGTATACAATATGGTTCAATCGGTCCTAAAAAAGGTCCACAGTAAATATTTATAAAAAGAAATGCTACAATTCCAAACAGTTTTTCCTACAGATATGACGTTTGCCTATGAAGGGTGCTGCTCTTTTTACGGAGGGTTATTGATAACGACACATAGAACTGGCATCTGCGTTTGTCACTGCTGCGACCAATGTACTGACACTGGCAAGCCCCTTAATGTGTGTGATCCATAATTTACATGTAATATCCTGCACTTTTTTAAAATTACGCACATTTAGGGTTAAAACAGCCAAATCTTCTTCAGACAGGTGGACACACGCCCTTATTTGTTAATGTTTGTTGTTGTTTGTGGGCTGTTCTAATTTTGATTTCTTTCTGTTGTGAAACCTTTCTTTTTCACGTTTTTACACTCATCTAAAAATCTCTAGACTAGCTAGCTCTTGAAAATTGAAATAGATATAGACCCAAAAATTTGCCCCTGTGTGTGTGTGTGTGTGTGTGTGTGTGTGTGTGTGTGTGTATGTATGTGCGTGTGTGAGTGTGTCTGTGTGTGGTAGTAAGTGGAGAGTGAGGAGTGTGTGTGTGTGTTTATTTTTCGGGCCTTATTTCAAATTTCAGCCTTTATTTTATTCAGTAACAGTAACAGTTTAAAGTATACAAAAATAGAAACACAGGATCCATTCACTCCAGGGCTCATGAGTCGTTCATCTCTTCCAGTTTCACTCATTCATTCAATTCCCGTGTTCTCTCTCGCGGCTCATCCCCGTCCTCATGACTTTCATACCCCACCCCCTCCCTCCAGGCACACACAAAGAAAACCTCACTCATTCCCTTGCACCCTGCGAACCATGGACAATAATACAGGCAAAACACTGCTTGGGCTGCATTCCTTTTGTTCGTGAGCTGTGGACCAGGCCAGGGGAGGGTCGGTGTCGTCTTGTAGTTGCTGTCACCTGTGGATACACTCGCACATTCTTCCTTTCACTTTCACCCACTCTTTCACTCACACTGTCTCTCCATCCACAGCTCAACTCGTCATACGTTCAAAAGTTGCCCACTGGTCATGTTTGGTTAGTGTGTGTACATGTGCATGATGGTGGTGGGTGTGTGGTGGGTGTTAGTGAAGGCTGTCTGTAGGCGGGCTTGCCATGCGGTGTTCCTTCCCAGACCAGAGGGCAGAGGCAGAAAGAAAGTTGGCGCCGAACTCTCGCAATAAATAGGCAAAATATCACGAGACCGGAAGCCGGAAACCATTCGGAGAAGTAAAGATCGGCACTATTTCTCCGAACGTTCGGAGAAATAGTCACTTCGTAAAATGTAACCCCCCATATTTTCTTTTACCCCAGTGGAGCAGGCCCTCCTGGAACCCCCTGATTGGTCCAAGCATGTCAGTCTCTATAATTAAGAACAATCATATTTAAAAAACTATTAATTTGAAATGGAAATGAAGTTGATATATTCATGTTCAGCGCATCAATATTTCTAGTAGAAAATGGACAACTGGTAGCAAAGTGTGAGACGGGAGGGAAAGTAAAAAAATACCTAAAAATTTGGGTAAAGTGCCTTTCCTTTAAGGACACAATTCAATGTCGAGCCCGCAACTCGAACCCCGACCCCCCAACCTCACGATTACGAGTCCGGTAGCTTAACCACTAGACCACCGACGCCACACACAAAAATTCTGGATCTGTACATTAACTCCTGTACAGATCAAATGCATCCTGTCTATTAGGCCTACTATACAACAAGTTATAGTGGCATTGGCACAGATTCTAGACTATACTCACATAGGACATAGATCTAGATCTACTAGATCTAGCTCTAGAGCCAAAGTTTGCCAAGGGCAATTCTCATTCAAACTAGAATCTAATAATATTCAGGATAGAATCTTTCTTTAAAGTTAAAGCAACTAGATTCTAGATCTAGAATCTAGATCTAGACTCTAGTATTAAACAGTTTGCAAAAGAACCAGTGCTTACCATAATCAGGAGTTGGTTGCATCGTGTTGATGCGAAGATACTCGCGGAATCTGCTAACTGCAGGGTTCTCAGGCCCATCGGCGTCTGCCATCTTTGCACAGTTGTGCGAAGTTGTGATCGTTGGTAGCCTAGGTGGCCAAATCTATCTCAAAAACAGGCAAATATGCAGCAGGTGCAACAAGTTTCAGCTGTCTAAACGACTTTTTAGAACAACTGCGAATTTATAAAACTGGGAAATCTAGATCTAGATATATTACTAGAATCTACACAAGAACACTGTGTATAGAAACTTGACGCTTCTTCGGCACACAGGACACAGACAATGCTTTGTAACATGAGGTCAACCGGCGTTTTCCTCAAGGGTCAAAGGTTGTGAACCTTGCCCTAGATTCGATTCAACAGCTGACAGTCTGTGATAAGTGATAACTCTACTGTAATAAGGCCAATATAATAAATATGCCCATGTTATCTCAAAAGATGAGTGTTCGATAATGTTTCTGAACACGCAAAACAGACAATACACACATTATCATGTTCATGGGGCAAGTGGCGACTGAAAGAAAACAGGCAACAGTTCATTCTTCGTTTAATTTAAATTTCGAGCTGCAGGTAAAATTTAGCTCCTCGGCTTCTATTTCTTCATAACAGAGGGGTGGGGAAATTGGCTGGGTCATAGAAGGAAAAGAAAAGATAAAACGTTGGAAGTAATTGAAAATATGCAAAATTGTTGGCACATAATAAGAATCTTTTTCTCTTTTCTTATTTCATGACATCAGATCTGGATCTATAGGCTGTTGTTTCTAGGCATGTAGGATATAGTAATGTAGCAGGAATAAGAATTAATTTGGACAGGAAAACACAAGTGTTTGGGAGGTCATCAGAATGACTGTGTTGTGTAGGTACCTTACTTTAGGCTACTTTTTCATCCTCTGTTGCCGTTATAAGCGTTGGGGGGAGATGTAGTTTTCTATAGTTTGCCAGCTCTGCAACTTTTTCAATTGGGATATTATACTTTCTCGGGGTTTCATTGACTCCCTCAATCGAGACGAGGTATCTTACCAAGGTCGTCTCGCCCTCAATCCATCTTTTGTGTAGGTACCAAATAGCAGAAATATTATAAAGTGAACAACTCAATGCCCCATGTGTTGTTAAGGCGCTCTTAGTAGCCTAATCATTCGAATCCCCTTAGGAGAGTTGTATTCTACGTGTGTGTGTGTGTGTGTGTGCATGTGTGTATGTGTGTGTGTGTGTGTGTGTGTGTGTGTGTGTGTGTGTGTGTGTGTGTGT
>NW_004797274.1:1658960-1660364 GCF_000002075.1 Aplysia californica
GGTATTTCTATGAAGAGGACGTCCGGTAGATTTTACTGTGGTGTTGGTTAGAAGACGACACTTCAAGCTGTTCTGGAGTACTCTTGATTCTTTGAAGAACAGGGTGGCTAGTCATGGGGCGGGTCGGCACCTATATAATACGCTTCTTTCGCACTCAACCAGGGCACGTGCCATGCTTGCTATAGGCTATTCCTACCCCAGACAGATAGCCTACGCCTCTCAATAGCTGCACAATCATGCCTAGACGGTCAGTACATGTATCTCCAATCTGTCTGTCTGTCTGTCTGTCCACTGTCCAATAAGAACGTATAGATTCATGCCCAGCATGCTGCACTGGAGCGGATTGCCCTTGTTCGAATCCTCAATTAATGTGGCAATTTGTACCTCAGATGCTTTGAATTTGGCTCTCCACTCTTTGAATTAGTGCGGACCTATCTGAGATGGACTTAAATTCGGAGGTCCGGCCTCCTAATTTGCCTTACTGTGCTGAAAGGGGCGTGAAACCAATACAAAGACATTGTATTCTAGTTTGGATGTGGGCTCCTGTATCACGTCTGGTTTGCGTTGAGCGTAACTGTAAATGTATCAATTCATGAATATGTCTCTGTTGTACTGTTCCTTCCTTCGGGATGGCCACAAATAGTTCTGTAACCATGATCAACAAATTATTTTGGACATTGGGAAATGAATATCCCAGTCTCATGGGCCGGTTTGCACCAGTAAACTCTAGACTGTGTGCCAATCAAACATTTCACTGGGGAAACGAAGAGGATTTCAAAACAAGGCGGGCTTTCCAACAAAATTGATCATGGCTGAAAAAACCACACACCAAATAACCCTCTTGTGATAGCTGGGATTAAAGCCATTCACGTCGTAAACAGAATGAGCCAAAACCTCGCGAGAGATGTAGAGATACACAATTCATTCGTTCCATTCACATACAAAGCAAGGAGTAGTTCAACTATTATTTATAGCTTTTATTATTCACTTCAAGAGATGCCTCTGAAAATCTATTTTCCCCGGACTGTGCTTCGGTGTTGCACCCAATAGATCTAGACGTGAATTCGCCACTACCCATAATCAGAGAAAGTCTTTATCAAGTACATTTCTATCAAACTACTGGTATGCTGTAATCCCTTTCCAGTGTTGACCTTGACAGTAAGACCTGCCTCTTAGATACATAATGTAATGTGAATTGTGTCGATGACAATATTTCGTTTATTACATTACACAGCTATACACTTCGGCCACCCTCATGTCTCTTGCCATTAACGGAAGTAGGAGCCAAAAAGCCTTTTAAGATAGTTTATATTTTGATAGTTAGGATTCTGATTTTGCGATTCAAGTTTCACGCAAAAGGTGTTTGTGTGTGTGTGTGTGTGTGTGTGTGTGTGTGTGTTAGTG
>NW_004797274.1:1661009-1664193 GCF_000002075.1 Aplysia californica
TTTAACACACACACATATGAAAGGTTTTGAATGAAATGTTTTCGACAGATTACGCCCAAACTGTAGTGAAGCATGATACATAAAATCTCCCACAATGGGCGACGTTCTTGCTTGTGGTGGGAAGTGGACATGCTTTTGGCAGCTGATGGGGCGTGTCGCGATATGTGGTATATACAGAGAGAGGAGTAGCCTGAGTTGTTATTTGTTTTAGTAGAGGTTTTACGGCGCTCGCAACTGCATAAGGTCATATGAGCGCCAGAAGATTAGAGCTGTTACAAGAGAGTAACAAACATAAAAAAGAAGAAGGGGAGATAAGGACGATAGGTGTTTGCTAGGAAAGAAGAAGCAAACCACACCAGAGCACCCGCCGACCACCCACAAGTCTGAGTTAGTGAAAATGTCTGTCTGTGTGTCTGTCTGTCTGTCTGTCTGTCCACGCATTTCAGCCTCCCCTCCCCCATCTCTCTCTCTCTCTCTCTCTCTCTCTCTCTCTCTCTCTCTCTCTCTCTCTTTCTCTCTCTCTCTCGCTGTGTCTCTCTACTCTCTTTCTTAGCTCGCCATCATCATAATAATAATATTGTTGTTTAAAGGTCCAGCCACCTTCCACGTACTTTATGCACACATTTTTCATTCAAAGCTTCTGTAGCCGAGACGTTTTTCCTGGCCAGAGTCAAAGAGCTCTATCTGCACAAGTAACGTACTAAATAATGCACATGGAATCTTTTTGGACTTAAGGCTCGCATGACGTCCTGTTGACATTTTCTTAGTAAGAGTAGACATTTTTGATGAGGTTGCTACTGTCACTAACTCCATCCAACTGCCTTGACCCTTCCGTACAGACAGCGCCACAGAATTGAGGAGACAACAGAAGGTGCAACCCCCCAACCCATCCCCCCAACCCCCCCCCCAAAAAAAAAAAACCCAACAACCTAACCCAAACAAACAAACAAACAAAACAAGAAAATACGAAAAACAAGGAAAAAAGAAAAAGAAATGTCGCGTTCGTTGCAGACTCTGCAAGAGCATTATGATCCTCGCAAATCCAAGATGATCTATTTTTCCAGTGGTGCTCATTGCTTTCTGATACTTATTCATTCTTATTACACAATGTACATGGACATTACATTGTTATATGTGTATCCCATCTGTAACAGCAAGCAAGGGCAAATGAAATGGCATGCAGCAGGTGGCAATACTATAGAAGAAGAAAAAAAACATTACTTGCAACCCTTAGTTCGTTATTGTCTTACTGTTTAATAACTCTCCCCAACCACCAATTAAATTGTTCTCCTGATCTTCACTTTAAAAAATATTTAAAAAATATTGATAACAACAGTTCGTCCATTAACGTTTGATGGTGACCAATGCAGGGACGGAAGCCCGCCTCCTAAATTATCTAATCCGTGTCGATGGGGGACATCTTCATTTTAAAAGAGATGACCAATGCATTTGCAGATGAGAATGATAATAGTATTCTTATAGAGATTTAGAATAAAAACGAGGATTTGCTATGGCCAATGAGACCAATTCTGACAGAGGAGAGTATGCCACATTTTGAGCATTTAAAAGCTTATTTTAATGATAATACGTAATATATTATGTAATTAGCATTTATAGGCCTATGCGCATATCTGCGCTTAACGACAGCATGGTGAGTGTTACATTGACTTTACAACCATTACTAGATCTAGAAGGTCTATTACCCCAGTAGACCCTTGAACACTCAGTCATTCTCGGCCTCGCCCGAGCTTCAGTTCCACTTGTGAGTGTACGCAGTCTGCGGGCCTCTCTATAATTGTAATTAGTTCGCATGCTAATGTTTATCAAGGGGAAGACCACGTAGATCTTGGAGAATAGTCACAGAAATAGATGTACAGAAAAGTGGGAAGATATTGAGTAGCACCAAGCAGCTATAGCCCAGGATAGGAAAAGGTGGAAAGTGTTCGTGGCCTATACCCTGGTTCAGCGTGAGAGGGTAATGATGATGATGATGATGCCAATGTCTGGCATATGACCAATGCAGAGAATATTTCTAAAGTGAAATAGAAGGATAAGGATACTTAAAGGTTGGGCTGTCTTGTGGCTTCTGCTTCAGCCGATGAGATCAATTCCGACAGAGGAGTTTTCCACGTTTTTAGCATTAAAAAGCTTCACTTCCACGTGTGGATGTGCGCAGCTTGCGGGGCTCTCTAACTCTCTATTGATTTCAGCGTTCCTTATTCATGAAGAACATCATTATGTCTTGCTGCCCTTTGTGACTTCTCTTAACTCAAACGAAAACTACGCTCTGCTCTGTGGACTCAGTGGCGTCGGTAGCTTTGTGCCATGGTTAGGCTACCGGATCCGTAATCGTGAGGGGGTTCGAGCCTCAACCTGGTCTGACGTAGTGTTTTTTAGGAGGCCCACTTTACATGAACTTCCTATTTGGCTCTGTCCTTTCGGATAATGGACGTTAAACTCGGGTGTCCCGCCTCTTAAATAATCTAATAGCGTTAACAGGAACGTTAAACATTTACCATTTCCCCATTTTTTTTACTGTGAACTCTGTGGACTCCGTAAAAAAAACCGACGCTCTTCCCTCAGTGCTCTGTGGACAGGACGATGGTTACTTCCTCATGTCGGACTAATCCATTACTCAGCTGTCTCCCTTCCGCTGCCAAGACAGCAGCGCCTGCCTCGAGTACTTGTCACCCCGTCTGTCACTGAAATAATTACCACTCTTGTCTTTTCTCTTGTTTATTCATTTTTCAGACTTTGACCGCGACGGTATCCGACTTTTGTGCCCCGTTTTTCATTTATTTATTTTTTCTCACCTTTTCTTTTTGCTCCTTTCGTTGATTTAATCTTATGCCTATAATGATTGAAATAGATTCCTCACTCGTAATTTTTTAAAATAAAATTAATTATTTTACGATAGTGCGCTTAGACAGCTTTATTTCTTAAGCAGCTTTACTATAAGCAGTTCCTCTATTCTTCTAGTTTGCTTTTGTATTTCATTTGGAGGTATGGGAAACGTTTGCTGGTTATGTTTGTTCCCGGAGCTGTTTGTGAGTGGGTTTGAACCCAAGAACAATTTGAGTCGATAAGTACAACTTTGCTGTCTTAAAAATTGCATACAACAATACCCTTGACTCCCAGCTGGTGATAATAATACCCCCCTCCCCCGCCATTCTAAGCGATCGTT
>NW_004797274.1:1665029-1666520 GCF_000002075.1 Aplysia californica
AGATCTTAAAAAGAAAACATTCAAAAAATTATTTTTTTTAACCTTGACTTGTATTCAAGATAGACGGGTATTTTTTTCATCGAAAGCAAGCCAAATGAACAAACTTTAAGACATACTCCACATGCCCAAAAATTGACGAGCGTCTGATTCTACCTCGTCGATACGACATGGACAGTGTTTCTTCTCATCGCTTCACTGTCAAGGCATTCGATACAATGATTTTAAGGGCTTGCTTTGCATGACATGACTGATACATAACTATCCTGTTGGGAAGACGAATGGCAGACACAAAAAGGCATATTCAGATGACTGTTCTGGTCTCACCAGCGTACACTGGTGACATCTTTGTCCTCCTTAATTTCACTGATATTGTTGTCACCATCATTTAACTTAGGCAGAGTAACAGGATTTAATCAACCGATAAACAAAATCAGGCCCAACTGAGAAGTGATACGGAAGCAACAATGAGCCCATTCTCGGATCCCGTTCCTAAGGGAACAACCATTCATTTGTCACCGCAAAATGTCAAATATTGTTAGCTCAGTCTCCGCTCTGACCATTGTGCTACCTTAGAAACAAAGTTCTAACATTTTTTGGCCGTTTTGAGTTACTAAGACCACGAGGTCAGAAACAAACTGTTCTACTTACTCTATCAAAATCGCAAGATTATTCGGAGACGTTATCAAGAAATTCAAAGACTTGCATTTGAAAAAGCTCGACATGTTGTGACACTCAAAACTAGGCACTGTGCTGATAAAACTGCAATTCTAAGATAATGATTGGTTACTGACAGCTTACGCTACCCGGGCAGGAGTTGACAGCGTGAGAAAATTCCAGGTCCACAGAACATAACAGGTTTTCGAGATATTTCACAACTTCCAATACTTTTTTATCCACCCTCGTATAAGGCGTCCTTCGTTGCTATTGGGAGAACAAATGTGTTATTGAAGAATAAAGAAACACGAGACATGAGACTTCACCTGCCTGTTGATGCGTTTGGTTTTGCTATCTGTTTCACTTCATTGACCTTACCAAAAGTCAACGTATACCCAAGGACCATTTATAACCTCCTATTGGGCGTACCCCACGTCCGGCTCCATATTATTGTTATGTGATACTGAGAATACGAGCAGCTGCTTTCTAATCTGGGTTTCTGATCTATAGTTAAGTGTTGGGATGATGCTTAAAGTGTTGGCGTATAATACGATATTTCAGGGTGTCTGACCGGGATCTATGGTGTAGCGGTTAGGCGCTTAGCCGCGCACACAGAAGGCCTGGGTTCGATTTCCATCTGGGAGAATTTTTATTAAGTATCTCGGTCTTTCTTTTGGGATGATGTTTCCCTCTCAACCTGGGTTGGCCCTGACAGGCAGGATCGAAGCCTGCACCCGTTATATTCTAAATTGTGTCGAAGGGGACGTAAGAACACCTATAAAAAATGAATGTGGAAATGTGTATGTATGTGTGTGTGTGTGTGTGTGTGTGTGTGTG
>NW_004797274.1:1669914-1671431 GCF_000002075.1 Aplysia californica
GAGAGAGAGAGAGAGAGAGAGAGAGAGAGATTGAGAGGGGGCGGTGGTTCAGCGTAATTGACTATAAACCATCAGATACTTTGGAAACCTACAGGACTCTGTAACTCTGGTTTTTACCTGGACTTGCATATAATTAACGAGTTTTTAACGGTTGTTACTATCTCTATTAGAGTTGAAGTGGGAAGAGGTCACGATTTTGAGCACTGTCCAGTCACACTGATAAGGTTTTCCTTCAGTTTATGATGCCCCACAGTTCTTTGACAACTTAACAGATAAGACAAACTTTCAAATGTCACATCGGACAGAGATCTGACAGTTTTTTCCGTGTTACCGAAGCACGTTCATTCTTTTAGGGGTCCTACCATGAAGCCAATAGACTTTTCCTTGTTATTGCCAATCCAAATCACGTTCATAAGTACCAGATTTTGAGTCTGGAAGGACGTTAAACTCAGGCAAAATAAAGTAAAACAAAGTATGAAAACGTAAAACGATGAAAAGCAAAGCAAAACCAAAGAAAATCAAAGAAAAGAAAGCAAAACGAAAAGACAAACCTTCCATTGTGTAGCACCGTCTATCCCTCTTCCCCTATTCTGTTGGGAACGAACCCGCGACCACCGCAGTATACTAGATTGCCTAATGTGGCGAGGTGAGGGTAGTTTCTGGTCCCCCCCTCCTTGTTCTTTCTTCGCAACGACTCAATTGTCAGAAAGCCCCCTGCAGGGCTGGTGTCACCAGCGTTAATTATTTGAGTGCCTCAGATTCTTGGTCGTGTTTTTGCGGTGCGCCAATTGTGTGTTTTCACAAATTCCGTCGAAGTAGAAGTTGGGAAGAAAAGTACGGTAACTGTGAAAGGCAAATAGTTCATTGCGTCTGGCTGAGAGTTGGTTATTCAAAATAGGGTTGTTCTCGGTGCAGTCTAGAGTATCATTGTTCTGCAATGGAAAATTGTGATGTGTGGTGTTTAAATGAATGTAGTTTTGTTTTCTGATTGTTCTTTGTTCGTCCATAGAGTTTCATGGTGGATGGATGGGTATAGCGAGAAGGAGGAGACGACAACTTACCAGTGACGGAGTGAGTACATAATATATCGTAATGGTTTACAATAAATACATTATACACACACCTACGCACACATTTATGGGCACACGCACACAAACAAATACCTACATACATACACATGCACACACACACACACACACTCTCTCTCTCTCTCTCTCACACACACACACACACACATACACACACACACACACACACACGCACACACACTTGGACGAGAAAACACAAGTAAATACTCAGCAAGTAAGCGAGAGAGAGAGAAAGAGAGAGAGAGAGCGAGGGAGAGAGAGAGAGAGAGAGAGAGATAGAGAGAGATAAAGAGAGAGAGATATAGAGAGATAAAGAGAGAGAGAGATTTAGAGAGAGAGAGGGGGGGAGGGAGAGAGAGAGAAAGAGAGACAGGCAGACAGACAGACAGACAGACAGACAGACAGACAGACAGACAGACAGACAGACAG
>NW_004797274.1:1676734-1678326 GCF_000002075.1 Aplysia californica
ATAGAGAGAGAGAGAGAGAGAGAGAGAGTAGGGAAAAGGAAAGAGAATATAAACTGTAGACAGACAAAGAAAGAACAATAATTATTATAATACTTTTTTTTTAAATAGACAAAAACGAAAACTGCTGACAGCCATGGAGCTAAAAGGCCAATGCGTCCTCCTCTGTACTGTATGCCCGCGTGTACTTTTGAAAAGTGGTGGCCGGACAAGAATATTATCACAAGTCGGGAGGCAATAATACTGTTGTCCTTTCTCATTCCCAGCACTACAAAGGGTTCTATTTTGATACGATCAGTTGGCTAAGCTCGGGGATAGTCGTATGAGGACAGAAATCCTCTTCCACCCTGTTCTGCTTTATGAAAAGGGAGAAGGGCGATCTCGTTTAGATACCCTGAGTCTGCAGTGCAGTGGCCACTTTTTTGTGTCACGACGCTGTGGAATCAGACGCTCGTCAAACTTTTGGGCTTATATGGCTTTGTTGGTATAATTTTCACTGTCGATTTGCTTTTCTTTTGTTGAAAAAGACACTCATCTATCTTGCTTAGAAGTCGACATATTAGCATTTGATGGAGGCGGGGGTCGCCTGTTGTCAGAGGTAAAATTATCGAAAAAATGTACACCTTATTTTGGTGACTTGCAAAGCGGTAGAGTCCATGGATATAGCAAATTTACATTTTCCGTGCCTTTGATCAAAGTTTTCCCCCGTAAAATCCACTCAGAAATATGTTTTAAAATTGACTTAAAATGTGTTGAGTCGAAAACAAAAAATAGTTCGATAAAAATTGACCAACTGCTGGAAAAATGTCGTTTTCTTGGATTTCTTTAGTTTTACGAGTGCATGGTTTGATCTCATTGCCACACGTTCACTTCTACAAGTCAAACAAGATGGGTAATCTTGCAACTGGCCTCCACCTACGATGTTTTGTACGTAGCACCCTTTAAACATATCTGTCAGCTGACCTTGACTATGAGCGATACTTAACGCCTACATCCCAGTACCAAAATAAAAGACACACTATTATTATGTTCTCCAGATAATTATTAGGCCTTTGTTTCCAATGCCGAAATCGAACTCATTGTTCCGAATTGCATTTGTGGGGTGCGGACGGGGATGTTGAGAGGGGGGTATTTTTAGCTGGCAACGCACTTACACCGGTTCATGCTTTCGCTCTAGCAACAACAACAAAAATATATATCTTTATGCAAGACAGAAAGTAGGTCATAACAATAATAATAATCATACTGGGACGCCAGGACTCCATTCAGAATGTCTTTCACTTGAACGCTAAAAATAGTTCGATAACGACTCCGTGACCTCTACAAGGCAAGCAGTATTTACAGCCTCTGTCTACGGATAGATCTAGGCCTACGCACCGAGTTGTAATTTACAAGTGCTAGTCCAGAAAGACTTAACAACAACAACAACAACAATGTCATCATCATCATCATCATCATCAACATCATCATCATTATAGACAACAACATTAGCATCATCATCAACAACAACAACAACAACAGCAGCAGCATCAGCAGCAGCAACTAAAACAGCAACAACAATTACAATGCCAATAACAAAACAAAAACAACGCTAA
>NW_004797274.1:1680666-1684297 GCF_000002075.1 Aplysia californica
GAGAGAGAGAGAGAGAGAGAGAGAGAGAGAGAGACTCGAGTGGACACAAACAAACAGATGTCACCAAGCCTGACAGCGATAAGATAACGGCACCCGCGGATCCGCCCATGCCTTGTACTCATTATTGACACTTCACTTGACAGAACCGCGCTCACTCGTTGCGCTAATAGACATCTCAAACCACGAAAGATGTGCTCAAACATGGCCTGGCTTTTGACTGATTGAAATCTAATATGCCCCCCCCCCAATCCCCCCACGAACTTTTGTGGAAAACAAAGCTATATAGACTAAATAGCGTGATCACCATGGGGCAAGTTGTCAGCGTGATTGAGTTTAGATCCTACAAGCACTTATTGTTGTGTGTATTAATTTTTATTCTTTTTTGAGTAATACTTATTGCATGGTTTTGTTTTAACATGAACAGAAAAAATATGCATTATGAAACATGAACCTCTGCTGGACAAAAGTAAAACTCAGAGGCCAAGAAGTTTTTAGAACCCCCGAATAAAGCCGTGTACTGTACTCTTTGAGTTTTTTGTTTTTTTTAAATATAAATTCTGATTGGCACGTTCATTTGGCTGGTTCCGCTTGTCTTTTAATGAAGCTAATCTTATCCGGAATTCTCCAGAATCTAAACAATGGCCTTGCTTTCCTAAACACCGAGCTTTAAATCAAATTTATTATATTATTGTTATCTCTCTAGCTTGCTTTTCCTCTGTGTGCGTCTCAATCAGCGGGAGCGGCACATACAACATCGCAGCATGTTAGGAGCTGGGCGTGCTCACCGTTATGTATGTATCCGTCCCTAGGCTTTCATGCCACTAAGATAGCCTAGATCCTTCCCTGTTAGAAACTGGCGGCACTGGGTATATAAAGGTATCGTTCACTGGCGTCTATAGTTCAGCATTTAAACACTGCACCGTTGTATGTAGATGGCCAGAGTTCTACTCCTGAGCAGGGAGTATTTTACTGGATGTCTCTCGATCTTTCTGCTCGGACGTTAAACTGTGCCCTCTCAGCCCCGTTTGGCCCTATCAGGTAGCGTCAAAGTCCGCTTTCTCAATTATCTAAACGTGTCGATAGGACCACACAAATACCTACATTAAAAATTGAAAAGGTAAAGGTATCTTTCTCTTTCAAAGGATGTAATGTTTTATCCTATTGTGCAGGGGACCATTCGCTCAGTCCTGCAGTGACGAGCAGCTCGCCTTAATACCTGGGTTAGAACACCGTATGTGGGTCCGAGAAATTAGCTCATATCAAATTAAATACTTATTTTTTACTCTTAAACCTTTTTCCGAATCGAAGTAAAGTATTATGTGTCCAAGACGACGAGAGTTCTCAGTTCTCAATTTATAAAAGTTTTGATAGAAGAAATCTTCAAAATTCGCAAACAGAATAGGTCTTACCCCACAAGTCCAAAACATAAAACAAAAATTGGTGCCGGTATTGTAGAATAGAAACTTATTGAAAATAAATTAACTTAATTAATTAGTATAAAGATGCTTTTGGCAAACTTTATTCTTATACGCTAATGTCATAATTAGAGAAGACAACACAGGAAAAATGAAGGGATTTCTTGGTTTCTTCCAATGTTTATTAAACCCATCAACGTTTGTCTGATTACTCTTATTCCACAACTGGTCACCAAAACAATGTACACTGTCAGATGATATTAGCTAAAGCAATATTGTACTACAGCTAACGCACAAAATACGCTCAGGAACGTCGGCTTACTTGATGTCTTTGACAAAGTAATTGAAAAAATGTACAAATTAATATTCATAATAGTATTTGGATCATTTAGACGCAGTTGAACTATGAATCGTAAGAGGAAGGAGGGGTGTTGACTGATATCGCATCTTAAATAATTATACACATGAGAACTAGTTTAGATATTCAGAAAAATTGGTTTTCACCAGAAGTTTACCCTGAACGGTCAAGGGATTTAAAGAGTCAGACATCCTCCAACAGTCTGGTCTTTCAGGAAATAGAACATTGTAAAAACACAGTGGGAAGCCTTCCTTCGGAATGCCATTTCCTCCTTCTTGTAACTCATAAAATGCACCAATAAACACCCTCATAAAACTGAAAAGGAAATCTTAGCCTCCTGTCTGTTTTCTGATTTTATGATTCCATCACAACTTGTGCAAGACTTCTCTTACTACATTACATTACAGATTGTGGGATTTGTGCACCCCCCTCCCCCCCACCAAAACAAAACAAAAACAACAAAAAAACTCAAAAGAAAACGAATAAATAAAATGAAATGAAAAAAATCACGACTTGTACAATCCATCCACTCTCCACCATCACGACTTGTACAATCATCTCCCCATCACGACTCGTACAAAACATCCTGTCCACCAGCACGACTCGTACAAAACATCCTCTCCACCATCACGACTTGTACAATCCATCCACTCTCCACCATCACGACTTGTACTAAACATCCTCTCCACCATCACGACTTGTACAAAACATCCTCTCCACCATCACGACTTGTACAAAACATCCTCTCCACCATCACAACTTGTACGAAACTCCTCCCCTTCCCTCCCACATCACACGCACACACTGGTCAAAGCTGGGATGATGTTACAGTAAATATCAACTCCTCTCAAAAAAGTTGCCTCGTTCAGATACTCGTTGTGGTCGTGTAGAAGAATGGGCGTCCTGTTCATCGGGGAAAACCCATAGGCTGGGATTCCTCTCTGAGGGAAGAGAGCCAAATGAATCATAGTTATTATTCTGCTACCTCAAAATTAGCAAGTTCTATCTGACATTCTTGGCCGTTTTGAGTTACTAACACCTTGAGGTCAGAAACCAATTATTCTATGGGCTCTATAAAGATTTTATTAGGTTGTTATGAAGATATTCAAATAATTGCATGAGAAAAAGCTTGACATTGTGAAACTCAAAATTGTGGACGTCACATTTCTCAAAACTAGATCTAGATACTAAACAGATAGAGCTGTGTAATTCTATGGTAACGATTTTTCGTGATTATCCCCTCCTAAAATCGACTTGAGCAATAGGCTTTGTTTACCACCGGGTCAAAATTAAAAATTAATTCCTATCAAAACTAAAAATAAACTGATCAGTATTTCATATTGTAATATTAAGAACAGCTTCTTAATCGGATTGTAACGTAACTGTTTTAAGCTGTGTGTGTAAAAAAAGGGAGAGAGAGAGAGAAAGAGAGAGAGAGAGAGAGAGAGAGAGAGAGAGAAGAGAGAGAGGGAGAGAGGGAGAGAGGGGGGTGAGAGACAGAGACAGAGAGGGAGAGACAGAGACAGAGAGGCAGAGACAGAGAGAGAGAGAGAGTGAAAGAGAGTGAGAGAGTGAGAAACAGAATACATAAACAGAGGGTGATAGACACGCAGAGTAACAAAAACAAACAAACAAAACCAGCTCATCATCATCATCATGACATGACCCAAGTTCCGAATCGACATCCCAGTCGTAAAATCCAGCACAAGTCACCACCCCAACAGAATGTAGATCTAGTCAACCCCAGCCCAAGGCACACACGCACAGCCCCCACTGTAGAGATGGGGACAATCCGGATAATCAAAAAGGATAACCGGACAATTCTCAGTGAAACATTATCTGAATTCAGACTCTTAAC
>NW_004797274.1:1686913-1691202 GCF_000002075.1 Aplysia californica
ACAGAAGGAGAAGGAGAAGGAGAAGGAGAAGGAGAAGGAGAAGGAAAAAAAGAAGAAGAAGAAGTCCGTTGCTTTCAGAGTTTCTTTGTATTCAATATTGTTAAAGCAGGAAGGGATGCTTTAAGAGATGGCGATGCCGGTGTTTGTCGTGCAGCAGTTAGGTGTTTCTCCGTAGTAAGCAGCTGAAGACATGAGTTCGATTCCCACGTGTCGAGAAATTATTTTTATCGAGTATTTCTGTCATTCTGCTGGGATGCGGTATCCCTTTCAGCCCGAGTCAGTTCTGATGACAGGCAGGGTCGAAGCCCGCCTCCTGGATGATCTTAGTTGTTTCGATGGAAGCTTAAAACAGCGACGTAAAAACAGATAGCAATCTCTTAGTCACTAACCCAGACAATGAAGCATTATTATTCTGCTTTGTCGATTGGGATTACGTCCTTGGGGTAGCTTATAGGAAAGTAAAAAGCAGCTGGAAACACGGTCAGGCTTATCTCCGATTCCTAATGAACATCCGGAAACGACAAATAAAGATTTGACGTCACTCAGAAATGAGGCCATGCGTCAGTTTCAGAAATCGATATAGACATCTTTGAATTTGCTTTGTAGAGCCTTCATTTTCTTGTAAAAAAAATGTAGGTCTTTTGGACGCCAGAGCACTGACCCCCTGAAACTGAATTGAAAGGAAATGCTTTTGGTACCAAGGAAAAACAAACCTGAATTGTACTTCGGTTCATACATCGAGTTCCCATCAAAGATAGTGCGCGATAAACATGTTCCGCTGACTGAAAAACAACGTTCTCCACAAACTATGCATTTGTTTACAGATGTCTCCACCAGCGCTGATTTATTAAAGAACTCTTCTCCTTTGGTGTTTTTTTTTTTCAATTAGAAGTTATCTAAGAACAATCTGTGCCCTTCCTCTTTGTTTTTTTGTATACAAAACGCGCCACTACATGAAGAGTTTCAAATGCTCATCTACAGATGCTCAACTAGAGCGATAGCCCGTCGTGAAGGGTAAAATCTTTGCCTACGTGTGACAAATCAAATCCAAAATCGAAATTCGTCAGGGTAGCTGACCGATTGAGGTTATTGAATTTGGCAATTCCAAGATGCTATACTATATTTATTCTAAAATGTACAAAACGTTTAGAAGGCAAGTTTAATATTACATAAATGGTAGCAAGGCTAAAGCACTGTGTGTGCTACACACACCCTACAATAACCCCCCCCCCACTCCCCACCCATGTATTTTTCTTTTTTTTGGGGGGGGGGTATTGTAGGGTGTGTGTAGCACACAGTGCTTTAGCCTTACTACCATTTATGTAATATTACGGTTCTTAGTTTTCAAATAGGGGGAGTATCGTTTTTTTGTTGTTGTAACGTGTAGATTTCACTGTATTTAAAAAGCATAGCCTGGGACCCATGTCCTCTATGGTGATATGGTAAAAAAAAAACCCAGTAATGTCTTTTCCCCCATTCTCCGTGACAAGTAACGAATTCCTGGTAGCCACTCTCCGGTCTTCACCTACTCCATGACCCTTTTGCACAAATAATATATATAATATATATACACACACACACACATTAATCTTTACAACTCAAATTTCCTCTAAACAGCAAGATCTATGTTTTTTTCAGTGTATATTATTACCCCTGTAGACCTGACAGCATTCTGAAATACTCCCAACTTATTGGGAAGCATACAGTGCAAGCTACCATTTTACAGGCACTGAAGCACTGCCATATTGACAAGATATTTTCCTTTCTATGGCCGGGCACCCATTCACATAAGGGTGAAGTTTGGAACATTCGTGTAAAGTGCTTTTGCCAAGGACACCAAGTTGAACCTGAGCCTCGAACTCCCGAACCTCAAATCCCACAACCACTAGTCCAGTAACGTAGCCACTAGACTGCCGACGCACGAACAAAACATAATACAAAAAGGTCACTGGCACAGATAATTCCCTGTCGAGGCGCTAAGGTCATACCAAAGGGATTCGGCAGGTCAGCGCTGTGATGATAATAATATTTATTATGTTTATATCATTTTAATTTATTAACAAAAGACTGAAACTCGACATGCTCTCGGCAAAGGGGTAATTGGCTTGTGACCAGAGCAAAAACTACAACAACAAAAAAACCCACCCTGCAACCACTAACAATAACAATGACGAAGCTAAATTCAAAAGCGTGACTTAAAAACGACAGTGACTAATGAGACAAAAAACCTACAAATTATCGACAACGCTGAAAACAAAATCAACGCCAGTAGCCAAATTAAGTTCTGATTCAGCGCAAGCAACAGAAACAACGGCGCCAACAATAACAAAACAACATTAACGAATAGTACTTTAGAAAAAGGAGTTGCTGTTAAAACACCGACAACAAGTTTGCTTTTGTTTGAGGAAAGAATAAATGCACATCGACACAGTAATGGTCACTTTCGTGCTGGAAAAAAGTACGGCAGACAAACAGAAAGAACAGGGGAAGTAGAGAAGTAGGACCCACCAGTGGCACTCTCCAATCACCCAACCGAAAACAAGAATAGAGAAAAGAAGAAAAAAACACGACAAAAACAACCCTGTTTAAGTCACAGCAACAAAATCTACCCCCATAAAAATGAATTAATTTATGTATACGAGTATTTGCACCTGCTGTCAAATTTTCACTGACGACATCCGCCTCGTAGGGCATTGAGTGTTAAGGGAGGCAACGAGTTAAATAAGCAGTAGAGGGAAGCTACTCACGATTTCTCACAGGCTCTGCTGAAAGCTAGCCACCAAGGGCTGCTGGAGTCCGTGGCTGTCACCTCTTTGAACGTTGTTTTCTGCGTTTAATAATAAACGAATGAATCATCACTTTTTCTGTTAATAATTTATTTGCTGTTGTGAGCTTCGCCTTCAGCGTTGTCGATGCAAAGTTGTATTGTTGCTGCTGTTGTTTATTGTTTTTGCTGTTGTTATTGTTTTGAACGTTATCCTCGTAAATGTCATCGATGATTTTGATATTGTTATTGTTGCTATTATTGTTTTCTTTTTGTTTGTCAGTGATGACGATGATGGTGTAAAAATGTTAAAGATGCTATCCTCTTTGATATCAATTATTATTTTAGTCAAATTGTATGTCGTTGGTCTCTTTCCTAGATCCACTTGTGAGCACCCTGTCCTTTCTACTTCCACTTAACTTCGTGTTGCAAAAAATGGGGGAGAGGGGTAGATTTAGAGGCCCCCTGACCAGACTCATTAGAGAAGGCAGTCATCTGTCACTCTTGACCGAGTACAAGAAACGGTTTGCACATGGCACATCGGCTGAAAGTTTACAACTAGTCTCTTTAGTCTCCTCCTTAATTAACTTCTGGACAGAGCGAGGGACAGTGTAATGGCACACTGTGTGTAAGGAGGTATCTTCACTACAGGGAGGAAGCGCTATGGTAAGGATATAAATTTTCAAGTAAAATTGTGTCTTATTAAGAGTAAGAGAGAATACATGTCAGGTGTTAAATGTACTGCATGTGAGTAATTTTCGCCAGTGATCAACATTTGCTGCTAAATAGAAACAAATCTCCATTTGAAACTTTGCTTTGCTTAGTGGGAATGAGGACAGAGTGTAATCATTTTTTTTCCATTTCATTTCATTACTGTTATGGTTTCAGTTTTATTTTTCTCAATGTTTTATGTTGTTGTGTTTTAATATGGATCTTTTGGGCCTTTTTTTGACGCTGTAGACATACTCTGTATTCTGGTCTTTAGTCCGCTTAAACATCTCAGACCTAAAGGCCTAACTTTACTTCTACTTCTGGCCTTGATTTATATTTCTACAATAAATTAAAATCAAGCCGTGTTGTGAACCAACTTAAAAAAACCCAGCTTACGCCAAGGCGCTCATATGACCTTATGTGCTTGCGAACGTCATAAAACTCTTACAAAACTAAAATAAACGTTTAAAAAAATACAAATAATGAAGAAAAAAGCCAACTAAAAATATTTAAAAAACAGAATGTGATGTCTATGGCCTAGTGTTTGCTACAGCATGTAGAGTCTGTACAAACCTGCTGAAATCGCACAGTCACATCGGGCCCTGCCTCAGCGCACCAACCCTTGATCTGGTTCTCGAACTCCTCAAAATCCACGGTGGGAGGAACACGAACATCAAAACCTAGCGGTCAACACATGACAATTAATGTGTAAGGGGGAGCGAGGAGAGGGCCTGAAGGGGGGAGGGGTGGAGAAAGAGAGAGAGAGGGGGGGGAGTAGGAGTGAGGAGACGAGAGAGAGAGAGAGAGAGAGAGA
>NW_004797274.1:1691732-1692509 GCF_000002075.1 Aplysia californica
AGAGAGAGAGAGGGGGGCTGGCTGGAAAGGGTAGGAGAAGGACTTTGGTGGTGGGGCATAAATAGCTCTGACGACAATGTAGTAGAAATACATGACGTATTATTATATGGCACGGGTCACCACGGGGTCAGTTTATCTAGCACACCGCCATTCCATTATGCCACCAAAAGACCCAAATTGAAACATGTGTTAATGGCGTGCTCAGGAATGACTTGATCAAAAAAATGATTTAATCAGTTAATTGCTTTCTCTGGAGCAAACTAAACTTACTTTTACAGACTTCATAACTTCCAGCTAATATATCACACTTTTGCTCGGCTTTAAATGCGACAACTCTTTCATTAAACACATCAGTGTTATGTATAGAACAAAAAAGTTATCTTGTCCACGCTTGGCATTCTCTCAATTAGGTCTATCTGTCTAAATCTGAAGTTTAAAAAATTGTTTGGCAACCCCTGTTATTTTATGGCATGCACATCTGTTGTTTAAGATTCAAAATGTCTCTACTGCTTCTGCCGGTATAAGTAAAAATATTGCATTTTATTATTTAGAGTCATTCATGTAGCTTCACTGATGGGATGCTTTTAAAGACTGCACAACAACCCTGTCGTGATCGGCTAGAAAATTTAAAGGCAACACGCTATGTCGGTTATTAATGAGCAACACAACTGTGTAGTCTGGAGGGCTCCGAGCACTAAGTGAGAGTGTTGTTATGTGTACACGTGTGTGCTCGCGCATGCTCGGGCATGCTCGCGAAGTGTGTGTGTGTGTGTGTGT
>NW_004797274.1:1692609-1695504 GCF_000002075.1 Aplysia californica
GGGAAAGGGGAAGGGGAGGGGGGGGGGCGAAATTGCATGGAGACGAAAGTAAATGACAGAATGTGTTTAGAGAGCAGAAAATGGAGGAAGTGAAAGGACAAAATTTCAGAGAAGAAAAATATCCGTCGCCATCAGGTTTCGAACTTTGAACTTGAAATTTATTGAATGAGAGGCGAACACCGTACCTCAAGATCACGAGGGCCCTCTTTTAGCCGGAATCCTGTTATGGCCGAGACTGTTAATGTATAAATACAATGTATATATATGTAAAGCCCACAGTGCACATTTATCATGAAAGAAGAATCTCCCTTTGCCTGACAGGCAGCCATGAGCCCTTTTTTTGAAGGTACAATTCTGTACATAATGATAATACATTATATATCAGATGTGCAGGAGGAGGATCTACGCCAAGGAGCTTAATCTCCTTGATCTACGCCCAGATTGCACGTGTATAGTTTCAGTCTGGGTATCAGTTTGACTCCCATAACAGGAAGGTTATAATATAAGAGATGGGGATGCTAAATTATTGTTCATCTCCGATTGCACCAAGTAAACCAATAGCCATATGAAACACCTTTGATTAAATGTATTAAGAAAGTGAGCTCAAGAATGCAAGAAGTTCTGCTTTACCCGAACCCACTCATTCAGAGTTCCGCATCCTGTTTACTGTATCAAGCTTATAACCAATTGCACAACTGACAATAATAAATAATACTGCCCATGCTCATTATTTTTACAAAATTTAGATGCAGGCAGGGGCGACCAGGTTTTGTTTCCTCCATGGGACTAACGAAAGTTACCACTTTGGCACAACTTGATACATGTATTGTCGAAGATGGACAATACTCTAGCACTCGCTCCTCTTAAATAATCCTCCTGTTTTCAAATAGGAACACAAAAGCAAACAAACAAACAAACAAAATAAACATACATACAAACAAAAGCAAATAACACCCCCCCCCCAATTCCTATTTTGAGTTTTGCAAAGGGAAATCAAAGATAGTGTAGTAGAGAATCTTTGGGGAAATTGAACAGATATCAGCCCTCTAAACTTAGACCCGTACAACTTGGGCTTAGATCCTCCTCTTAAACATCTTACTTACTTCGAAGGGAGCGCAAAACAGTTACAATAGCAGAGTTAGAGCAGGGTATCGTATAGACGTACTCAGACAGTTGAGACATTGATCAAGCTTCAAGTGGGGAATGATAACGTAGGTGCCCTACAGATCAGAGTCGAAGAAACTAACCCCGCCGCGACATCTGAACAGCTCATTAGGCAACAGTAATTAATAGATAATTTTGTCTAGACAATGTTCTATTTCTTGGATTGAACCCTAATTTATCTCGAGTGTCGTCCAGAGTTAGCCCCGTGACGACATGCTCCACCTTCCGGAAGAACATAAACAGCTCATCTTTTTTTTAGTACTTTATCTGAATCAGGGGAAAAGTCTATCCTGTTAACTGTCTATTGTTTATGTACTATCAGATAAGTAGTATAAATCATGCCCTAAATATAAAACCGTCGCGCCTGAACACCAATAAAGAGCAAAGTCCAACGTTCCGATCTGCACAAGTGAGGTGTGCCCCAACGATAACTGACTAATTGTACCGTGGCTGATAAGTCATTTATTATTTCTATTCATAGCCCCACCCCCCACCCCTCTCTTCCTCTTCCTTGCCCCCGCTTCAGCTCGTATTAATTCATCGGTAGCCTATTAATATGATATAATAGAGAGAGTTAGAGACATTTATAGAAGAAAGAGAGTGAGTGAGTGTGTGTGTGTGAGAGAGAGAGAGAGAGAGAGAGAGTAGAGAGAGAGAGAGATGCAGACGGACAGACAGACAGAGACAGAGGCGGCGACTCTCTTCCTGAATGTCCCCTGAAAAAACCCATCCAAAAACTATTCTAAAATTATACATCTTTGATGCCTTCGTATTTAAAATGGTCCTTTTGGATTTGGTTATATAAGTACTGCTTTCTGGATTATAATAAAAATGCCGGTGGAGGAGGTAACAGAACCATGGTTTGTGGTGTAGCTATTGTGCACTTCAACGTCCCCTGCAGAAGGCGCGAGATCGATGTCCATGCTGAGAGAATCTTTATTGTCTCCCTCTTTCTGCTGTGACGTTGGGTCCCTCTCGGCCTTGGTTGGTCCTAATAGGCAGAATGAGGGCCCCCTAAACGATCAAAATTGTTTCGGTAGGGGCGTTAAAATATTTAAGATTATTACAAGACGTCTAGATCTACATGCCCCAAAAAATTGACACACGCCTGTTTCCGCCGCATTGTAACGCACTGTTGCTATGTTCTGTGCCCAGAGTGTCTTGTGTTTTAGTAGAGGTTTTACGGCGCCCACAACTGCATAACGTCATATGAGCGCCATGACTTACATGCTTTCATCACGTCGGGGACCACGTTGAACTGTACTCCACCCTGAACAAAGAACGAGACACAGACATTGTAATCAGTTACAATAGCATGCATTACTAAGATGTTCAGAAAAGTAGGGAGAAGTACAAAGACATGAAGACGCTAGTTCGTGATAGAGAAATAATATAAGAAAATTGTAAGTGACCTTAACCCCGTTCCAGAGCGAGACAGACATTGATGATGATGATGCTGATGTGATGATGTTTAAGAAAATACCCGGTAAGTGTTGCAATGCGTTCTCGTTCAGCCTGGTGACGACTAAATGCACATATACAAAAAGGATGCAGACATCAAATACCAAGATTAGACATTGCTTTTCTATATCGCGCACGTTAGAAGATACGTTTCATGAAAGATAGACAAGTAAGTAGGTCTGTTGTCAGTGGATACATACAGGACGGATATCAAAATCTATCTATCTATCTATCTATCTATCTATCTATCTATCTATCTATCTATCTATC
>NW_004797274.1:1696377-1697808 GCF_000002075.1 Aplysia californica
GGGAGATGAAAAGAGAGAGAGAGGGTTGAGGGTGAGAAACAAGTAATAATAAACGAGAAAATACAAAGTTGGGCCCCTAACTGGATCCCATGGATCGTCTGTAAAAAAGATGTGCAGCCGATGATGATTTTCGGAAGGCCACAGGATCGGTGGGTCAGGAGAGTGTAGGTCTTCTGTTTTTGCCTATTAAAGATTATGGGGGCGTCATGCTCGTTTTTTTCTTCGAATCCAAATGTATAGGCCCAGAAATAAGTAAGAGCGGTACGAATAAAGTGTTGCGCCCCCCCCCCCTCCTTGTTTTCAAACTGCTTAAATGCGTCAGATGTGTCGATATGCTTGTTACAATGGAGATGCAGGTAGAAGTTGCAGGGGCACGAAACAGCCGGCTGTGATTGTCGTGTTTTGCAAAGACATTGATGCGGTGGGGCAGGGGGAAGGGGCTATTCTTCCTTTTAACTAGAAGAAAATGGTGGGTTTCATAAGTGTTTCCTTGGGGTGTTATGAGAAAGATGTTTGTCACGAAAGTCTGTGAGCTGCACGCGATACACCAACTTAGCTGTTGTGAAATTGTACATGTATAGTATTATGTTATGTGATCACGTACAAGCAAGGACACACGCACGCGTGCTCGCGCGCGAACACACACACACACACACACACACACACACACACACACACACACACACACACACACACACATAGAAACCCAGAAACTTACAAAACAGGCATAACCACCTCCCCCCTCTCTCTTTCGCTCTCTCTCTCTCTCTCTCTCTCTCTCTCTCTCTCTCTCTCTCTCTCTCTCTCTCTCTCCCTCTCTTTTACATAAAAACACACAAATAAACACACACACCAAACAAACAAACAAGTACACACTTGTAATTACGTAGATAAGAGTCCACAATTACCTAAAAGCTAATATAAAGAAAAATATGAAATCGCTTTAAACAACTGACGAAATTTAAAGAAATGGAAATATTGTCTGACCTACCTTTTCTCCTGTTCCGATCGAAGCTCAAAAAAACGTGAAATCACTTTGTGCTGTAGAAACAAAAATCAAGCAAAGGTATTATGTATGTATGCATGCATGTGTATATATAGATCAAGTACACACACACACACACATATACACACACACACACCACACACACACACACATACACATACACATACACACGCATACACACACAACACATACATTCAGACACATTCGCCTTCGCAGATACACATAAATACATGATCATAAACCTGCGCAAATAGCATACACTCATTGAACAACATACACATACACAGACACACATACACACACACCTCTCTATACATTCACACATGTACAACTTAACACACAAACAAGCATGATAAATGCATACACACACACACACACACACACACACACACACACACATGCACACACACAAATACATAATACAT
>NW_004797274.1:1697932-1699969 GCF_000002075.1 Aplysia californica
TATATATGTCATATTATATATTATATTATGTTATATCATGGCTGAGTATTCTAGTCTTCAAGTCATGTAAATTAAGGTCTAGGCGTTCAACCTGAAGTCCAATTATTTAATATTTTTGTAAAATGCAGATTTCAGAATTTTGATGGGCACTCGTTAAGCTTCTTTGGAATCATGCTGAAGTAAGGAATGCATGAACTTTGTTCGAATCTCCAACGGATCGCTCTTGAACTTGGGTTGTTGGTCCTTTCGGAAATTGAATTGAAATTTTGAAGCCCGCCTCTTAAATAGCCTGACTGCATTGAAAACGGAAAGGCGTTAAATGTTTACAGCTATAATCGCACACATTTTTATACGAAACCCATGAATGCAAAGAAAAGAAGAAACAGGCTGTAATTTGATTTTTAAAAATTGTCCACAAGCAAATGAAATCGAAAGTTATGACTACAGAAATAGCTCATTGAGTCCTGTTGGATTTTGGTCAGCGTACAATGCTGTTCTTTTTCCCTCATACCCGACAAGGATTACCGAATAACTAAAATCAAGAAGAGATCTTTCTTTTAAAAAAAAGAATGTAAGAAAATTGGTTTTATTAAAAAGACTTTCCCATGCGAGAATGGAATTCACGTCTTCTGGGTGTGACAGCCATGAGTCTAATCATTACAACATAAAACATTTCTGAAAGCTGATCATTTAGTCTTTCTAAAACAGATTATTAACTATTAGAGTAACAATGAGAAGACAGAGTAACGAGAGATTACAGTTACACTGCGCTCTATCCCATACAAGTATAAGATCTGGGGGCTTTGTAACGAAGGAATGTGTACTGAGAATAACCACACACACACGCACGCACACACACACACACACGCACGCACGCACACACACACACACACACACACACACACACACACACACATACAAAAAGAATCTTTAATTTCCATACGCACAAGAAAACCAGTTGAACCTCACAAGAACCTGGCAGGCTGTTTAAATGTTCTAAGCCCAGAAAGCAAAGTTTATCAGCAATGAGGAGCAAAAAAGGTTTAACAGTTGTGCCTAAATTATATCTTTTCCTTGCATATTTTTAACATTTAAAATGCAATTTGAATTTTGATTTTTTAAAAATTTGAGTTCATGCAACTGATACCACAGATTAAGAAATAGCATTTTTTTAAAGCCAAAAAAAAACCCCAAAAAAACCCCCAAACAAACTTACTGCATAGCTGACCGACTCCATGGTAAACACACCTCAACTTGGACAAGTGAGTCAAGATTCCTTGTTTTTCTGTCGTCCTGGGGCAAGTGGCAAGGAGAAGCCGACTCCACGTGAAAGCCCCACCCCCTCCCCACCCCCCACCCCGTCCATTTTGTCCCTACCTTCGTTCGAAAGGGCGATCCATTGTAAAGAAATAAACAGCACACTGAAAAAATCACTGTCTTGATTTGTTCCATTTTATTACAAACAAACAACAAACTAAAAAAAAAAGTTTACCGTCTTGATATGTCCCATTTTGTTACAAACACAAAGAAACAAATAGCAAACTAAAAAGAAGCTTAGTGTCTTGCTTTGTCCCATTTCGTTTCAAACTCACAATTTTTTCTCCGGCTGTTCCTTTCAGAAAAGCTGAGCCATGGCCGGGGTTTCCAGGGCACGTAATCTCCATCCCTATGAGACAAACAAAATTATTAGCATATTAGATGATAAGCGAAAAGCGTTAAGCAAAATTAATTAATGTATCCGCTTTTACTGCTGGGGAGAACCAGTTAATTAACGCGATTATGATTGCTTGCATTGTGCACGGCCACCTCTTTGTGTTTTACTGATTGTAATTGTTGGGGATCAACGCCTACAAATTCCAATGCGATTGACGACATTGGCACAATTTCTTACGTACTTCCGCATGTTTTTCTCTCTCTTCGGACTTGATTAAGCCTTTATCGCATGCACAGGAAAAATATGATTTAACTTTGGTTTTGAGAAGTAACACCAACCTGAAAGAAACCCAACTGCCTGTGGCAAGACTGCTTGGTGACGAG
>NW_004797274.1:1702200-1703424 GCF_000002075.1 Aplysia californica
AGAGAGAGAGGGGGGGTAGGGAGGAGAGAGGGAGAGAGGTTGACAGAGAGAGAGACAGAGAGATAGAGAGAGACAGAGAGAGAGACAGACACAGAGAGAGAGAGAGAGAGAGAGAAAGACAGACAGACAGCCTGACCACGAGACAGACAGAGAGAAAGAAGTCCCTTCCTTTTTCCGAACACTGACTTCTGAGAAGAGGACGGCGCCGTTGGAGGTCAGAGTCCTCGTAACATGAGTACAACCTGCTCATTAATCGGTATTGTAGCTTTCGCCAAGTCGTTGAACTTACACTAGCAAACTCCGGCATCATGAAAAGAACGTGCTGTTCTTATGAACATTTTTTTCTCAGATAATATTCATCTCCTTCAGAAGCCATAGAAATCTTATGGATTGGCAGAGAAGGAGTAATAATATAATGTAATTCTCTGAAGTCCTGTAGGTCTTCTGTTGGAGGTGATACGATTCTGAAAATAAACGCTTACAATACCCAAGTGGCTATTGTGTGAGGCATAGAGGGCTTTTAAAAAAACGTATCAGACGCGCGGGTCGACCGGCGTAGATATTTTGAAAATAAATTAATTGTCAAGTCGGTCTGCATGTTTTTCATAATAGCCAACCCTGTATTGTAAATGTCACTTCAATTTTTGTGTTAAGAAATACTTGGTATTTGGAATGCCCCCTGTCCTTCCGAGTTGATGGTGACTGGTGCTCTGGAGTGGTTTGTTCCCCTTTCCCTATCAAACGTATGTTGTCCTGACCTCTCCTCTTTCTTTCTTGTGTTTGTTACTGTCTCGAAACACACTTCTAATCTGCGACACTCATATGACCTAACCGTGCTGCAAGTGTTGTAAAACTCTTACTAAAACCAAACTCTCCTTTGATAAGATGAACACCACACAGCCTGTGTTGCTGTTGGCATGTTGCTGACTAAATGATACATTTATTTGTGTCGATGGGATTGTGTGTGTGTGTGTGTGTGTGTGTGTGTGTGTGTGTGTATGTGTGCGTGTATGTGGGAGGGGTGGGCAGGTAGATGGATGTGTTTGTGTGTGAGTATGCGGGTATATGTCTATATGTGTGTATGTATGTGTGATTGAGCGAGTATGTGTGTGTGTGTTTTGTGTGTGTGTGTGTGTGTTCGTGTTAGTATGAGGGTGTATGTCTGTCTGTGTGTTGGTGCGTGTGTGTATGTGTGTATGCGTGTGTGTGTGTGTGTGTGTGTGT
>NW_004797274.1:1704852-1707196 GCF_000002075.1 Aplysia californica
GTGTGTGTGTGTGTGTGTGTGTGTGTGTGTGTGTGTGTGTGTGTGTGTGTGCGTGTGTGTGTGTGTGTGTGTGCGTGCGTGCGTGCGTGTGTGCATACATGTGCATGTATGCTTATGAGTATGAAAAGCATGATAAAAAAGGTGGATATTAGAATATACACTCTTAGATTGTTTGTGTGCTAGAGAAAGTGTGTGTTTGGGTCTGTGTGAGTGTGCACATATGTTAGCCATGTGATGTGTATTCAAGTATTAGTTCGTATTTGTGTGATTAAGTGTATTCATTGTTACTGGACTGCTCCCATCACCTTGATCAGTTCTTATTCGGAATTCAGTTTAAAGAGTAAATGCAGTTATATTTGATTGGCAGATTGTTTTGACAATCGTCATCAATGCATGTAATTCGTTTTACCAAAATGTACGTGTTCACTAAAAGTAACCCAAGAATTGATAAGAAAAATAAAGACGACAACAATAATCAGCAAACAAACACTTGAAAAGGGAAGAATAAAATCGACTTTTGAAAAAGACAGGCAGACAAAAGAAGCAGTTTTGTTTCATCAACGATTTGCTAAATAATATAACTTCTTTTCTATGGGGGCAAACCCTTTGCCATTCAAGTTGCTTATGATTGTACCTATCCCACGGTATGCAAATTGTGTTTGCTGATTTGGGTTTTGTGCGAAAGTAACCTATAGATAAGCACATTTTGCAGTAATGTATTCTCTCACCTGTGACCCTCTGGCAAAGATGTCACCATTCTCATCTTTATGTGCGCTGAAAGGGTCGTACTTCCAATGTTCCTGTAACAGAAAGATCGACACAGGTTGACCTGTGATGACTGTAACTATTCGTGTGGTGACTGTAATTGTCCGTGTAATACTTTACGTTATCCGTTCTCTTGTATGTCTTGGACGTCGAGGACAGAAAGAGCTTTTTGTCTCTAGCTAGTTTGATGGCCTGGTTGGGTGGAATGTTGGACGTTTTGCGTATGACAATTGTAATTATTCGTTATCCGTGTGGTGATTGTAACTATTCTTAAGATATCTGTAACTATTCGTGTGTGGACTGTAACTATCCCTGTAATGACTGTAAATATTCGTCTGATGACTATAACTGTTCGTCTGATAACTGTATCTTTTCGTGAGATGATTGTAATTGTTCGTTATTCATGTAAGGACTATAACTATTGGTAAAACCATTCGTGAAATAACTGTAATTGTTCGTTATTCGTGTAAGGACTGTAACTATGTGTGTGGTGACTTTAACTACCCGTGTGATGACTGCAATTATTCGAGGGATGACTAAAACTATTAAAGCGTAAGCACTTCGAATGCAAGAGACAGCTGCTCTCTCAAAGTGGAATTCTCTCCCATTGTAAATAAGAGAGACGTTGACCGCTTACATAACTTTATTGGTTTAAAGACACATTAATTTATATCTTTTTACACCAGCTAGATCTATAGTTTGATACTTTTCCCAGCAACAGGCGTGACCAGCTGCCACCGTGATGGCCAGTTTATTATGTTCCTTTTTCCCCTTTGTTATAAAAGGCTTGTTGGTAATATTTATTACGGAATAAAGTATTTAAAAGGATTGTTGTTCATTAATTAGTATTAAATAGGCCGGTGTGCATGATGTGTCATTGTGAAAGCTGATGAAACATATCTCAATCTGTCTTTTTTCTGTCTTTTTTTTTTTTTGGTTTGTTGGCGAAACGCTTAAAGCCACCTGGGAGTGTGGGCTAAAGAAGTGATTTTAAAGGGATCTTTGTTGTAAGAGTTGGTAGTAGCACTTCATATGTTCAAAACGGCCACTCCATGTGGAGAAGAAAAGTGGTTATTTCAGGCAGGTGAAAACATGGACAGTGTTATTATGATATTTTTATATTAAGAATGCAAAAGGGGGACGTGGCAATGAGAAGGGGTTGTTTGGGTGGGTAATTGTCTTGGACTGGTGACCGTTAGGGCAGGTACAACTGTACATTCCCTTTTTATATGTCGCACTGGGAAGCTGCATTGTGCTGTATATATGACGTGAGGCAAATATTATGAGTATTTTTTCACTTTGGTATGGTACCTATAAGTTATTAGGGTTTCGGGAGTTCAAAGGAGACACAAAATGCCAGTGTAAAATACAAGGGGGAAGTGAGAGAGGGAAAGAAAGGGCGAGAGAGGGGGGAGAGATAGAAAGAGAGAGGTGGAAAGAGATGAAGAGAGAAGGAGAGAATGAGTGAAAGTAAGGGAAAGCGTAGTGAAACATTGTAAGAAATAGAGAGGGTAACAAAGATAGGTGGAATGAGTGTGTGTGTGTGTGTGTCTGTGTGTGTGTGTCTGTGTGTGTGTGT
>NW_004797274.1:1707422-1709764 GCF_000002075.1 Aplysia californica
GAGAGGGGGGGAGAGGGTGGGTGAGAGAGACGGTGAATGAAAAAAAAAGAAATTTTAAAAGAAACAGGTGTGGGGGGAATGGGAGGGGACACTGTTTGTCTGTGTCTCAATCTCTTTATTTGCAGTCTCAGCAACCCCAAGAAAATCTCTGTGCTTATTCAATGGGTACTTACTGGAAAAGATGGCACGACATCTATGTGACTGTACAGAGCAATGGAAGGCAAGGATGGCTCAGTCCCCTCCCACGTGAAGATATCCATAGATCTGTTGCCTGCCAACTGAACAAGGAAAAAAGGATCTGTTTAAGATAGAATTTCACGGCACAAGATTTAATTAGAAAAACTGCTTCAGGGAGCTTGAACAGAAAGAGGGAAGGGGAAAAGCCACAACAATAATATGAGTCTGTCCAGAGCATTCACGTCGAGCAGTAAGTGGCAAACCATGATGGCTCTTTATACGTATCTATTTCAGATTTGGCACTGTATTATGATTACGATAATAACGATGATAACTAATAAAGAGGGAGAAATACATAAACGTTTATCTTGAATGGTGAAAAGAAAGACAAATATAAACTCTTACCCCCAAAATATATATATTAAAAATAAAGGTAAATAATAAAAGAGGTAAAAAACTTCAAAAACTCATCAACAATTGAACAGTTAGATATAAAATTTAATTTCCGGAAAGAAACGGCCAATAAGGAGAAAGAAAGAAATCAACAGTTACTAAAACAGTGTTTTTCAGAAGAAAAAAATAAATTCATGCATACTATCAAGCCTAAAGCATAATAAAAAAAATAAAAAACTGGATGAACAAATTTAAAAACATTTACCCCCCCCCCCTCCCGAAAAAAAAAGAATCGAACGACTGTTAAAGTTATGGTAAGGGAGAAAATAAAGCATCAATGTCTGATTTCTATGCTTTTCTTTGTAATTTAACTTCTTTTATTAAATACAGGAAAATGTTAAAATAATTATGCAATTTTTAGGCTTCACTTCAAGACATCAATATTCACTTCCGAAAAGAACGTTTGAAAATAAAAAGATTAATTAATTTTAATGTTGTTAGTAGATTAAATACCATGACAGACTGGAATGGGAGGCCAAGTTCAGAGGCGTACTTCTCGAAGAATTCCCTCGCGGCGTCTGAAAGTAAAGAAACAATAGAAAAAGGAAAGGATGAGAGAGCGATAAGGGAATGGGGGAGAGGGGGGTGAGAGGGAAGCAGACAGACAGACAAACAAACAGACACACATACAGAGAGAGAAAGAGAGAGAGAGAGAGAGAGAGAGAGAGAGAGAGAGAGAGAGAGAGAGAGACGGAGGGAAAGAGAGAAAGAAAATGAGTGAACGAGTTTGTTCGAGTGACTGACAGACATAAGAAAAAAAAAATACCGAGACAAACTGTCAGAGATAGGGACGGAGAGACAAAAGTCACACTTAGTTTTTCGGATAAATCTGAATTTTAAAGTATGGAGCCTCGTATTGTTATCTTAGAAACGGGTGTAAAATGTTCTCTGCTGTTTTATAACTAATGGACTCAACTATTTATCTCCCTAAGTGTACTTTGAATATTTCAAAAGGAACAGAAAAACTTATAAGAAGTAAAATCCCACTTGATATTTCTGGGGTAATTTTGAAAACGTGTCATTGTGATCCCTGGGCATAGTAAGAAACATTCTAGGTGGGGTGAAGAAAATACAGACACCTCTCAAATTAAGTCGTTACACATTTTATTCTTTAAAGCTCTTAAGCCAAATAGGTATGGCAGGACTGAGCTGACATAGTCACTTAAAAATTTAACAATCTGTCCAAATAAATTTTTAATCTAAAAAATTGAATAAGCATGCTGGTATAAAGGAACGTGATAAAGCAGGGGGGAAAGCGAAATAAAAGTACACACACACGCACACACACACACACACACACACACACACACACACACACACACACACACACACACACACACACACACTCAGTTATAGACAGAGAAGGGGACAAGGAGAGAAAGAAGAGATGGGCGGTTGAATGGAGAGAGAGAGAGGGGGGGGGGTGAGTGAGAGACAGATAGACAGATAAATAATGAAAGTAAAAAAATGTATATGAATATATATATCAAATGCATGTCCCAGGATGTTATTACCATAATCAGGAGTGGGTTGTGACGTGTTGATGCGAAGATAGTCCCGGAACCGAGTCACTGCGATGTCTTCTTGTGCCATGCCGAGGTGAAGAAGAGTCTTTGGACAATTTTAGAACTTGCCGATCTGGAAAACAAAGGGATTTTCATATCTATGTGTTCTTGGATCCATTCGTTCGTATATCTCACTCTCTCTGTCTC
>NW_004797274.1:1710629-1718773 GCF_000002075.1 Aplysia californica
AGAGAGAGAGAGAGAGAGAATTGGTTCGAGGACAGGGCAGCGAATTAACGAAACATACTACATTAAATTATTCGAAACGGACACAGATTCAAACCTCGACTTTCTTTTTGTTTTCCAAACTGTTAATAAATTTAACTGTATGATTATCCAGTGACAGCCGAGCGTAAAGAAAAATATTTTGTCACCTCCTCAAAGATGACAATCTCTAGCAAGCAGCGGCAGATGGCCACTGGCAAATCCTCTGACCTGACCTTTTGCAACAGTGTTTATTATGGAGTGTCCTGAAGAGCACGAGAATCAATAGACAGATACAGTCTCGTTATAGCATTTCCGTCTCAATCAATACAAAGAGCATTATTATCATTTTAACATTCTCGATTCGTCAGATTCGGACACAACGCTGTAATCCTTAACGAAGAGAAGGTCTTTAATTTGCCTTTCCACAGCACATAGATACGGTCTCGCTCTCTTGTCATTATTTTGAGTTGCTTGGAGATGATACATCTGACGAACCTTGAGGGTGTATGAATCTGTGTGCAGGTAGAGAGTTGGGGGAATAACGCAGTATGGTGAGTATTCGTTTTCTGAGAATAATAACGTTTTATAAACAACGATTGACCTTGTCAGTTTGTTAGTGTTTAAGCGTTTGATCGACTACAAGCGCTGAATGCCCCCCCCCCCCCCCCCCGGGGGAGCTGAGAATGTTTGTGAGTGGACTAGGGTCTTGTGGGGTATAGATGGTTCAATTTTGTCTGACCGTGGTTTAAAAAAAGGTGAAATGAAATCGCTCTGTTTAATCTTCTCAGATCTTTGCATACGGGTCATAAGCGGACCAACACAATATCACTGGATCAAGTTTTTGGGGGGTTTTTTGTTGTCGTAGTTTTTTAAATGTTTTTGTTTGGTCGCCTGCCCGCACAAGCGCCCTGTAACGTTTCGTAGGCATAATATATAAATTGATATATGAACTAGGATATTTTTAACGCCGAAAGACGAAAAAAACCAAACCATATCAGATTGTGAAGCTCAAAATGCTTGCTGTTGCGCGGGGGTGTCTGCTGTACAAATTGTACTGCTATTTATTATTGTCATTTTTAGCCCTCTGTGCTGTGTACAAAAGATATATTCCGGAGTTGACTTTATACTATTCAAAAGTTGACAAATGAATTGTTACCGTACTGGATTGTGATACCTATAAGACTAATTAGTTCGAATCTCTAAAGGAGCATTCTTGAATCTGTCTTTTTTTATGCTTTCCACACACTAGTACTGTCCTCAGGGAGAGCTGTGCTAATTAAACTTTCCTGGCGCTTCTTGCAAATCAAACAAGATGATTAACTTAGCACATCTCTTATTTATCTATGTATTTATTTATTTATTTATTTATTTATTTATTTATTTATTCATTGATTTATTCATGTATTTATTCATTCATTGATTTATTCATGTATTTATTCATTTTAAAAATATTTTCATTTATTTCTTTATCGTATTAATTAATTAATTCATTCATTCATTCATTTATTCATTCATTTCTTTATTTTTTAAACGTTCTTTTTTCAGTAGTACAGTCTAAACCTAGCGCACTGTTTACCGAATTCAGGGAGGCAAGTCGAACGAAGTCCCAACATGTCACATCGATCTAGATGTACCGCATCAAATAGATCTAGGAGGAGTATGCATCCATTTGACTGAAATTCTCAAGCGTTCTCTAGTCTTTTGTAATAATCCTGTTTTGGCCCCAGTCCCAACGACTACTATGACATAACCCTAAACCCTTACTGCCCCTAACTCTATCCCTAACCAGTAAAATGTTACTAGAATTTAGGTCTATCGCTATTCCGGTATTCTTAGTGTAATGTTAGTATACACACACGACTGTAAATGTAAACGAGAGAAACGAACACACTCGACACCAAGCAATCTAAAAATGAGCCCGGGTGCTGTGTCTCACTTTTTACGTTGATCCCCGAAGTGAGTAACATTAACCAAAAGCCCATGGCCTACTGGGCGCTTACGTCCCGTGATTAAACAAGAGTAAGGTACGAAACTGGGACTACCGTGACATCTCCCCTTTGAATATTGAGACGACTTCTCGTATCTCGGAGCTGAGACCAGGCCACCAAATGGAAGATTTGGCCCGTTCTCGACACTTCGACACTCCGAGGTGACCGTCGTGGATCCTGCTGAGCATCTCTCCTCGCATTGCTTTGGGGATTACGATGCGGTTGCCTCTGACGAGTAGTCCATGGACTTCGCTCAGTTCACTGGAGACTGCGTAGAGGTCACGAGCTTCGGACCTGACGTTTTAGATAAATTTCGGCCAACCGCTTCTGGTGTATTGTATCAAAGCACTGATCGTTGGATCCTGTTGACACTTGTTTCTGATTTCGTCAAGTTTGCTATCCGTGGCATCCTATGACATCTGGATTGTAGCGACATGAGCCTCGATTTCTTCTCCAAATTCTTCAGATTCGGTGCACACTACAGGACGTTAGGACAAGGAGTCCCTTGATTTTCCCTTGGGTGCATTCTGCTTTTCCATTGTAGCGCATCATCCTCTTCAGCATCCGTTGGCAGCGGATAGGTGCATCGCTCAGTTCCTTAGAGTTGACCAGGAGCACAATGAGCTTGTGGTCGGTGAGCAGTGTGAATGACGGCAGCCCGATGAGGTATAGATCGAACTTTTCGCACCCCCAGGCGGCGGCCAACAGTTCCTTTTCAATCTGAGCGTAGTTCTTCTCGGCCCTAGATAGAGTTCTGGAACAGTAGGCCACTGGCTGAAGATCACCCCTGTCCTTCTGGAGGAGACCTCCCCCTAGTCTGTAGCTGATTGCATCGGCGCGTACAACGACAGGATTCCTCATGAAGAAGAAGGCGAGTGTTGGAGCTGACGACAGCAACTTCTTGACTTCAGTGAAGGCAGATGACGGTGCAGGAGTCCAGGCCAACTCAGCATCTTGATTCAGAAGATCGGTGAGCTGCTTCATGACTGTTGACAGATTTGGCACAAACCTGCCAAAATAGTTCACCATGCCGAGAACTCGTCGCAAGTCTGTAATGTTCTCTGGCTTTGGCATCTCAGTGATGGCGCTGACATTGGATGGATCTGGCCTTACACCCTTTCCGCTGATGATGTGGCCCAGAAAATCGATTTTATCCTTGTCAAACTTGAATTTGGATTTGTTCAACTTGACCCCACGTTCCTTTAGCCACTGGAAGACTTTTTTCTTCAGCTCATTGTGTTTCTCCTGACCATCCGCGTGCAGGAGGATGCCGTCCATAAAGCACTCAACAAAGTCTATACCCGCTAGAATGTCTTAAATTGTGCGCTGAAATATGTCAGGCGCAGAGGTGATTCCAAAGTAGAGACGTCTGCAGAAGTACCGACCGAACGGGGTTATGAAAGTAGTCAGCTTCGCCGAGTCGTCGTCCAGTGCCAACTGCCAAAAAGAAGAAGTTGCATTAAGCTTGCGGAACTTGTTTTGATCCGCTGAGTTTGTACAATATGTATATCGTCGGCAGCATGAATCGTTCACGCTTCACCGACAGGTTGAGCTTTTTCAGATCTGTGCAGATTCTAACGCTACCAGACCTTTTTCTGACCGGGACCATGGGCGCACACCAGTCAATTGGAGCGCTGATCTTCTCAATGACACCTGCGGCCTCTATGCGGTCTAGTTCAGCCTTGACTTCGTCCATGAGTGGAATGGGAATCCGACGTGCGACGTTCACGGAGTATGGCTGTGCATCTTCTTTCAAGATGATATTCACTGGCTCGCAGCATACAGGTTCAGGTCCCACATCGCCGAACACAAGGTTGGCAGCGTCTATTCTGTCTCGAGAGATCTGTCCCAGACGAACTGCGGTGTCGCGATTGAGATGACAGTCGGTGTCGTCGTCAAGGACGAAAACACGGAACGCAAAGTTGGGATTGTTATGCTGTGTAGTCGCGATAAATTGTCCCACGCTCCATATGACTCCACCAAGATAACGAAGAACTGGAGACGTTGTTTTCAGCTTTGGACGAGGACTGAGGCGGTTGTAGTCGGCTTTCGACATTATCGAAACATCGGCCCCTGTGTCTACCTTGAAGGCTGTAGCTCTCCCTCCAAGGTTCAGTGTAACGTGCCATGGTGGCTCGCTAACTTCGCCGAAGTTCACACCAGGAACGACATTACTGTCCGAGTCTTTGTCAACAGCACCTAAAAAGAACGTAGAAGGAGTTTCCGATTCAGTGATTTCATTGACATTGCGGCTGCTGCTGCGACAGACTGTTGCGAAATGATTGGGCTTGCCGCATTTTCTGCAAGTTTTCCCACGTGCTGGACAATTGTTTTGGGCATGACCTCTTCCACAGTTGCCGCAGTTAGAGGACGTTGACGGTGATGCATGGCCGCCTCTGTGTTGTGAGTGTCCACCTGTTCTTCGGCCGCCTCTACAACTGGGGTGAGCAGACGACGAATATCTCCCCTGGCCGTAACGCACTGCATCTGCTGTGACTGCTGCACCTAGCTGACGTTGGCTGTTGGCTACTGACTAGACCCTTTACGAGCTCGAAATCGCGTGCTATATCGATGGCCGATTTCAAAGTAAGAGTTGCCTCGAGTTGTAAGCGCCTTGAACGTTCATTGTCCAGTACTCCTGGGACGAGTCTATCCCTAATGGTTTCATCTCGGTCCTTAAATGCTGCATGTTCTGAAAGTTCGTACAGGGCTCTAACATATTCTTCTATTGTCTCCCCTCTGTTTTGTTTTCGTGCATGAAACTTTGCTCTTACGTGGAAAAGATTCCGCTTGGGGACAAAGTGAGCGTTGAAATTCTCTAAGACAGTGTCAAAGTTGTCCCTAGGATCGTTACATTCGACGGGAGCAGGGAACGTGAAGGTGTTATATCTGTTCAGCTTTGCGTCCCATAGTGTAAACTAATGCACTTACTTGGATTGCTACGGTCTCTGCGCTCAGTTTGGTGGCTGTGCGGTATCGTAGCATTACGCTGTCGCCACTCGGGCCACTCGTGAGGTTTGGAAAAATCAAACGGTTCGGGAGGCTTGAAATGAGGCATTCTGGTACTTGTGATACGTTAACCACTGACTTCTGACACCATGTAATGTTTGTATACACACACGACTGTAAACAGGAGAGACGAACACACACGACACCAAGCAATCTAAAAATGAGCCCGGGTGCAGTGTCTCACTTTTTATTTTGACCCCTGAAGTGAGTAACATTAACCAAAAGCCCATGGCATACGGGGCGTTTACGTCCTTTGATTAAAAAAGAGTAAGGTACGAAACTGTGACCACAGTGAAACTTAGAACCAAAACTTGACTCTTTTTTCTCAGAACATCTATTTTACTTAATTATAGTCTATAATTTATACACTGGTTGTGGTATTCTGTCGTCGACCACACAGAGAAATCTAAACTGAACAACAAAGACGTCTAACTGGGAAAGCAAAACTAACACTTCAATTCTGGAGATCAGTTACCGTCGAAAAAAGTCAGCCCAAATAAGGTTTGATTGTATTTTTTCCTTCTGAGGGGTGGGGGTGGTGAGCTTACTTGGGCTACTAGGAGTACAAAAAAGCACACAATGACAGTAAAACAAAGTCACTAAAGAATGATGGGACGCTTACATAGGGGGTTCAGGTCGAAAAGGGAGTATATGAAAAGAAAAGAGAAAAAAAGAAGAGAAGAGAAAGATAAGAAAAAGAAAAAATGTCCCATAATCAGTGCAGGCAGTAATAGAAATAAGATAACAGAAAATAGGCGAATGGATTTTTTTTTCTTCAAAAGCAAGACAAATAAAACAAGATAATACCAATAACTCCACATGCCCCAAACAATTGACCTGCGCCTGGTTCCACCGTCTGATACACATACGTTATATATTATATTATATATAGTATATTGATATAAAGGGTGATTCAAAACGAATACGTCAAAATTGTCAGGCGATATATATAAAACGAAAAACACTAGAAAACTCTAGATCTAGCTTGGACACATGTGTTGTACGTATCTTCAAGTTTTTATTTCATGTTCTAAAAGTTCTGAATGTGGCCTCCACTAGCAGCACAGACAACATCAGCCCGACATGAGAATTCCTCCCAAACGCGCCTCAGGATGGCTCTGTCCACCGTGCTATCTGGAAGTGGTGGAACATAAACTTCGTCTTTAACATAATCCTAACAGAAAAAATCACACACAGTGAGGCCCGGGGAACTAGCAGGCCAAGCGCAGAGAGTAGAGAGCGAGGTCTTTAGAACCTCTCCTACCAATCCTCCGCTAAGTAACGTTTTCATTCAGATAAGCTCGAACCTCGAGATGCCACTGGGGCGGAGCTCCAATTTGTTGAAAAATGAAGTCATTCGAATCTGCATACAGTAAAATGGATGTTCAGTTCTTGTGGGGGTTTGTTAATTAAAGACAAAGTTTATGTTCCTTCACTTCAGCAAGTATTGATGACAAGAAAGATCGAATAACGTCTACAATCAACACGGTGGACTGAGACATCCTGAGGCGCGTTTAAGAAGCATTCTCATGATCATATCAGCTTGATGCTCTCCGTGCTGCCGACGGTGGCCACATTTGGACACTTGAAAAACAATGAAATAAAAAATTGAATGTATGTACTACACATGTGTCCAAGCTAGAGTTTTCTAGTGTTTTTTGCTTTTGAAATACTGCGTGATGATTTTGGCGAATTCTGTTTGAATTATGTCTATGTCAAGCAATGTGGTGGAATCAGGCGCTCGTCAATTTTGGGGCATATTGGGTTATTGATATCATATTAAAGTTAAAGCCTTGTTTTTCCTTGTTTTTGGTGAAAACAATATCCATCTACGTTAAATAGAAGTCGAAATATTTGCGACTGAAGGAGGTCAGGGTTGCCTGGTTTCAGAGGTGAAATTAGAGAAAAAAATGCTCGCCAAAGTTTGGTAGTTTTCATAGCTTGAGATTCTTTGGAAACTGAAAATTGACATTTTTTTCCTTTAATCAATGGGTTTTTAAAAATAGTAAAATCAACACAAAAGTGTGTTTTTAAATGGATGTAAAAGGTGCTGAGCCAGAAAAAGAAATTTTTTTAAAAATGCCCAACGGTCAGAAAAATGTCAATTTCTTTGATTTTATTATTTTGATGCGATCCCGCAATCTACAGCAGCCTATCCAGTAGACTACTGACGTCACCAGGGGTTATTAGTGTAGCCTTAGAAGTCATAAAATCAAAATAGTAATGCGTCTTGGTCCTACCTCAGTTTGCAGGCTAACGTCGATCTCGTCGAATGTTGAAAGGAGGAGTTGTGGAATAGTTTACCTTCGTCAGAGCTAATAACGCATCCAAGAATAGATAAACAGAGATGTAGCTTGCATGCAATACTCTACCGATTACACTATTGTTATGTTAGCTAACACTGTTCTTTATATTATGAATGTGAAGACTTGGCGGAGTCTGATGAATTAATCTTGAATTGTCACAGCTTGCGCCTTCTAATAATGCGATGTCATCAAGTTGGTGAATTATGCAGACGCACGTGTCGAAGGTTATGATGAACTTAATGTTTTTAATTACACAACTCATTTTAGCGTGTCGGTATGTGGTGCGGGCTATTGTTTTCTTGCTGCTGCTGTTTCTGTTGTTGTTGCTGTAATTGTTTATTTATGATTTGTGTGTGTGTGTGTGGGGGTGGGGGGGGGTGTTTCGAGTTGTGTATTTTACACCCCCATCGACACAATCAAGATCATTTGGGAAGTGAGCTCCGACCCTAACTGTCAGGGCCAGCCGGGACTGAGAGGGAAATAACGTTCCTGATTAAAAACAGCGAGGAACTTGATAAAAATTCTCCCGACTAATAGCAAATTCACGTCTTATGCATGCGCTCTACATGCGCCACACCGCAGATAGACGCGGCTGTCAATGTCTTTATCTGGTGCATGATTTACACACACGCACACACAAAATACACAGATAGACACACACGCATATACAAACACACACACATACACACACACCCCCCCACCCCCCCACCCACACACACACACATACATACGCACATGCATACATACACACATTCATACATAATTATACAAGACAGGCACATACACAAACACACTTATACACATACACATACACACAAACATA
>NW_004797274.1:1723384-1725613 GCF_000002075.1 Aplysia californica
CAGTTTTCCGCTATGCCTAAACACGCAGTGTTAAAGATAGTAAGATAGGCCATAATGTTTTTATGTGGGGGAAAAACACGCTCATAATAATAATTGTTGTTCTCGGAAACAGAGGGCTTGTTTTTCCATATTTCAGCGAGGAATCATAACCCAGCTCTAATGAACGAAAATAGTCTTCTTGTTGTTTTGTTTTTGTTTTTGTTTTTTTGGTGGGGTTTTTTATTTGTTTTTGTTTCTTTTCTAGCATGAATGCAGAAACAACATAAAGGCTGCATATTTTAATACGTACGGCGTATCTATATAAAAACATTGGATGGATATATGCATACATGGAAAATATAAAATACGTATTGCAGCTTCAGTAAGCTGGAAATATTGAATACACCAACTGCAATACAAATTGAGATAAGCAAACCCCTTTAATGTTTGAACAATGCAGACACTGCGTTCAAGCGAGTGTGCACCATTTCTACCTAAACACAGCTTCTCTGCCTTCTATCCCCGTCCCAGCCTATGGCAAGTGTTTCTTTTTTCTTTTTTTTTTACTTGGAGGTTTTTGTTTGTTTGTTCGTTAAGTTTTGTGTTGTTGTTTGTGGGGTTTTTGTGATGCTGTTTTTTAAACAACATCAGATTAATCTTACGTGTTTTTTTTTTGAATGTGTCTGGTATTGGTGGTACGTTAGTTTAGTTTAGTATGGGTTTTTACGGCTCTCGCAACTGCATAAGTACGTTAGATAAAACCCCTTTCATAACTAGATCTAGCTCTGAATGGAGAAAAAGTCGGAAAGATCAGACGCTGCTACGGTGAAACGTCAATGTTATCTCAGGAGAAATTGATTGAAGGTCCCTGTGCTATGTTCGCCGAGGCCCGCCGGTGTTTGAACAGGTAAAGGGCTGCTGTGGTCTGCGCTATCAGAGGTCCGCATGCACGAGCATAATGTGAGACATGCCGGTGAATTCGGTCACACAATCACGCCGTATCTGGGCTGCTGGAGAGATAAGCGAGTCTCAAATGTCTCGGGAGATGTACAGTACAGAGCTTTTGGGTTTCAGAGAGAATGAGAATAATAATAGCACAACAATGAGAACAATGATAGTAATGATAATTATTTATAATGACAGATCCTACTTACGATTTTAGGATAATGACTGGATGGTTACAGTTCTTATGCTAGACGTGTTGAGTTCCATAAATATGAAAATGATCATAGTAAAAAGAAGAAGAAGAAGAAGAAGAAGAAGAAGAAGAAGAAGAAGAAGAAGAAGAAGAGTGGAAGTAAATGGACAGCCTTTAACGAAAATGAAATAGTTTCTCTTGATATATCGACTTACGTTTATTTCTCATTCTTTTCCGACACCTTTTGTGCAGTATCATACCACAAAGGCTCTCACTTCTAAGGGTGTTGTTTAAAAAAAGATGAAGCGTGGCTTACTTTTCATATGAATGAGAATACAACCTTTCCAAATCTGCTCTTTTTAAAACCTTTTTTATGTAGAGTGTGATCTCACCATATTATAACTGTCGATACATGATATCTTACTTCTCTTTTGTCTGTCGATCCAAAGCGGAGCAAATGGGGAAACGAAAGTGCTGTAAAAAAAATAATAACAGGCGTTATTTTTCTCTTCAATAGTTTTAGAGTATGGTTTTAAAAATGAGGCTTCGATGAGTATTTGTGGAAAGACCGACTCAAATCTTTTTACATATTGTAGAAAAAGCTATAACATATTTATATTCCAACTCTTTCACAAGTCCCAAAATGCTTGCAAATATTATAAAATAGAACGGAATAATGAATGTCAGATATTTAACACCCTTTATAGCTCTGTAGTGAACGAGAAATGCCAGACTTTAGCACTTTAAAAACCCTTAGCTCCTTGCAAGGTGCCAGGGGGTGCAGCATTTTTTAAAATGTCAGCTTTAAACATTTTACCCCTACTCCTCCCCGCCCCTCCTCTTGTCCGTTATCCTTCCAAAAAGGAAAGAAAAAAAAGAAGAAGAATGTTTAGTCAAGATCTGTTCTATTGTTCTATTGCTAGGTTACAAGAGGCATCTCTTTGTCAAACTGGTTGCTAGGAGAGCAATTAGCGTGGTCTGTTTTCAACCATGCGTCCTGCAAAGTCAAGAGATCTTCAAAGAACTCTCGATTCCATAAAAAGCTTGACTGTGTACTCTTGGAGAATACCGATTTTTTTCTCCAACCTTATATCACTTTTTTAACGTGTAAC
>NW_004797274.1:1725839-1731363 GCF_000002075.1 Aplysia californica
CATTTTAAAACACATTTCTGCTTGGAACTTACTGAAAAACGATGATGAAAGACACTCACAAAAAGTAAATTTTCAGTCTCTGAGGACACTCAAACTTTAGAAGCCATCAAACTCTGTGGTCATTTTGACGCTAAACTGATGAGTGCCGATTCCACCGTGTTGTGATATGTAATATTATTATATCAGTTTGGAATCTTCCTTATTACTACTTTTAAGACAGACTGTGTGCACACACACATAATAAATGTATCTTCTTTTTGTCATTTCAATGGGTTGTTTGTAATAAACACTAGCCTTTGAACTTTTTTTTGTTTGCCTGTTTGTTTGTTTGTTTGTTTGTTTGTTTGTCTTTATTATTGTTGTCGTTGTTGCTTTGTGGGGTGGAGTTGTTTGTATTATTTATCAGTTAAAATTTGGAGGGAAATAATGGATCAGATAGTAATTGCATTCTAAAATGGCCAGTAATGCATTATCCTAAATTTGGTAAGAGCTACGGCGCTCGCTACTATAACTCATGATTAGGTCATAATTATAGCGCCGCAATGCTTTATCTAGAGATCCCCCAACGTTATTAATTTGGGCGATTACGGAATAACGTTGACATTTTGTGGGAAATGCCCTGGTTTTTATTTTTTTTAAACATTTTTAAAATTATGATGTCTGTGGGCAGTATGTCCGAAGCATTACTTTGTTTCTTTCACTACAGACGTGTTTGGTTCGACTGGTCACTTTGCTCAAGGCTGTTGTACACTAGTACAAACTTGCTGTGGATCGATTGTTGTTTTTTTGTTGTTGTTGTTGTTGTTTGATTTTTTGTAAGTGTTTTACGGCGCTCGCAACTGCATAAGGTCACATGATCGCGCTGGACACATTAAACATTTTCAGTTGGTAGGAAATTTTGAATTTTGCCCTGGTGACGGTCGAGGCCTACTCTTATTGATTTAAGACCAGCAAGGGATCTTTAAAAGAAGCAGTAGAAAGGCTGCAGAAAGAGTCAGGAGCCTAGAGGGTGGGGGCATAGGAGGTATGGGGGTAGGGGTAGAAAGTGGAGACGGAAGCAAACGACAGAACTTTGTTAGAAAGCAGAAAAGGAGGTGAAAGGAGACAATCTTAGAGAAGAGAATATTTCTGTCGTTACCCGGATTCGAACCCAGGGCTTTTGAATGAGAGTCGAACACCTTAACCTCCAGGCCACGAGAGCCCCCGTGGATCTATTAACAGGAGAACTGTTTATCTAGTTAGGGTCAAGGTTTATTTTATATATATATATATATATATATATATATATATATATATATATATATATATATATATATATATATATAGACGACTTTCAACTGACAAGTGTCTACAGAGGGCCAAATACATTAATTATTCCGATCCCGCCTTTCCGGCTAGTTGATTAAAGGTACGTGGCTTTCGACGCATCATCTTACCTACAACGCTATTAATCACTGTAATTCTCATTAAACAGCCAATGGAGGCCATAGAGAAGGAAAGAGAAATTGAGTGTGAAATCGTGTTGTTTTTTTAAATTTTGTTTTGTAGTTGCCGTTTTTGTTATTGTTGTTATTCTTGTTGTTGTTGTTGGTGGTGGTTTAGTATGTTTTGTTTTTTTGCTTTGTATATTTTCCGCTTTAGCAGAATTAAAATGGCTAATATGAGGAGTTAACAAGAAATTATCCTCTCCGCATAATATTGTCTATTAAAGTTTCTATACATGTGGTTTGTTTGTGAGTACTGTTTCTTGTTTCAAATAAAAGATGTTTGTATTGTTCAGCTGGGGAGCGAAACGTATATGATTTCAAAGTGTCTAGAATTCTCAGCAGAGAACGGCAGTTGTGCCCAAGGAGAATAATGTCCATCTTAATTGACTGGACCATATTTATTAGTTCTCACTTTCACTGCCCAGTCTTGGTAGAGTGAAAAAGAACGTCAAAAAATTACTGTATCGAGTATCGAGGGATAGCAGTTCTGAATTAACAGCATACATGTATTATTTATCTTCTTCTGTGTGTAAGGTTGTCCTTCAATATCAATCTTTAAAAGAAAACTCCTTTTGTTTCCTGTTCTCTTCCTAATTCTGAGGTGTTGCGCCCAATAAAGCCTCCTATCGATTGCCAGTCATGGTCCCAGAGAGTGCAGTTCAAAGCAAATAAAATAATTATTAAATGCACTGATAACGTTTACCTAACAAACCGACCACCATTCGTTGAGACAAGGGGGGATAACCCCCAGCAATCTGGGTAATGACTTCACAGAAGTGCCAGGAAACTGATTGCGTTGACAAGTCTAGAATTGCTTGATCTAATTTATATTTGAGTAACAGTACTGATTTTAGATTCCGTGGTAATGCAAAGGTATTTGTGCTCTTAAGCTTTTTTTTTAGCTTAAACTGCACAAACAATCAAACATCATTAAAAAGCCACTGGAAGCATAATGACGACTAGTTTTCGAGCAAGGAGAAGGCAAATGACAAACATCATTCGTTGGGGGTATTTTTTAAAACAGCAACTTATAGACTATTACACTTTATTAAGCTCGACAAGCAACTTCTTGTACACACTTGACCAATGGTAAATTGTTAAAATTGACGAAATTTCTACGCTCTTGAGCAAACTGTCAAAGACAATTGAGACAAACAGAAACCTTAAGATAGATTAAATCAGAATGAAAATATAGAGCGCACACTTTCTAAATTCACTATCTCCAGTAATGCAACCTGACCAGCGTACACTCATTACACACAAACTGCACCAGCTTTCGCTAGAATTGTCTTTAAAAAAATTTCGTTGAATAAAGTAGGAAGGCATGTTTACCAGCACTGAACCACTTGACAGAATAAACAAATTTCCAAAGTATTCCAGTGGTCATGATAGTGGGCGATTTTCCTTTTTTTTTGGGGGGGGGGATATCAAAAGACTTCACTGATGTGGGACTCGAGGATGGGAGGATGATGTTGTCTCTTCTATGACGTAAATTGTATTTTCTAACCGGACCTAGCCTCTTCATAGATCAAGTTTAGTTAAGACTACACTTCCTTAGAAGTACAACGTTCTATCTGACACTTTTAGCCATTTTGAGTTTCTAAGACCATGAGGTCAGACGCCAGTTAGTTCTAACGGCTCTATCAAAATCGTACGTTTATTCGGGGTCGTCATCGAGATATTCAAAGTTTCTTGTGTTACAACTAGAAAGACATAGTTTGATGTAGACCATTTCAGCAGAAACACGACTTTTATTGTTATGACGCAGCCATCCTTAGATTGTAATCAACGTCTCTTTTATTTGAATTTTCAGAGGGCAGTAGCACGGAGAAGGTCAACTCGTAGTAAGACGTTTCCACCCTGTAGCCTACGTCAAATTCAGTCTACATAGTATGAAATGCCTGTATAATAATACATAATTCGAATGATGGGGAAACTATCAACGCCTCCAACAAACGTGTTTAGGATTTATCAGAAATGGACTTTCAATAGAAGACTCCACGTTAAACTGTTATACATATTGCCACCACGGTTTTTAGTCTGTTTATGAGACAAAGCTTTGGAAGTACCATTTAGGTTTGTCCGGTGGCAACGCTATTTATAGATATCCAATACCACGCCTCCAGCAATCCGGAAGAGCCATCAAAGCAACTGACAATCCCTTAGTTTAAGTTTCGTGGAATTAACATTTTGTATGACGCGCGTCCTGGAAATTTAGTAAGCTACGAATGTTAATTGCTGATTGATATTTTGCCTTTTTCCCTCACAAAGAGGCCAAGTGTGGAGGGGGGGTGGTGGTGATTGTGTCTGTTGTTGTTGGTGGGGGGGGGGGGGTTGGGGGGGTTGAGGGGGGAGCTTTTTAGCTTTTTAGACTCCATATGTATAACACTGCAGAGTAAGAATTTGATATGTCGTTTCAGGAGCTTTAGGTCAAACCAGAGAGGGATCTTAAAGTATATTTGTACGTTGTGTGTTCGAAAGTGTTCGATTCCCCTGTGATGAAAATATATTATAAGATATCTCACACTTACTGCTGGGGTGCATCTAACTCAACAGAAGTTGGCCCTGGTAAGCCTCCTTAAAGAATTAAACTGCCAATGGTAGAATAAAACGTTTACAGAATAAATCTTCCAGATCAAATGCCCGAGGAACGATTAGACCTAAATGCTTCGCCTTCAAAAGGATCTACAACATTCCGTGTAAGGGTCAACTCTCAACAGCTACAACAACAACAACAACAACAACAACAACAACAACAACAACAACAACAACAACAGCAGCAGCACTAACGACAATGGTAACATTGACAACAACCAAAATAACAAGAGCAACATTTTCAAACCTTATCTACAACGTAGGCCTAACTAGTAATACCATTAAATGAATAAACCCCTTTCCAGATAGGATTATCGCAGTCCCCTTAGTACAATCCAAAACACTTACGATTTGGTATTTACCTTATTATTCAGCCACTGCTGGGGGATTTTGTGAATGTGACATCTGGACATAAGATGCTTTCTTGCGTCACCAGAGGCCAGCGGATGTCCACTTGTTTGCTCTCTCTATCTCCGCCCCCTCGTCCCAGATAGCAGTGTCCATTAATCAGTGGAAGTAAATGGACAGCCCATTCGGTGCTGTTCCGTAACCACTCCCAAGAATTGTTACCAGACGCTGAGCTGTTGACTGACCTGTGGGACGTCATACTTGCCAAGGTGTGAAATCTCCGTAGAATTGGGATAAGGACAGGATGTTCAGTCTGGGTTTTTTCTCTTTTTGTTTATTTCTTTCCTTGGGTTTGTTTTCTCTTGTTGTTTTTTATATTTTTGTTGTTGCTGTTGTTGTTATTGTTGTTGTTGTTTTTGTTGTTGTTGTTGTTCAAATGTGGCGTTAATGTACACGTTTTAGCTTATCGCCCTTTTTTCATGGTACTGTGGATGTTATTGACACACTAGAGACTTTATCAAGGCTGTTTCTGTGTTATTTTCGACTCTTTTAAGAGAGAGGGATAAGAAAGGGTTGTCAGGAGCAAGCAACCATTCATCAGTTTATTTAAACTGTCGGCTCTGGAATTCAATTTTACCCCCCCCCCTCACCCCACCCCCTTCTTTCCCCCTTCCTAATTTGCTGTTAAATTGGATTGCGGTACAGTCTTATTTAGAAGCTATAGCCTTCACAAAAGACTTAAGAGCCTGTTGTTATTCTAAAAATGCTATAATGACTACGTTGACGTCACTACCAGCGCGTCTGTTGGACAACAGTAGCTTCTAAGCTGACGGTCATTTTTTCGTTTTGTAGATTTTATAATAATAACATTTGATAGTATGTGTAACAATTAAGTATAATAATTTTAAAACAGCAGTCCGTGTGTTTTTTAACAAGCACACTGGAGTCATGAACTGAGCATGTCGTTATAATTGAGACATATGAACACAAAAATTGCCAAAAGGGTCATTTTGTATAACAATTATATTGTCAGAGGATAACTACCCGTGCGGGGTTGTTTAAGATATGTGTGTACAAAAGGGGGGATGTGGGGG
>NW_004797274.1:1731463-1737292 GCF_000002075.1 Aplysia californica
ACACTTGATTGAAGAGTGCTACCGAACACACCTACAAACACAAACACACACTCAAAAACACAGACACAAACACACACACACCCACACACACACACACAAACACACACACACACACACACACACACATACACACACACTCACGCACACACGCACACACACACACACACACACACAAACACAGCCGCGCACATAAAAATATACACACACAGACACACCATAATATTTGTGATCAGGTCAGGCAATGATCTCGGTCTTCTTTCATGTCTTTTACTTTGACTTAAATTCTACTCTTACCTTTAGGACAAGCACTCAACCTTCCAAATTATCTGTTTATGTCTAGTAAGGCGAAGAAATACCAACGAGATACACCACATTAACAACAGACATCTAATAGTTGACATCTGACATGACATGTCGTATTATTGTCAACTCTCATTATTCACTTCCTATTGAAATTGTTTTGTGGGAGTAGTATACAATTTACAGTGTATGTATGACTGCATGTGTTTTATCTTTCCTATAAAGCCACACAAAAAACCCACAGGGACAATAAGCATTATCTTATCTTATCGTATATTATCTTATCTTATCTTATCTTATCTTATCGTATCTTTTCTTATCTTATTATCTTATCTTATCTTATTTCTTTAAGTGAACGCGCCCATGGAACTTATGCGGATGGGTAATACAAAAGACCAAACCGCTGAGTTTCTAACCTTAAACCCACGGGTGTTGAATGTATGTAGCAGGGTAGTCAGAGCTCTGTCGTTGTTCCTTGCGGGGTTTTTTCGACGCCGTTCAGTTGTTTTCCAAAAAGAAAAATAACGGGGTTTGGTTGGGTTTCTTTGGTTGTTTTTGGTTTGTTTGGTTGTTGTTGTTGTTTGTTTTGTTTTTTTTGGGGGGGGATTTCGTGGGGAGGGGGGAATCTTTGGCCTCTGAAATCGTCTAATCTGCTCCAGTCGAACGTTAACCCAAGAGCTAAAAATCCTTAATCTGGTAGAGATAAATGATTTATGCTATTTTTAACTGTCTGGATTTTTTTTTGCTCATAATACAACAGTGTTAATGGTAATCTCTTCCTGGGTGAACGTGTGATGAAAATAATATTATTAATATTTGCTGGAGGCCAACAGATATGATGGGTTTGTTTGTGAGAGTCTTTCGTCAAAATCAACAAGTAGAAGATAATGTATAAACGTACACCCTAAGCAGCTCTCAATCGTTTAAATTATTACGAAGCCAGACAAGCAAACAATCACATTATCATGATGTGTAGAATGAATCGTTTTGTTATGATAAAGGCTATTTAGTGTTGGGGGATGTCGTGACATACTGAAAGAAATAAGCAAAGGAAAAGAAGTGAAAAGAAGGACATACCATCCCCACCCTCACAACCCGCCCACCCCCTCCCCATACCTCGAAATTCTAACGTATGACAGATTGCCCGGATTCAACATTGTTGATCACAACGTTTGAAATCTTTCTTATAGATCTAGCTTCTTTTAAGATGCATTGTAGATTCCAGTATGTGCACACGCATATATTGATCTATTTTGTATCCCATAAGTTGAGGCACTGGTTGGTCTTACTTCTTAATTTACCGTGTGTGGTTTCTGTCTCTGAATCTTACTTTTTTCCTGCACTTTATGACTATTATTGTTTCGATGTGCTTCTCAAACAAACAGTCAACAGGTTGATTGGGATAAACACTAGTATTTCAATGTTTGGTGAAAGTGTACCCCCCCCCCAACAAACCAACCAAACCCCCATACTCCTCCACTCCAGGGCAATGCTGAAGTGTCTTTCGGTCATTCTTATGCACAGTAGAATTGTAAATGGGCTGAATTGTCGCAGTCGTGCTCATACTGTTCCGGAACAACATAGGGGGAACTGCTGCTTTTTCTTTCCTCATTTTCCTCTACTTCTTTCGTATGTTTGTCACTCTCTTGTGAACTGCTATTTCCGGGGTGCCTTGATAGTCAAAGCAGACTTTGTGCTGTTGTGGCAAGAGAGGTGAGCAGAGTAAGCCTGATTCCTCGTTTGGACTTTGCTGTTGACATCCACCCCTTGGCGCTAATATGACCTTATGCAGTTGCGAGCGCCGTAAAACCTTACTAAAATTAAAACTAAAACTCCCATACCCAATTCCCTCTGTTAGGACCTACTGAAATGCATTTCAATAATTACTGTTAATTGTTGAACATACATATTATGTGGGTTTTTTAGTGTGAAAGGGTACGTTGTACCTGTCAGTGTTTCTGATGGAATCGTTAAGTTCTTTTTCGTTGCGCGCAAAGGCCAAAGTAGTTTGATTCCACGTTTGACGTTTCGTTGAATACTTCTGTCTTTTTACCTGGGATGTAGAGTTTTCATTGGTCTTGAATAATGGAAGTCGGGAGTTGACCTATTCCAACATGATCCAAACCGTGCCCTCGAGGGCACAGGATAAATGATAATTATTTGTCTCCTCAAGAGAATCATGAGACGGTACTAGAGGCGCTTTACGAGTTGTTGATTGGTGAAAGTGATGCTGGTTTCCGCTACTGGTAAGCTGGAAAAAAGGAGCGCTTGCGAAAGCTGTCTTGTTATGTAAACCCATTACTACGGCAGCATAAAACTAGACAACTTTTAGGAATAAGGGAGTAGGAGCAACAAAGTACAACTTTCAGCATTAAGCTGTCTAAGCACTCTCTTACAACGATAAAAGTCCATCCGAATGAATTTAAATTGTAAATAGAAAGCAGTTTGCGTCTCTCGCATTTCAGCTAGCTGATCACGAAGCGTCAATATTTCTAGCCCATTATCGGGCCCTTAATTAATGTGTCTGACGGCTTAATCGCCTGCAACGTTTTGATTTTGCGAGAGATCAAATTTGTCCTCGGGCAGTTCTCCTAATCGCTGACACCGACAATTTAGTTGAAGAAACAATATGTTTGGTATCTCGTTTCGCCCATTTTTCTCCCCATTAATGTTTCATCACTATTGCCGGTGCGTTTTCGTCCAGGTTAACTTGTCCAAATATTGACAGACACTTGCACGGACACCCCATTAGTGCGGGTGGAGAGTTGCAGGAAAACCACAACCCCATGAGGGTAGAGGCTGGTGTGTGTGTGTATGTGTGTGTGCGTGTGCGTGTGTGTGTGTGTGTGTGTGTGTGTGTGTGTGTGTGTGTGTGTGTGTGAGTGTGTGTGAGTGTTTGAGGGTGGGGGCAGGGGGGAGATAAATAGGCCCACCGAACATCAGCAGTTGTGCAGTCCTCCAAACAGAGGGATAACGCGGGTTGACACGTAGAGCTGAGAAGAACGTTCAAAGACCGTGTATACACGTTTGCAGTTCTATTTTGGTCTAGGCCAGTGCTTATCAAAGTGGGCAGTATCGTCAGCTAGTGGGCGGTTTGGATCATTTTGGTTGACGATTGGGATCACCCGGGTAGTAACAGGTATTATTTAATGTCCCGATTGGAAATACATGTACATGAATGTGGGCGGAACGAAAACTTTAGCCTCCTAGAGGTGGCGAAAGAGAGAGCTTGCTTTAAATTGGTTGGCAAGTACTTGTCAGTCAAGGCTTTTTGCCTTCTTTTATTCCTTCTATTTGGGGACTAATACCGGTTTTATGGTATAATGGTTTGGCTCAAGCAAGATAAAGCGAAGAGCTTAGTAGTAAGAATAATTTGGCTCTTCACTTTTGCTTGCTTGAGGCATGCGTTCGATTACAAAGTCAGTTTGTCTAGGTAGTATCTACAATCTTTCTGCTGGAATGCTGTAATCCTCTCCTCTTGGCTGGGCCGTAATTGACAGAGTGGAAGCACACCCCCGCCCCCTCTCCTCTCTCCCGGTTGATAAATGTTCAAGATCGTTTACAATCAGTAAAATTGTTGTTTCACCTTCGATAACACATTCGTGAAAAAGCATGAAAATCATACCAAAAAACAAAACATAAACATGGCTGGTATTTTAATCTGTCTTGTTTTCTCCAGTCTGGAATGGCTTCCTCTTCACTGGAAATGACATATTATCCTTTGTCTAACAGACTGTCAAAAGCCAACGAATCCAAAAACGTTAATCTTAGACAAAGAAAATTGTTTTTTTTGGGGGGAGGAGGGGGATGGTAATGGAGTTTTGAAAATACCATTTAAACATGCGTTTTTTCGGCAACAGTTACAGAGGTGATCAATTAGATTTCTAATGCTTCTGTGTCGGAGGATTGTCGACGATAGAGAGGCTTTCAAAAGTTTCTAAATCCGTCGATTCAAATCTGCATCTCGAGATCTAAACACTGACAAGTAAATGGAGAGCGATACATCTTCAGTTTAAATATGGCTAATGCTGCACGACACTACCTTTAGAACTATCGTGATTGATATTAAAACAATAGCGTTCTACATCCTACAGATTTCCAATGGAGATAAGACGTTATAGCTCTGAGGTTTGTAATTGTTAGTAAGCATAATGATTAAGTAAAAAAAAAAGGTGCATAGAAACAAAGGTAAATTAATGAACAATTATTTTTGGCTTTCAGTAGAAAAGTTAATATCAGGTTAAAGGGGTTTCCTTCTTCCTTTTTTGTGGAGGGTGGAGGTGTTTTTGTTAGTTATTTGCCGGGACTATGACCTCAGCCGGTGTATAGGGAGTAAAGCGCTCAGCGACATTCATTTTTCAGAGCTGTATTCTTAAACTTTCGCAGACACTAGATAAATTATAAACCCAGATCCAACATGCGTGATCCATCTATAGCTCCATCCTTCTGTCTGCTTTTATCTCTCTCTCTCTTTCTCTCTCTCTCTCTCTCTCTCTCTCTCTCTCTCTCTCTCTCTCTCTCTCTCTCTCTCTCTCTTTCTCTCACTCCCTCCCAGCCCAACGACGTAGGAGCTTGGCAAGATAATGATGTTTTGTTCTCGGTAATCAAACTGACACCTTTTGTGTACAGGGCGGGAAATCTAACCAACGCACCACCGACGCCGGTAATCCGACTAGTGATGTACTGACTTCTGATATGAAATTCTATTTCCCCGAATTCTGTTTGAAGTACCTCAAAATATTCTAAGAACTAGAATACTAATTAGAAATAAACGTAGATTATAATAATTACCCGTCTCACGTCTAGACGCCAAGTACATGTAGGTCTCTAATGTCTGGATGTTATACTGTATAATACGTTCCAACTTGAACTTGTGGAACCTCCAGGGTAGTTAATGGTCTGAATCTTTTATATCTTTTATAACAAGGTCGGTCATTTTCCAAATAAGACCTGTCTGTGATGATGTTTCAAGTTGGAATCAAAAGACGTCCAAATCTAAACAGATTGAAGGACTCTTTGAGTGGGTGATGAATTAGCTTGGTAGGTAATACGTTTCTTTGCTGCTCTGACCCAGTACCTGCCAACATGGGCAATATAGTCCACTAGTGGGCGTTGGATCATTTTGTTGGCGATTGGGATACCCGGGTAGTAACAGTAGTTATTTAATGTCCCGATTGGAAATCGATAATATAGGTTGGCGTTTCGAAAATTTTAATACTCATTCATTTCTCTTTCAGAAGATGACACAGACATATGTAATCGGGTAAACTGATCAGAGAGGAAGATATGGCTTGAGAAAGATACGATAATATTAGCTATAACAGGCTAAGAAAGGATTTGATATCATAAAAAGGTCTCTAATATCCTCCAAAGATACTTTTCTTAGGTTCGCAGACATTGAAAGCAGCTGCACAGGACGGGTTTTCCAATGGAATTATGTATAGTTGATATAGGCATTTTCTATTTTTTACTTGTGATGTGTGTGTGTGTGTGTGTGTGTGTGTGTGTGTGTGTGTGTGTGTGTGTGTG
>NW_004797274.1:1737453-1739314 GCF_000002075.1 Aplysia californica
TCTCTCTCCCTCTCTCTCTCTCTCTCTCTCTCTCTTTCTCTCACTCTCACTCTCTCTCTTTGACTTTCTCTCTCTCCCTCCCTTTCTCTATCTATCTCTCTTTATTTCCACGGCTGGCTGTAGCTGTGTCAGCTGCTAACTTATACATGTTTGTACTTCTGAAAGGTCTGCATCAGAGTCCAAGCTTTGATCATTATAAACTGTAATCTTGAGTTTAGTGTTTTGACAGAGTGCCAGTCGCCCTGTTAATATCATAGTTAATGACGAAGTGGATAAATCTTGTTCAAAGCCCTAACGTCATGCTTTTTGGTTTGGTAAATTTTGGGAGTTTTCAAGTTTTTCGTAGGGCTTGTGAGCTGATATTCTAAAAAAGGGGCATTGTGAAAATAGCGATAGTGTTAATGGGGGGGAAAAGCGTGCCATGTGATAGGATGCAATGAACTGAAACCTTTTAAAAAGGACTTGTAGTAAGAGTTGCTCGTTTGTGAGATTCGCAATATTAGCGGCGTGATGCTGTGTGGATGGTTGAACATGAAAGAAACCACGGAAGAGTTCCATTATCCTTTCGCTTCCTTATTTGTTTCCGTCTGCGGACACTTTGTCCCACAACAATACGGCTTCTCTCCAAATCAAGTTAAAACAAACTCTCAGAGTGTTAGAGATTTGGTTTACATTTATAGCTTGTTGGTGGCCAAATATGGGTTGGGCGTGAGAGATAGCTGTAAAGATTTATTTGAGTTTAATGTTTGGAGCTGTTTTGTTTTGTTTCTTTTAAAGCTTGTTTGTTTTTGCTTTGCTTCAGTGGAACTTCCGACAACTTTATATTTGACTATGGTAATGCCAGTAGTATTCCCTGCACTGTGATAATCAATTGTTTCTGGTCACAGGGTAGGGAAGGGGACCATTATTGTGAAACAAAAGAGAGTGAAAAGAGTAGCTGTCAAGTGCGCACCAACACTGTGGAAATCTTTTAAAAGTAATTGCTTTTCCAGATGTCAGCACAAATCGAAATTTCCTCTACAAATAATTGGAATGCGTTTGCAGTGGATTACGAAGTCGAATGACAGAACGATTTCCGATCCGACAAATCACACCAAGGGAGCACCCCATAACGTAAAAAAGCTCGAAAAGCGAAGTCCCTAATGTACCAGCATCGATGTGTATCTATTGACAGTAGTTCACCAATGCCCAAATCAATCGAGCTGGTCTTTATTTCCTTTCACCTTTATCGTCATCGGCTTAATTCCTCGGAACACTCTTTAAAGGTTGAGCCATTGTCGGTTTACGCACGCGCGGTGCCCTTCACAATGGCAGATCAGGAGGTGGTCGGGTACCAAAAGGAAACGTTTCGATAAATCATTAGAATGTATTTGAATCTGTCACTGATCCGCCTGTCTGAGAATGTGGGGTAGTTGGATTGTGTGAGTGGAAGTCATTGTTTTGAACCTGCTGCTTTATTGCCCGGGCGCAAGGGTGCCAAGATTTTTCATTTCCATCTTCTCCTCTGTCTGTTTCCGATCCTTAATTCTCTCCTCTCTCTCTCTCTCTCTCTCTCTCTCTCTCTCTCTCTCTCTCTCTCTCTCTCTCTCTCTCTCTCTCTCTATCTATCTATCTATCTCTCTTTCCCCTTTTCTATCCATCTATCTATCTATCTATCTATCTATCTATCTATCTATCTATCTATCTATCTATTCAATCCCCCCCCCCTCTTCCCGCCTCCCACGTACACCTGGGGTTGTTTATTTGCTTGTGTGCGTAAGCGTATGGTTCTGCACATGTCTCTGTTGCACTTTCAGCGATGTTTGTCCGATGATGATGATGATGATGATGATGATGATGATGATGATGATGATGATGATGA
>NW_004797274.1:1739794-1744179 GCF_000002075.1 Aplysia californica
CAGGTCTCTCGCTGAACCTGGAAGAAACGACGCACAAAGCTGGGTTCTTCCTGCCTCTATTTCCCTGATTTTTGTTTGGATCCAAAAATGCCCTTGTGTTGTCATCTCCCACCAAGGCCAAAAGACACGCGTCGTTTATTTGTCAGTTTGTGTGTTGGTAAACTTCTTTTTTTAGACATGAACTGGTGAAATACAAACATCAAACTCCTGGACTCAGTTTTAGTTTTAGTAGAGGTTTCACGGCGCTCGCAACTGCATAAGGTCATATGAGCGCCAGAAGATTAAAGGTGTTACAAGAGAGTAACAAACATAAAAAAGAAGAAGGAGAGATAAGGACAATAAATGTTGGATAGGACTAAAGGAGCAAGCCACATCAGAGCACCCGCCAACCACCTACACGTGGACTAGTGAGAGAGAAAGAGAGAGAGAGAGAGAGAGAGAGAGAGAGAGAGAGAGAGAAAGAGAGAGAGAGAGAGGGGGGAGGGAGGATGAGTGGGAAGAAAAAGAAAATGGGAAAGGGGGAAGGGGATGGTGTGCGTACAGAAGAGAAACAATGACATACGAGAAACAATGACATACGAGAAACAATGACATAAGAGAAACAATGACATACGAGAAACAATGACATACGAGAAACAATGACATAAGAGAAACAATGACATAAGAGAAACAATGACATAAGAGAAACAATGACATAAGAGAAACAATGGCATACGAGAAACAATGCTACCACCCTCCGTCTCTGACTGAACCAACACACTTTGGTTTGAGCTATCATGTCTGTCAAATTCCAGACTCCCAGGCCAACACCTAACTCGATTTCTCATACCTCAACATACATCAATGGCTTAAAAGCTACGAAATCGTTTTACATGAATTATATCCTAGAGAAACCCAGAGCGACGGGGCATCACCCATAATGGTTAATGGCGAAATTGATGACACTTTTAGTGTTGTTCCGACTCCGGATATGCACTGAGACCTTCAGAGCATCCTGCAGTTAGTGGCCCACGCCCCCCACCGACACAATTCGATCATAATTTAGAAAGTAGGATGTTAGTCACGGCGAATCCGTGCTATTGTGTGAGATATGTCCCGTCATAAAGACGAGAATTCTCGATAAAATATTTATTCCACACGAGAGCTAGGTCTAGCCAATGACATATCATGCGCCCTTCCCACCTCCACCTCCACCTCCACCTCCACCTCCACCTCCACCTCAATAAACCACAATCCAACTCCATCTCCAGGCGCGACTAGACAACCCTCATAATGACCTTTAATACCCCCCCCAAAAAAAAAAACTAAAACAAAACAAAACAAACAACATTTTTAAAAACCCGAAAAAGTGGATGTATGTCCTTTTCTTATGTAGGATTACCTTACTTCTTTTGTAAAATACTATGACATAAATTGAAAACTGGAAAGCGATAGAAAGAATAGAAAGGAAATTTCAGAAAGCAATAAAGAAATATCTGTATGCATTATCAATTTGCACACGTCCAACTCAATTTAGGCTTCTCCCATCCCTTTACAGTTCATGAGTTTAAACAAAAAAGATGAATGAAAAAAATGTTATGAACAAGATAGTTATTTTCTGTTTTCCCTTTTATTACCATATCCCGTTTTGTGTAGCGTTCAAGTGTCACTGATTTTTAAATTTTGTTTTAATGTACTCCTTGATATTAGTTATAGCCAATCACTAAGAGAGAAAGGGGTGGGGGGGGGGGCATGAAGGACAACTGATAGATCCAAAAAATAACAGAAGGAGGAAGGGTTGAAAGCCATCTAACGATACAAATAAACTTCTCTGCTTAGATAGTCATTATATCATATCACTTTATATACTCCTTTTTACACATATAATCGTGTAGCTCCCGTGTCCGTTCATTTCGTTTATCCTTTCTCAACCCCAACCCTCCCACACGAAGCTCTTACCATAAGGGTAACCTACAGCGCGCCGGCAGCTGTGATGTAGCTGGTAGGCGCTTCGCCTTTGGACACTGAAGATCTGAGTTCGATTCCCAAGTCGGGAGGACTTTTATCGAGTGTCTAGGTCTTTTTGCTGGAATGTTGTTTCCATCGATTGTCGAATTTCGCCTCCTAAATGATCTAAATTGTGCCGCTAGAAACGTAAAAATACATTCATTTATTTTTCTTTTCGTACAGCACTGCAACCTGTTGGGAGCATGGTGCTTCTAAAATGTGACATTTACAAGTGTATACCATCTCTGTCTTTTTTCCTTCCGTCTTTTTATACTCTAGTTTCTCGGCAAAATGTTGCACATATGAATCAAATTGTTGTTGTTTACTAGTACTGGTATTTTGTTTTCGCTGAACTAAAGACAGTTGGAACGCTTAGATTTTGGTTCTCAAAATTGTACAATTCCAGGGGAGAAAAAAGGGGTGGGTATGGGGCGAAGACTTCTATTTTTTACATTTGTTTAAAAAAATTTATCCTCGAGCATGCCTTTCTCATTGTATCAATATCCTGATTCATATTACTATTTAAGACGAGCTCAGTTCCAAATTAAGTATCGTTCATTACTTATTCAACGAGCGTCGGTCGTTGGTCCCGGGAAGAGAACTATTTACAGTGATTGAAGAGATTGGCGATTTTATTGCTCTCGACTGGAGGGGCCAGAGAAAATCGTCTGACTGGTTGCCTCGTGCCTGCGTTTTCCTCCTACGGTCCACAGATAAGGAGAACAAGATAAGTGGTGAAATTGCTTCATTGCAAAGAAAATATTGCTTATTGTTCTTCTTTTTTTTACGTAAAACACGTTACTGGAATTAATTATATTGTCCTTTTCGTGTCACGATCCAACGTGAAATTTGTATGATGACGAGGGGGAATCACGCACTCGTCAATTTTGGGAGTATGGAGTAACTGATATTTAGCCAGTTCACTTTCCGTGCTTTTGATTAAAGAAAATGCCCATCTATCTAGAACAGAAGTCGAGATATTTGGGATTGAAGGGGATAATGGTTGCCAGTTGTCAGAGATGAGATGAAGGAGAAAATGGCCACGCCACCAAAGTTTGATGGCTTCAAAGCTATAGTGTTCTTAAAAAATACACATTTTATTTTCCGTCTCTTTGATCAACGTTTTTCCTTTTTCAGTTAAATAAAAACAGAAATATATTTTTTGTTGGACTTAAAAAAATGTTTTGCCAGAAAGCAAAAACAAAACAACAAAAATTGCTCAAGGGGCGGAAACATGTCAGTTTCTTCGATCTCTTACTCTGACGAGCCCCTGGCTTCACCATGATGTCTCACATTCATTTGCGTATTTCTGTCTAAATGGAATGAAATTGAGCTAAGTGCATCAGGGACCATAGGACAAAAAGTTTGTTCATTTCTGTGCTGAGGACTGAAGTCCCGCTAGAACAACTGGCATAATGAGACGCGTTGCTTTTGTCCCAAGTGGTCTGTGTTACCAAAAAAAATCAGTTTTAGAATATGGTCAGAAAGGAAAAAGAGAGACCGTTCAGAAATCCCAAATACTGAGTTTGTTTTATAATGCATAGCCAGACGTCAGCGGACGAAGAAAAACTGGGCATTTTACTGCCTTATAGCTATCATAGGCATTAATGTGCAGCTTCATTTCAACGATCTAGCGAGCTCTAACTAATAAATTTAGTAAAACGATGCAACGTTCTAACTAGCTTTAGCGTGGTATCAATCTTGCGATCTGCTCTCACAAGGCAGTCAATGGTGAAGGGTCAAAGAGTGAAAATAGCCTACCAAATCCCTTCCCTATAAATAACTACTAATACATGCCGTTAGATTTATAATAGTGTTGTTTTCGTTACTGACTGATAGTTCAATGTCATAGGATTAGAGCAAACATTAGGAGTGACCGGTTTTATTTCTCTTTCACTGCATTACTGAATTGCGAAAGACGGATTAAAAAAGTATGGCCCTTCACGCTTCCACCTCTCCTCCCCCCCCCCTTCCCCCCGGTCCGTCACTTCTTTTCACCTCAAAGGTGTGGGCTGCAGCCACCATCCAAAGTTCACTGCCCTTTCTATTGGTCTCCTCATTCTCTGATACACCCACCCGCCTCCCATGTCCCAGTTCTCTTTGTTGGCCTCGGGCATCGAGTCCCCTGAGATCATCCATTTGTTTCCATAGGGCCTACTCATAACCCAGTGCACTGGATCAACACAATTAATCATACATCAGCCCCAGGACTCGAGTCTAGTTTGACCTGGTTGTCTGACAATACGAATCTCTTCTCGGCTGGAACCGAATACTAATCCAGTTATGGACATTCAGCTCCCATGATTATTTCAATAATACTGGGCTCACTAGGCTAGATCATGTCGGTTGTTTGATGTACATGCATGTGTGCGTGTGTGTGTGTGTGTGTGTGTGTGTGT
>NW_004797274.1:1749178-1752022 GCF_000002075.1 Aplysia californica
TATGTATTTTTAACCCCTTCTTGGGATTTTTTCCTATTTTTACTTCATTTTTAACTCTTATAACGGTGCTCTATTTCCGCTGAATCACAGCAACGCCCGTTGTTTATGGTTGCAAACCAGCGTCAATCTGTGTTATCTATTTATATTCAAATTGTAGGTTCATTGCTCGTATCATTCATTTCCACTCAGTGTGGTGTCTATTTTATGTAAATAAGTCAAACGGGAGTGGAATTATAGGGATGTTTGGGATGCTGAAAACTTAGATGAAATAATTATCGGTCGTGTACAAAGGAGAAATAGCCCATCCATATACTAAAAGTTTCACTTCTACTAAAATGTTGTTACAATTGTTTTTTTCGCTCCCTTCGATACAATCTGTGTCAGCCAGGAGAGGCTACTTCAACCCCGCTTTTGAGAGTCCTGGGCTGTGTAAAAACGTAACAGCTAAACTTAAGCATGTTGAAACGAACTCGTGTCTTTTGCTTTCATAGCAGAGGGCTCAGTCTTTAGACCATGTTATACACCTGCTTGCCACAAATTATGGAGGCCATTTAAGGTTTTTAATGTACGTATTTTACGAATCTATAGGTACAATTTAATTCATTCAGGAGGCGGGCCACGACCCTGCCTGTCAAAGCCAACCTGGGCTGAGAGGGATTCAACATCCGGGCAGAAAGACTGGGGTACTGGGTTAAAATACTCACCACTCTGGAACTGGACTCAGGTCTCCTGTGTGCGACTGAGAACTAGTATAGAGGTCATTAAAGTTAGAAGAGTTAATGGGTTGTGCGTTTTGTTTGCTCCTGGAGAAAGTGCCCAGTTATTGGCTGTGCTATTTTTAAGCTTTTGGGGTGGTTTTTTTAATATTGTTTTTTTTTTTTTGGGGGGGGGGGCGGGGGGTGAAAAAGGTACAATGTGGTCAAAGATATTCTTTTCTTGAAAAAAGGATGCTTGGCCTATCCCTTATATTGTATTGAACGTATTTATTTTTCCTGTTAAATTGTTGTGTATTTTGCCTGGGATGCAGAAAGAAAACAAATAAACAATATATCCTACGTCATCTGCTCTTTGAGCCTGGGGAACGCCAATGCGTTGATCAGATTAGTAAAAAAGTGTCCCACACTGACTTAAGGAAATCGAAGATGAAATAACACTGTCGCTAACTCACAGCTGGGTGTCTCGTAATTACGCCTGTTCTTACCCCCTGGTGAGAATTCACCCCCTAGTCATTGGCTTCTTAATAGGATAAAAGAGACAGTGGCCATCTCAAGTTGCTGGTAATTTGAGTTAACGTTTTTAGTTCGTTCATACCCGCTGACGTCGCCTGTAATCTAAAGAATTTTACTTCGTCTTTTATTTGAAGAACCTGTTGAACTTCCTCGTAGCTCAAGAGGTATACCGACGTCTGTGGTGTAGAGGCTAGGTGCTGTGGCGTTGCACTCAGAAGATATGAGTTCGACTCCCGAGTGGGGGGAGCTTTATCGAGCATCTTCGTTTTTCTGATGGCTGTTGTATCCCTTTCAACTCAAGTTGACCCAGAGAAACAGGTCCAAAGCGGCCCACCTCCAAAACCAAACTGTGTCGACCGGAACGTAACGCATATACAATCTTTTTTTCATCAAGATGCATGCTTAGTTATGTTCTGATATGCCCTAAGCTGAAACGTAAATCGCACGTATACGATACAAAATGCTGAATCAATATCATTCAAAGGTGAAAGATAGCCGTCGTATCAATCGTTCTCCCATTTATCTTTCCGAGAAAAAATCTACAACAAATATTTACCTTGAAATATAGACATCTGTTTCAGGAGATTAACGAATCTGACAGGGGTCGTTTTTGGCTCAGCATTGATTTAAATGGTTGAAAAACCTGATTATCTGGAGTGCAGATTTGCAATGTTGCAGAGTCATTTTCATAGTTGGATCGAGATCATAGGTTAAAATATTTATATGAGATGCTACGCGATCCTTTATCTCCATGTAAGAAATTTGAAGTTGACATGCTGAAAAATAACTGTTTCCTCAATTCGATTTTACCTCGCTTGACTTTGATTAAGTAGCCAACCGTGTCTACTATCCGGATGCTCTACCCCCCCCCCCTTCCTCCAAATTCCCCAGCCATTAGGAATACTTTTAAATGTCGCACAGTACCGCTGCATTGGTCAACACCACTGGCAAAAGAGGCCCTCCTACAAATTATAATGATAACAATGATCAATAGTATTGTATAGCGCAAATTCCTGCTCAACAGAAAGCTTTACGTGCTTCAAAATCGGTATTATCACCTTAGCAAACCTGATAGATATATAGTACTCGGAAACAATCTCAATTTACTTGACAGCAAATAGTCCAAGCTGGCATTAGGCATTTTATTGGCGCTAAAACACTACTATAATGACAAGTTCTTTCTCTGTCTGTGGCGACTGAAAAGAATTTATGTCGCATGTTGGAACAAATTCTTTTATGTCACAAATATTCACAGACCAGAGAGAAAACACGTCACTGCAATATGTTATGTCTGTTAATATTATTCTTTACGATTATTACAAAATAACATTCAGGCGACAGTAATGTCGTCAATAGAGGATTATGCTATAAAAATAGCGATTAACCGTCTTATTTCTATGAACGACAAAAAGAGAGCATACATTCAACTCTAACTGGTTTCACGTCGATAATTACAATAGAAGCATTTTCGTACATCATATACAACAGCTTCTCATAAGAGACAACTTCGAGTCGTTATCATTTTTTTGCTGTTTACCTTTTTGTTTATTTAGTTAGGTATTATTTGATTTTTACGAAAGAATCACTCACATACACACACACACACACACACACA
>NW_004797274.1:1752140-1760612 GCF_000002075.1 Aplysia californica
AATTAGCTAGATTTGAATTGCGTGACATGAGGCCTATTTAATTAGTGCAAGGACAGATTTATAGATTTTTTGGACAAGTCAGTCTCGTTTCAACAATCCTACGTTTTGATCAAATAAAGTGTCCTAACATCAGACCTCTTATTCGTAAAGGTCACGTGGAAGATATTATTTTAAGTGTACATCCTTTTAAAATGTGTGGGCATGTGTGTATGTTTGTGTGTCTATGTGTGTGTGTGTGTGTGTGTGTGTGTGTGTGTGTGTGTGTGTGTATGTGTGTGTGGAATCTTTTCATGAAAAGCCCCAGAGTAACAAAGACACCAAAGCAGTGCCTCTAAACAACAGTTTAAGCTCAATGGCCATGAATTTTGAGACCGACAAGAAAGGACTATTCCAAGGAACCCTACGTATTTTCCCTATTTCGCAACCACTCCCACGCCTTTACCATTTTTGTCTGCTTTGTTTAAAAATTCTTGTATGATTTTCTTCATAAGAAAGCTCCTAACAACTTCAGGAAAATCTGGACAAAATATAACCTGTACGTACTCTACTTCTGTCTGAAGGTGCTCTTTCTAACTCTAACAAAAAGAGAAAGTGATGAACTCTCAATTAAGAGCATCAATTGTATTGCAACATGGTGGAATCAGACGCTCATAAATTTTTGGGATCTTGGAGATATTGGTATAATCTGAAAGCTTGTTAATTTGTCTTGCTTTTGTGAAGAAAAAGTACTCATTTATCTTGAACAGAAATTGAGATATTTGTGATTGGAAAAGGTTGGGGGTCCCCTTGAGCCGGAAGTAGAATTAGCGAGAAAATTTACACTGCATTTTTCAGTAAGATCTACACAGAAATCTGTTTTTAAATTGACATAAAAGGTTATGAGACAATACATGATCTTTAAAAACAAACCCAGAAACTATCTCAACCGGCAGAAAGTATCGCACACATGATTTACATTGTATCAACCGGGGCGTATATATCATTTACATATAAAAAGTGAACACACTTTAAATGGTCAAGATAACAATGTAGGCCTACTTTTATCTTTTAGTTTCGTTTTAGTGAGAGTTTTACGCAATTAAACACAATAAGGTCATATAAGTGTAGAAGATTAGAGATGTTAGAGGAGCAAACCACACCAGAGCACCCGCCAACCAACCTCCCTTTGACACAAAGCCATCAAGCTCAATAGAAATGTAGGACAACTTAATCGGCTCGTCATTACGTACTTTCTCCCGGCACCGCATTACTCTGCCATGTCGTCAAGGCAAAACGACAAATCTGACTAATTCCAAGTTTTCAGTAGATAATGTTTAAAAGTTATTTATATTTTTTTAATTTTTTTTTTGTAAGACTAGTATAGTTCATATTATCCTTCTTGTGTCAAAGGCAGGCGATAATATATCAACGTCCGTTATGGCTGTCTTAAAAAAATGTTAAAGCTACGTAAGAAACTGATCTTAATGTTAAGCTTCAAGAATTGTTCACGCTTTTCTCAAAATCATGCATAATGCAGTTACGCCATTCTCTCTTTATACCGCAATACTGCTAGTCAACCAACATCAAAATGCGCCATCTGGCTTTTGCTTGTATAACATCGGGGGTGAACAAAGATCAAATAGTAGTATCTTGAGGTACAACATTTTTCACAGATCTGATATTACATTTGTAATTTTTATTTTCCTAACAGGGTCTTTTTTATGCAACATCATAGTAAGTCTGTGTGTGGTTATCTAAATACAAGTGCGGCTGAAAAATGCTCCGGTAACAATAAATTATTGTATTTGATCTGGAGTTGAGAAATAAATTAGTTCCTTGTTTTCCCATAAAAGTTAAGCACAGTTATGTTATATGATCACATTTATACTTTCTTTGATCTTTTGAGATATGATAATTTGGTTCCATTTCTTCTTCATTTTGCCCATCCAATATTTACATTTTCTACAAACAACGAAAAGAAGTTTAGGTTTTTTTTTCAATTCTTTTTAGGCTAGTTCCAAACATAAGATTTCTACACAAAAAAAACTTAATGTATTTATTTATACTTATATATATATATATATATATATATATATATATATATACATCATTTTTATCATGAGCATGTATGCATAATAATATATAAATATACATATAAATATATATATATAATGTGTGTGTCAAAAGTCGGAAAGTGTGTGTGTATGTGTGTATGTGTGTGTATGTGTGTGTGTGTGTGTGTGTGTGTGCGTGTGTGTGTGTGTGTGTGTGTGTGTGTGTGTGTGTGTGTGTGTGTGTGTAAATAATACATACACCCGCCCTGGAACACCTAGAGGAGAAATAGACCGAGCAAAAGGTGAGGCCTATTGAGAGTCTATTTTCAGTCACCATTCTAGCTTATCTGTAAACTACAAAAACGGGACAAAAATGGTGAGTATCGTACCCTGACCAACGGCATCAAGACGAGATATTCCCTTAGCACAGTCGCTGAGCTAAGTACCCTCCTGTCCAATATATTTTTGTTCTTCCAGATTTATGGCTGGGGAGGTGAGCTGTTTGCAGTTGCAATAAATAGTTTATGACCCGGAGCAAACTAATATAACATCTGATCAGGGTGTTTCTGAGAGAAAGAGATATCAATACACAAAAGGGTTAATCTGCCACACCTGTTTTAGCCAGAGAAGTGTGCAATACATTTTTATACTAACCATGGTTAATTCCTACGTCCTCCGTATTTGTAACAGTCAGTTCGAGAAGGGCAAGCCTGAGCGGTAAGTGCGGGTCATCAGTGATAATTATGAATACGGCTTTGTGCATACAAAATGCTTCTGCTTATACACATGGCAGCATTACGAAGACTGCAAGTTTAAAGAATATGGGCATTGCCAAAATAGTGACATCTTTATCTATGGAAAGCGTTTACCTTTCGTCTTAACTTTATAGTTTTAATTTGTCTCTATGTAGAATGGAAACTCTTGTGTCAAAGCAGTACATTCAGTTTAATGGATAACTTCGATGATGCTCAAATTTTTATATAATAGTGAAATTATGAGACTTTGTACCAAAAAAACTTAATTTAGGGTGCTCACAGGCAATGAGGAAAACGAGATTCTGAAAATAGAATCCACCTTTTTCAACACCCTTCTTCCCGAGGCGAAATATTTCAGTCGACAGATTTCGTTTTAATAATGAACTCTATTCTTAAAGGCGGATACAATTTGATATGAGTTTTGTTTTTTGGAGAAAATTTTTTTTTTCAGAAATAGTGACAACGGTGTTTTCGGAAGCCAGCTTTCCGACTTAAGCAATAATAAGCATATCATATTCACGGTTGTCCTGGGGAAACGTAAGCTATTTCGAAGCATAATTTTACTTTTTTTTTCTTTATGCATATCCTCGGGCGGGGGCGAGGGGGTTGAGTGAGTTTTTGTCATCTCTTCTTTAAACGTTTTTCTTTTTTTAAAGAATTCTTCGCAACTTCTTAAGAAAAGGCACTGAAATGGACTGAGATGTTTCAACTCCATTTTTTAAAAAGAATTATGAAACACAACGGTCACTCGAAGAAAAAGTATTAAAAAAAGAGGATTAAAAAAAATAAATCCTGATGTGACCCTCAAGGGAGAAAGTGATTGAGAGTGCAATGAATTATTCATAAACTAAACGCAACACGCTTTGATCAAATGGATTCCATTATTCCGTAGGGAAGTTTGACACCCCTCCCATTTCCTTCTCTTTTCTCTTCTTGCTAGTCATTTCCTTTTAGTTTCCCACCATCAGAAACTCTGGAAGTCAGAATGAGTACAACTGCTCATAATATGCGTGTGCACGTGTACGTTTGTGTGTTTATGTTTGTGTGTGCGTGTGCATGTGTGTGTGTGTGTTTGTACGTGTGTGTGCGTTTGTGTGTGTGTTTGTATGTGTGTTTGTGTGTGTGTGTTTTTTGTTTATCTATATTGGTTTCTGCCCCCCCTCCCCGTCGCACGCTCTCTCTCTCTCTCTCTCTCTCTCTCTCTCTCTCTCTCTCTCTCTCTCTCTCTCTCTCTCTCTCTCTTCCTCTTTATATCTTTTTTACTCTTCCTCTCTCTGTCTCTCTCTCTCTGCCTCTTTCTGTCTCTCTGTCTCCCTCTCTCTTTCTCTCTGTTCCTCTCTCTCTCTCTCTCTCTCTCTGTCTCTCTCTTTCTATCTCTCTCTTTCTCGCTCTCTCTCTCTCTCTCTCTCTCTCTCTACTTCTCTCTCTTATCTTTCTGCTTTTCTCTATCTCTCTGTCGCCCTCTCTCTCTCCTTCTCTCTCTTTTCTCTCTCTCTCTCTCTCTCTCTCTTTCTCTCTCTCTCTCTCTTCCTCTTTATATCTTTTTTACTCTTCCTCTCTCTGTCTCTCTCTCTGCCTCTTTCTGTCTCTCTGTCTCTCTCTCTCTCTCTTTCTCTCTGTTCCCCCCCCCCTCTCTCTCTCTCTCTCTCTCTCTCTCTCTCTCTTTCTCGCTCTCTCTCTCTCTCTCTACTTCTCTCTCTTATCTTTCTGCTTTTCTCTATCTTTCTGTCGCCCTCTCTCTCTCCTTCTCTCTCTTTTCTCTCTCTCTCTCTCTCTCTCTCTCTCTCTCTCTCTCTCTCTCGCTCTCGCTCTCTCTCTCTCTATCTATCTATCTATCTATCTATCTATCTATCTATCTATCTATCTATCTATATATCTATATATCTATCTATCTATCTATCTATCTATCTATCTATCTATCTATCTATCTATTTATCTATCTATCTATCTATCTATCTAAGAGACTCTCTTGCATCGAACGAATCAACTTAAACCACAATCGTAGAATCATGCAAATAATTTTCTATACAGTCCCTTTTCGTTGTTCATTTTCATGAGAAGTCGTCATTTCATTGAACGAGCTTGTTCTAGAGCAGGACCAAACCGTGGCCAAACGCACTTTTAGAAATAATGTTGCGTGCCCCAAGTTCTGTTTGCATTATTTAATGATCTGGCCGATCGTAACTCCCAACTGAGGCAGAACGGCCCAATTGAATAGATTTAAATACCTTTTCTCTCTTTCTTTTCTGCTTGTAGTGTACCCATGCATGTCTAATGGGTTTTTTTTCCCACGATCATCAGATATAATACACGTAATCACAATTTCTAATTCAGTTTAGTTTGAGTAACGAAAAGCACACGGATAAAATGCGGATAAAATTGTGAGAATAAAGCAAGACTAATAGACAAGGGGAAAATGGAGGGTAATGATACCTACTAGTATGCCCCGTCCAACCAATTGCAATAGTTTCTTGTATGGCAGACACGACATATCAGAGCTGGGAAAGTTTGTTTATTGTATGTCTGGAAGCTAAAAGCTGCCTCGTGAAGCCATTAATTACAATATTTATGGGAATCGTTGATTAATCAACCAAATGTTGTGTGTGAATATAATACTGCAAAGTAGTTGAAGGCTAAACCTTCAGTTCTTGTCATTGCGCGTCATTCGACGTCATCCGAATTCGATGAGAAGATTATTATTTATGTTGTTTTCAACCTGTGTTTTATGTTGAATGACGTCATGCCGCTCACGTTGATTCTTTAAGTTTTGTGGAAATCGTATGTTTGCGCTGAGGAACACCCTGGGGTGGATGCAACAAAAAGTCTCAATTGGCATACAAGAGCGTAATGCAATCACATGACCTGAGAGGTAGCCAGGGCGGTGAGATCAGCCAACCGATAATAATAACACGAGGCAAAGCGTTGACGGACTGTGGTCGCACGGGTAAAGAAAGAAAGGGGAGATGGTTGAGATGGTGTTTGTTGTCTAGGGTGCTTTTGCTTGTCTATTTTCTTGTTTGTTTGCTTATGTTTCCATTTTTTTCGTTCAGTCATTGTTACTTCTTTGTTGATGTTGTAGAGGGTTTTTTTTCTAGAACGGAAAGTGTGTGTATGGATGGGGGGGGGGCGCCAAATGGAGGAAAGAGAAAAAAACTCAGAAATAAATCAAAGAGCAAAATCTGTGGAACAATTTCAGTGTTTCTGGGTTGGTCTTTTTCGACAAAATTCCCTGAAATTTGCTGTTGGGTTTTTTAAAAACAGTGTTCCTCTATGATGTCTTTTGGCATCGATGAATCAAATCAGTTGATCGACTGCAAATCATGAGGGTCAATATAGCCGAAATCTCTTCTCTGAGTGCAGACACAGAAAGCGAGCTACGCATGACGTCATTAGTAGGCTATTGACCTTCAAAGGTGAGTGGTTTGGCAGTAACGAGTATTGACATCCGGTAAACTGGGTGTAGCTACCAATGTCAAAGAATATCTGATGCTGGATTACAACAACAGTTGGAGTAAGCTTAATGCATTTTCTGCGAGAGACGGGAAATGCTCAGCGAAATCGATGCATTCAGCGTGTTTCGAAACATCGCTTCTTGCAAAAACATTTATTGTCAAACAAAACTCGCAATAAAAATCTCTTTAAAGGAAATTTCAACAACAAAAGAAATTGTTGCGCAATCAGTCGGATTTTAGGGTAATTGCTTACGTGAGGGTGACCGGCGTCATGAATAGTTGAGCAAACATGTGCGTGTATCAGACCCAGGTCTGTCCATTTTGTTCTGATTTCGAAATAGTTTGACTTCCTCTTATCTAAATCCAGGATTGAGAGACTTGGTTTTGGAGGGAAATGCTATCTGACATGTTTCAGCACAGAGCCAATGTGGCTTTTATCTTGCTCCCTCAAAGTAAACCAAAACTAGGAAAAAACGAAATAAACAGGGACAACTGCAATAGCCAAAGAAAATAACCGCAGATGTAACGACAAAATTCTTAGACAAGCATCGATCATGACAACAATAAGATCACAGACGTCCAGAAAGGGGTGATTTCGGTGGATTGAGAAAGCGGAGGGGTGGGACAAGGGTGAGGAACGAGGAAGGGGATAACAAATGAACGTATTGCTCCCTTGCAGAAGATGCACTCTGTCTTCAGTGGTATCAATTAGAAGTATCTCTGCTCAGGTGCACATTACGTAAAACATATTGCGGTGTGTTTGTCTCTGCTTCTTTTCTCCTCCTTCTCTTTTCTCTACTTTCACAAAAGGACGACGTGTTTCAACTTTGAAATCTGCAACCTGTTTGTGTCTAGATCAGTGCATAATGTAAAAACCAGACAACCGATCCAAAATGTGATTCGATGAAGTTTATATATGGTCCAAGTGTCGGGGTGTCGATATAACAACCAAAAAAATTGCACATTATTGTTCGTAAATTTTGAATTGGTAAAAGCAGTCTACGAACTACGTTGAATACCATGTTTGCGTGGTTTCATTTTTAGTTTAGGGGAGGGTGGGGGGTAGAATTTTTTTGTTCTGCTAACTTCTTTTCCGTCATTAAAAAGATATATAATAGAGGGTTTTTTTTCTCCCTTTTTTTTCTTTTTTGGTTGTTTATATTTTCTTACTACCGACAGCTCATGGCAAGATGACCAACTCACTCTCTCTCTCTCTCTCTCTCTCTCTCTCTCTCTCTCTCTCTCTCTCTCTCTCTCTCTCTCTCTCTCTCTCTCTCTCTCTCTTTTCTATAAAAATAAAAAATATAATCGTCCAACATTCACGTGCATTGTGGTTGACATCAATACTGGCCCCATTTTTTAAAGTGTTTTTTTTCGCCCCCGATATACAATTTCGAACTTTTAATGGTGTGTCACACTATAAAAATAATATCAAATAAGCACTGATATTCATGTGGATACCATCATTTTTTGAAAGAAGTCTGTTTTCGTTTTCCTCTTTTTATTTCTTTTTTCAATCTGAAATAGAGAGGTCAGCCATATTATACCACATGAGCTTTAGTTTTATTTCGATAGGTATCTGAAGGCCTGCTTGTTCTCCTCAAGCGTACCCCCAGATGGACGCTAACAGGGTCGTTATCATAATAATAAGACAGTGTTGTTTTATTTTATAGGACATTAAACATAAGCAACACCGAAACTTTTTTTTTTGGGGGGGGGAGGCTGTTTTATCAGACTTTTTAAAACCTTGATTGTCCTTCTCTTTCCATATTTCGTTTTTTTAAATATTTAGTTGTTCTTTTTTTCTCTTTGTTTTATTCTTTGATATGGGAAAAGATCAATCACAACTGATCAAATGAATCTGGATGGGGACAATTACCGAGGGGAAATGAAGCCATGGGCTACACAAAGACTTAACTAGCCTCTAGATGCTGTGATGGGCATGGACACGAGGGCACCGCGGAGGTCGAATGTCGTGCAGGGATGCTATAGGATTATCACAACCAGGTTGAGAAGGATCTTTTTTCCTTTATATAATAATGCTATCTGTGTCAGGACGCGGTGGAATCAGACGCTCGTCAATTTTGAGACACATTATGGAGTGAGTTATTTGTAACATCTTAAAGAGTATTTGGTTGTCTTGCTTTTTATTTAAAAAATACCCATTTATTTATCTTGAATAGGAGTCAAGATATCAATTTACGATTAGAGGTGATGGAATTGTGGGAAAGG
>NW_004797274.1:1762920-1765433 GCF_000002075.1 Aplysia californica
ATTAGGTGTGTCACGCGCGCTCATATGACCTTATGCAGTTGCGAGCGCCGTAAAACACTTTACAAAAACAAAAAAAGCAAACAAACTACGAGAGGGCCGAGGGTGGCTTCGAGATTTTAAGACGTTTATTTGTTTTTATCATATTTTTTTTTGTTTGGCCTTTGGCCTAGGGTCTTATACCATGAACTTTTGTAACAAAATTATCCTACTAGGAGGGCTCAGAAGCGGTGAAAACTGTGTGCTCTCTATTTAAATCGAGAGGGAAAAATAATTTAAAAATTTTTGAGGGGGGCGAAGGGTTGCTAGAGAGGGTAGGAGGAGAGGTGGCTCGTGCTCTTAAAATTGTCTAAATTCCCTCTGCAAAAGAGTTGGACTAATGCCCTCAATGTTTAAACGATGATCGTGTCGTTCACTCTTTAGGAAGTTCCAAAACAAAGACCAAAAAATGTACACAATGTTCATGCATAGCGTAAGAAAGGAAACCCAGTTTGTGCATGCTGGCGTAAGAGGAGGCTTACTGCGTGACATTCCAACAGCTCGACCACTGAATAGCAAATGTGAAGCTTCGTAGTGAAATCAGGCACTCGTGAAAATAATTGAATCAAAGAAAACTGCATTTTCCCATGTTTGAGTCATTTTAAAAATATTTTTTTGGCTCAACACCTTATATGACTAGTTCTATTTAAAACACATTTTAGTCTGGATTTTTTTTGGAAAGCGTTGGTTAAAGGCACAAAAATTGTAGACTTTCTTTTCCAAAGGACTTTCAGTCTATGGTAGTTCCCAAAATTTGGAGGCCATTTTCTCCATAGTTTTACATTTAACACCAGGCAACCCCTACCTCTTTCAATCGCAAGAATCTTGACTTTTATTTAAGATAGAGGGGTATTTTCCCTTTGAAATCAAGAAAAATAAACAAACTTTACGATGATACCAATAACTCCATATGCCCAGAAATTGACGAGCGCCTGATTCCACCGCGTCGTAACTAAAATGCTTAAGACAAAATGAAGAGGGGGACAGGTGGAAAAATATCTGGCTTTGGCCTTGTCCGTAATAATATTGTTGGGCTTCCTTGCACTTAACGCCCCTTACTTGGGTCTTAAGTCGATTATTATTATCAAATTACAGCTCAGCACGAGCGGAAATGTGGCTGACTTTCTCTGGACCCTATATCTTCGCCCCTCTCTCCCCCCCCCCACTGTGACACAGCTATGGTAGTTTGTCAGACTGTAGGAAATTCACATTATGATTTATCACTTGATGCACCCTACTCAAATGAGGCGATTCTAGAATAAATACGTAATACATTTCTATATATGTGAGGCAGCGTGGTGAAATCAGGCTCTCGTCAATTTTGGGCATGTAGACTTATTGGTGTCATCTAAAACTTTGTTCATTTGTTGTGTTTTTAATGGAAAAAAAATATCCATTGTCTTGAATACAAGTCGAGATATTTGCCAATGAAGGAGGTGGGGTAAAATTAGTGAGAAAATGGCCACCTAAGATTAGTTACTTCCTTAGCTTAAGAGTCCGTGGTAACTGAAAATTTACATCTTTTGTGCCTTTAATCAACATGTTTAAGAAAAATCCTTAATGGGCATGAAAGGTCTTGAACCCAAAAAAAAAATTTGATAAAATTTCACAAACCCGCGGAAAAATGCAAGTTTCTTCACTTTGCTTACTTTGACGAGAGCCTGATTCCACCACACTGCCTCACATATTATATTACTATGCTTACCTATCTGATCTCAAAAGATTGTTACTAATGTTTTCCTTTTAAGTCTACCTGTTGACATCTCTTGCACCGCCGTAAAACAGTCGAAGTCGTGTTAGCAAAGCAACATTATGTTCTTGGTGTGAGTACTGGAACCGACTGTTGCGATTGAGACAGCTTGGACTAAGGTCATGGGTCAAAAGGAAGGCTATAGATTACTCTTTGGGGTGAAAACGAATAAGTGAAGTTCTTGGCTGATGATGAACTATAATAATATGGTTTCACCCTATTTCTGTTAAGCATTTAATTTATTAAACGAGTATGGATTGCCCTGGAAGTCAGTGAATCCGACAAAGTACGTCAATCCGAAATCAAATGCGAGAGTTATAAATGTGTTGATGTAGACATTTTAAACTATTAAAACTCTAGAAGTGTCTAGTACTTGATTAGTACTTTATTTTTAGTAAATGTCAGAGCCGTTTCAGAACTGAGGGCCGTCTTTCTATAACAGTGGAAGTGAAAGTGTCGACACTAATAATTAATCTAACAGCGGCATTGTCTCGTGTCAACGGGCTTTTATGACTTCTGAGTAATCATGACATGAGTAGTTTTGTGATTTATTGTTATAGAAAGTCGATAAGTTGCATTGTTGGTACAGTTAACTGTGCTGTTTCCACGATACTATGGTATTCTTCTTTGAGTGTTGTTAATGTTTTTGTTGTTGTTTTCGATTTTTGGTTTTGAGTTGTTGTTTCTTTTCATGGAAGAATGTATATAGAAGACAAATTACTACGGG
>NW_004797274.1:1767792-1775292 GCF_000002075.1 Aplysia californica
CCCCCCCCCCTTTCCCCATACGTCCATCGTTTTTGTTTTTTCCTCTACCGAGGAAAACTTTTTATAACTCAAAAAACAAAAACAAAGAAAAACAAAAAAATAACCCCAAAAGCTTGTCGCATAAAACTACATCGGGTTCCTTTCATTCTGTGAGTTGGGACCGTTAACTTGCTGGATGTTGGAGTGAGGTATCCACCCTCACAACCCCTTCCCATCCCCCTCCCCCTCCCGATTGGCACAGGCCCTTTGGGAGTTGCAATCGTGTGGGCGGGGAGCGAGACGCCCAGGGCACAGCCGGGGGACAGACAGACAGACTTGTCGATAAAGCTTGGCTCCATCAGCACCCATCGGGTTACACAAAAAAGGACGAGGAAAGGCCAAATGAACTTTTGTAGAGTGCGGTGTACGTCATATGTGATTATATATTACTAACGAGGTCTAGGGTTCGTTTATGTGGGTGGTTTTAGCCTTTGGGGGGGGGGGGAGTGCATGTTTTGGGAGGAAGGCTTGTTTCTATAATTCAATTAATATCAGCTGTTAGAAACTGGCTGCCGGGAGCTGAGGGGGGGGGGGAATGGTGAACTGGTATGGGTTTAACGGTCCTATCAACACTGTTAGTCTTTTTAAGAGACGAGACCTCCGAGTTTAGAGTCCACCTCCGAAAGGACCGAGCCAAGTGGAAAATTCGTGCAAAGTGCCTTTCCCAAGGACACAACGTCGAACCGAGCTGAGACTGGAGCCCCTGAACCCGCATTCTCTTTAGACTCTAGGCATAACGCTCAAAAACAGGCCTGATTTTACTTCATTGAGGATGCACATTCTGGTAAAGTGACAACACTTTAAAACATACTGCTTTCAGCTGATTAGGCCACCGGACTTCTAATTGTTAGATTGCGGGTTCGTAGGTTGGAGCCTTATCTCGATTGGGCCTTGTGTCCTTGGGAAAAGCACTTTACAAAAATTTCTTGTTTCGGAGATGGACGTTAAATACGTTGGTCCCGCCTCTAAAATGACCTTACAGTGTTGCGAGGGGCTTTAAACCTATACAATTTCATACTTGACGCTGCTTTTAGTGTAGTTACAAAAGGATGACTGCTATTAATACATATTTTTCAATTCGATTACATTTATCTGAAACTTTAAAAGGTGGGCAGCAACAGGCATACTATACAATATGCAAATGTGTGCTTCTGACTGGTCTTTGGTCTGCTGTCGAACACAATTTGCTACCTAGAATCACAAGTTCTATCTGCTCAGTACATAGTTTTGAGAAATTTGACATAAAAACTGTTGAGTTTCATTTCGTGTCAAGCTTTTTCGAAGTAGTTCATTGAATTTCTTGATAAAGATTTCACATATTCTTACGATTATGATAGAGCAGATAATATATTATGCCTTCTGACCTCATGGCAGATAAAACTTTGCACTTTTAAGGAAGGGTGGGGGGGGGGGGGGTGGTTTATAAACCTATCTCAGTAACTATGACCTTTATGCCAATGCCTTAAACATGGAGGTATAACAGAAAAATATCTCTAAAATGTAACTTACATTTTTTTGTTTAAGTCTACAGTTCCCATGGTAACGGTGGCCATATTGAAAATAAACAGCTTTCATAAAAGTAAAAAGGATTTTTTATTTACCAACCAGAAATTTGGTACATTGATATATACTCAATACAAAATTTTATACCATGAGGATCTTAGATATCTTGAATAAAAAAAAATGTTAGAGATTGATAACTGACCTACCCCTTCAGGACTCTGAATTCGATTACATAATCATCCATGTGACTCACTTACGAAAGCATCGATTTTATTTTCCACCTATACAAAGTTGGGTTATGGCGTGAATAACAAGCCCTGAAAATTTCATTGGAATAAAAAAAACTAGGCCTAAAGGATTGTAAATGTTTTATTCCCCATCGAACGTACATAGCTGTCTGTGGGTGGTTGGCGGGTGGTTTGTTGTGGTATGCTCCTTTCCTATCAAATGTCTGTCATCCTTATCTGTCTTACTTTTTGTGTTTGTTGTTCTCTTGTAACACCTCTAATTTTCGACGCTTATAAAAAGATATATTAGCATTTATATTGCACTGAACCCCGATTCAAGTACCCAAGCTCTGATCACTTATATGACCTAATTGTGTTGGAAGTGCTGTAAAACGATAACTAAAACTATAGTTGTCTCTCTTTCTCATAGCACAACTCACAACTCCCATACCCAAATTAAGTAAAATAAACACGTAAAACTAAATTATGGGTCCCTGAAATGCTGTTGGTTGAGGCAAAAATTTAAATTGATGAACGCATTCATTTCAAACGAAATTCCACAAGAGCATGAGCAAACTGAGACCTCTAATGGTGTTTAAATACTTTTGTTTGCTCATTTCTCTTTCGTAATCCTCTTTTGTCGCAAATGTACTGCTATAATATTCTTTTATCAAGCCAAATAAAGAAGCAAAGATCATTTATTTTGTATCTATACAAAATGTAAAAGTATAGTAGATTGAAAGAACAATGCTGATGAGCTGTTCGTTTTTGTAGGTTGTTTTTCTTGGTTGTGTTTTTTTCTGTTTATTTGTCTATTTGTTTGTATGTTTGTTTCTTTGCGTGTTAGTTTGTTTGCTTGCGTATGTTGAGGGAAGACCATCCACATTTTTCCTAACGTGAACTTCAGCCATCCTATGTTATTGCCCGTGGGACTAGGGAAATGAAATTAGGCATATTCAAACAGGAAAAATGGTGACTTATAAAGGCCATTATCATAATACATGTTTAGCAAAAACGGACACGTCAGTCCCACTTAATGTAGACATGTTTCTCCGCTCTCCATCATTAAGCAGCCAAATTTTGTTTTGTTTTCTTCGTTTCTTTGGAGGGGGGGGGGGGTAATGGAAAGGGAAGGAATGATGAATTGTTTATTTGTATTTGTGATAAAGCTCCTTAAGTTTGACTCCACCTAGGCATTGAATTAATCATTGACTTTCCTTTTTTTCTCGTTTAATTTTTCAAGACACAAAGACGTTTTTAAACTATCTAAAACAAACACGTGCGGAATACAGACAGCTAATGTTGCAGATGTCTGAATGTCATTTTGTTCATCTTTTTATACCCCCCCCCCCCCCCACACACACAAACAGGTGGAGGGGGACTGTGGTCTGTAGAAAAACACAACTAATTTGCTTTAGCTTTGTTTTCCAAGTTTTGGTCAAAACTTGAGCTCTACTAGTATGTTTATTTCTTTTCCCGAACGAAGAGATGAGTATTGACGCTTCATAAGCTATTTCTTGCTTTCATTTCTATTAAAAGTCCTTTTCACGGTGAATGTACTTTTGGAATTTCTTGTGCCCTTGAGCAGCTGATGTTCTGGCTCTTCAATCTTCACGCCTGTATACACTTACTATCTATTAATCATAAAGGTTTTGATCAGGAATATGAAGCAGGATTCCTCCAAAAGGAAAAGTTGTTGTCAATGTCCAACATATTATAGGGTATCCTTTGATTAATTTTATTAAGCCCTCCACTGCTATAGCGATGAAGGGCTCATGTCTCCTCTGTGTGCTTTGAGTGACTGAACATGTAGCGTACATGTATTTAATGTGTCAGAGTCAGATGATGTAGACGGTATTGAGCTTTATGTCTTTTATGCTGCATAAGTGGGTAGTGCAGATTCATTGCCGAATGGGTCTCTCTTTTTAGACCATACGAATAAGGGAACTCCTGTGCCATACTACATCTCCCCCACCACTCAACATTCTCCTCCAACAACATCTCCTCCCACTAACCCTTACTCCCACTCCCTACCTCAAACTCCCACCACATTCCCTCCTCCCGATCCCACTGACAAACAAAGTTGAAGATACCTTATTACCCATGAAAAGTACACCATACCTAATGTACTGTACACTTATGTTGTCAGTTGCACGTTGTGTTTTGTTACTGGAACCTCGTGTGAGACGCGCCCTTGGTCAGCTGTTGAGATGACTCTTCAATCTTTGCGTCTGTATCTGTTTCCTGTCTCTGGGTCATAAAGGTTTTCAATAGTAATTTGAAACAGGATTCAACCGCCTCCCCCCACCCCCTCAAACCACGCCTAATCCCACCCTCACACACACAATTGAGAGACTCAACCTAAGAATTTGAAAAGTTGAAGTTGGAAGGGGGGGGGGGGCGTCGAGGGACTACATCCATCGAAATGTTGTTGTCAATGCTCTGCATAATAAATGATGGGCTTTGATTAACTCTATTAAGAAAATGCAAGCATGCAAAGCTAAATTCACCTTAATTTCCTTATTGTCCATGAAAAGCATACCATGCCTCTTGCTCGACCACGCCATCAGTTGTTGGCCAGTAAAATTGAAAACCAAATGCTGTATTTGAGTGTTGCGGATTGTATCTCGTCCAGTGACTATCAGCCCCGAAACTGTTGATAAGTGTACGTTGCTTAACACTTCACTTTCACGAAAAAAAAATTTGGGTTGAAGGATTATCATCACCATCAAGTATCAGATCTGAAACAGACATCTGCGATTACGGTTCTGCATTCATTTCTCCTCTCGGAGGCTCTCAAAGAAACAACTATCAACTATTATCCTGGTGCTTCTTGGTCGCGCGTTCAGGTTTCCCATGTAACTTGTTCTGCTTTGTTTGTCTTCTATTTTTTTTTACAGATAGAGCAAGGTGTTCAAAGCCTTTGTATTGATTCTAGTGTCCTAGAAACTGCATTTGTCGCTTTTTTATCGTTTTTATTAGTGAGGGACCCAGGTGGGCTTATTTCAGTACCTTCCTCGTTTGATTTCTTTTCTGTCCTGGAAATTCTCAAAATGTCTCCTAAGAAATCACATTCCTGATGCTTTTATTTTATTTTCACTCTATTTGGTAACCGTCCAGCATTCAAGGATGTAAAGAAGGGTTGACTTCATGTATAGAAATATAACCACAAAAAGCTAAGGTGAAGCTATATTTACTAAAATAAAGTTTTCTTTAAATTCCTAGATTCAAAAGATTAATTATGTTTAATGGCGCTTCCCATTTAAATGCTAGGGACATTGGATAGCAAGAATGCGTTGTGGTTGATTAAAAATACAAATCTAATCTAGCTAAATTTGCTGTATATTCTGGCACACATAGACGGCCCCTGATAAATATAAACATTTAGATCATCAGACATCTCTTGGGGAACCCATGCGCCTTTATCATGCAAGTAGTCGTGAGCTAATACAAAGGACAACATGATATCATTAATAATTAGGATGGTAAATTGGAGGTAGAGGATGGATGTAATGTGTGTGGGTGGAGAAAAGATGATTGATTATTGCTGAGTTAGGAGCAGAACGATTGTGGGGGGGGGGGACTAAGTTGCTTTTCTTTTCAATTTCAGCTCATTCTTTATTCTTTTAATGTTCCAGTGAGGCAAAAAGTTAGGGTGGGGGGGGCTTATTACACCACCACCACCACCACCACCATCATCATCATCATCATCATCATCATCATCACGTCACCGTCACTTTCATGGTTTCACCAATAGAATTGCCATTTAAACACCTGCATCATGTGTCAGAATTTAAAATAATTTTCGTCCTTAGATTTTTTTATGTGATGAGTAAAAAGAAAAAAATAGCTTTGTGTGGCAATGATAATCAATCCAAAATTTTTCATCAACCTGAAAGTATTATAACTGTGACAAGTGAAGGAACCTGCACTAAACCTTACGTATCGTAGTCCAGCACAATGGCATGTAAGCTATAAGCTATTCTGTCTTCTCAGAAGTATCACATGAACGCACAACAGAAGAATCAGGATAATCATTGCTGTCGACTGTACGTACATGAAACAAGATTGATGGTGATGATGATGTCGACAGGTTAAGGGAAAGTAATTGTTATGCATAGCTATATTGTATGAAGCGGTATCTTGATAGAAAGCTCCACAATATTATGGTGGCCCCATTAGCGAAGTCTTTACTGCGTACCAAATCACAAAGTGTTTCAGCGATGTCAGTGATGAAGCATAGACGACCAGAAATAATGTCGTTTTGTTTGAAATTTAAAAGTTTGGCTATTTTACGTGAGACTGATGATATCGTGTTACTGCGAATCTAATTTCCTTTCGAGAATTAATAAAGTCGATATTTATTATATTTTCTCTTTATTTTTGTTACTTTAGCAGCATATAACATTACAGTGCCTTGTGTTCACTAGAAATACCTAATCAGGAATATCCATTCCTGCACAAAGCTTCCCTGAAGCTATCATTTCCGTTAATTGCGACGAATACTTCAGAGCGCAGCAACTGTAATAATACCAGATGAACTTTGGCAGAGGGTGGGAGGGGCGGGCGGGGTGGGCGGGGATTAAGACACGACATGAGGCGGCTTGTTAAAACTAAGGAAAATAGGCGTTAATCTACAATCGATGTATGGCAAAAATAGATCAAGTCACAGTTCGAAATACGTGTTCTGCATGAATTAACACTTTTTTTTCTACATTACCCCCCCCTGTATACGAAAATAATGATTATGCATGAGGTTAATTCATCAACCTATTCCTGTTCCACGTAATAGTTGATTAGAATTGAATTTTTTGGCAGAGAAGGGTTTTTTCGGAAGGGGGAGGGGATTTTTTTTTGTTTTTGGAGGGTTTTATTTTCTTTGTTTTATTTTGTTTTAGTTTTTCACTCTGGAAAAGGAATAGACGATACACGGAAGTAGCCAGGACAACAGTAACTGTTGTGAATGATTCTGCTCTTTCTAAAGTACTGAAACGGTCAAGTATAAATTTTACATCGATTATTGTTGGGGTATTTTTTGTTGTTGTTAGTTGTTGTTGTTTTTTTGTTGGGGTTGTTTTTGTCTAGCATTTCCTGGGCTTTGATTTCTTTGATAATTCATCAAAGGCAAACAATAAAATATGTATCGAATATGCGTAAAATGATCTGATCACCTACAAAAGCTAAATTTTGAGAAAACGCCTTTAGGTTATCTGTGAAAGTGATTTGTCTGACGTTTGAAAAAATGACTACATTTTATGAGCTGCGAAAAATAAATACCCCACACCAGAGCCCCTGCCAGACCACCTATTTCATTTCAAAATTATGCTAATACTAATATACTTGAAATTTGTCCCTAACGAAATAGGCCATTTACGTGCCGACTCATATTGAATTGCAACATTATAACCTCCACCACTATCAATATTGCTAGAATTGTGATGACCTTTATGACAAAACTCCAATCGTCTGCCTCCACGAAGTGACCCTTTGTCTCCACTTAGCTCTGTCAACACTGCCCGTGGACTCACGGCTGCAGTCCTGGCATAGCACTCACAGCGAAAATTTGTCACCATTATTATCCTTATCACTTCATCGACATTCGCTGCTGTTTGTGGTCGTTACAGTCCCTGTTATCGCCTTCTCGGTTTGGATGATGGTTTGATAATACTATTTTAATTGACTGTTACTTGTTGGGATTTATGTGGCATTGTACAGGAAGCTACCGGAGGCT
>NW_004797274.1:1780384-1781839 GCF_000002075.1 Aplysia californica
GGGGCATAATATAACAACAGAGCCTGAGAAATGAGTTGGAGGTAGAGAATGGAGAGAGAAGAAGGATAGAGAGTGAGAGAGTGGGGGAGAAAAAAAGAGGTTGAGGCAGAGAACGAAACAGTCAATTGAGACCAGCCATCCAGTCAGTAAATATATGGACAAGGGGGTGAGGCTTGAGGGTCAAGGCTAGGGTATGCAATTTCTGTAAACTTGTTGGTGGCACACATTTTCTTTTAACATCGGCCTTCACAATTGAAAATGTTGGTCTAAAAAGCAGAAAGGTTGTAAGAAGCCTTTGATTGATGGGAAGCCTTTTAGCTTCTAAGTGAGCCGAATTTGGAAAAAATGAGAGAGCAAGAAAGACTTGAAGAAATAGTGAGAGAGTGTGTGTGAGAGAGAGAGAGGGGGAGAGAGAGAGGGGGTGAGATAGACACAGAGAGAGACAGCGAAATTGATAGATTGAAAGGGAAAGGGGGGGGGGCAGAGAAAAAAAATATTATCAGAGAGAATCAAACAGAAGGCCCTAACATGATTTACGGGAACGGGCGTGTGTATGGGTGGGAGGACGTATGTACGTACGACGGAAAAGAGGGCGGGGGTTGTAGCAAGTAAGTATGTGAATGTTTGTTCGAATTTTGTGTTTCTAACGGAAAAGAGGGTTACTGTCCAGCGTGCATGTGAGAGCAACAACCCCTGCCTGGTGAACGGAGGGGACTTAAAAGTTCTTGTTTCCTAAGTAATGGGATAAACCATTGTTGATCCAGTTTGGCGTGCGTGCATGTCTAAACCGACGTGTCTTTTTATTTCCTCTGAATAACACAGAGTGTCAGTGAGGGAATATAATAACGGTTCGATCAGGAAATGGATGGCGTTTTATCGATTGCATTTGGTGTGCACTCGTGCCTATGAGACTTGCTGATCCCTCTGTGGGGAACGACATAATGCTATTGAAATTCGTCTGAACGTGAATCGTTACATAATGAATTTTGCTGCCCTTCCGGGGAATCCGGTTGGGATAGAGGATAGATTTAGAGGCAGTTGGTCGATCTACAGGCCCTAAGCTGGAATAATGCATGTGGCATCGTGGTGAAATCAAGCGCTCGTTAAAATAATGAAATCGAAGAAATTGACATTTTCCCACCTCTTGTGCCATTTTTATCTTTTATTTAATTATTAATTGTTTGTATATTTATATATTTCTGTATATTTTATTTATTTATTTATATATTTGTTTATTAATTTATTTATTTGGGAGGATAAATACCTTTTATGTATATTTACGAAGACATATCTGTGCGGATCTTCCTTTTTTTTATTGATCTAAAGCAAACAAAATGTAAGTTTGCGTTTAGGGGGACACTTAACTTTGGAAATCACCAAGCCTTTTTCTCTTTTATGAGACCCCCATCTCGTTTAATCGCAAATAATATCTCGACTTCTATTATACACATGTAG
>NW_004797274.1:1783449-1793449 GCF_000002075.1 Aplysia californica
AGAGAGAGAGAGAGAGAGAGAGAGAGAGAGATAGTAGGGGAGTTAGAAGGATCGAAGGTTTGACGTGTGTGTGAGAGATGGGGAGAAGGAGTGGGGGGAGGGGGCGGGTGCTGAAAGTTAAAGGAAGCTAACCATGAGAGCCATGATTCGCCTTTAAGTGAGATTGTTACGCCCCTTGGTTTCATAAATGTGGGCGTGTTTATTTTTAATGGAAGAGCTCTAACTTATCAAATGGACACAAAAGGCTCTGATTAACAACAAACAGCCGACGAAGAGACATGCTAAAATTTCATTTGGATAGCAAATGGTTGTTATGATTATGATTATTGTGTGGAATCAGGCATTCGTCAAGTTTTGGCCACATGGAGTAATTGGTATCATCTTTTAGCTTGTTCAATTATATTGCTTTGATGAAAAGCAGAAATAGAGATATTTGCGATTTAAAGAGATTTGGGGCACCTAGTGTCGAGAAAAAAGTAGCCAGCCAAAGTTTGGTGACTTCAAAAGCATGAGTGTCCTTGGAAACGGCAAATGTACTTTTGTGTGCCTTTGATCAGCGTTAATAGTAAAATTTACATAGGAAAGTGTTTTTAAACGTGCCTAATTGGTGTTGTGATAAAAAATACAATTATAAAGATTGCCCACCGGGCAGAAAAAAAGCCGGTTTCTTCTATTTCATAATTTTGACGAGCGTCTGATTTCACATTTATATTTCAACATGGATTGACGTTCGAAGTAATGACGTTCGAAGTAACACATGAAAATCCGGATCAAGGTCTTTTTTTCGTTGCTGTTTGTCTTCTTGAATGTTCACATTCTTGGTCTCTAATGTTTGCTGGAAAACAGAATTGCATAACTCATTGGTATGATTCGATCAAGTTCTGATGAATACATGTATTTGTAAAAAATCGTGTTTTAGTGGATTGGTCCTTAAAACTTTTGGTTTAATATTTGTAAGCGCTGAACGCTGATGTTGAAGTTAGGATTTTTTCAGAATGCTATCAGGTCTGCTGGGGAAATAACATAGATTGTAAAGTACACAGAATTTTGCCGTTGGGCGGGAACTTGCACTATTCAAAATCTATCTATCTATCTATCTATTATTATTATTATTATTATTATTATTATTATTATTATTATTATTATTATTATTATTATTATTATTATTATTATTATTATTATTATTATTATTATTATTATTTTATTATTATTATTATTATTATTATTATTATTATTATTATTATTATCATTATTCACAGAAGTGTACACTCTAAGGACCCGCCGCTGTCTCAGATAACAGCTTGCGATACTGCAGTGTGGACAACCGCAATCTAAATCTCTAACGGGATATTCTTGAACGTTTCTTATTTTCTTTAGTTTGGCTCTCCGGTCACACATGGCATAATCATGTCAGCCTCAAAACGGAACTTCTGTTTATACTCTATCCTTCCTAGTGTATCCGTAAGATGTGGCGGGAATGTGCAGGTTTCTATCAAGGGCTAGTTGGGTGCCTTCTGTTGTTGATATGGTATTGCTTTAGGGGACCTCTTCAACGCCGTTCTGCCAAGTTTAGCATGGCCTGCCACTGCCCTTATATCCAAACTCTGAGTTGTGTGTTCGTCAAGGAGCTTAAAATTTTTAATCTCCTTTATGTTCTTGCAGTCGGTTGATTTGGTGGCAACCTCATCAGATGAACGAATCACTTGATTCTTTGATCTTCTGTGTTAACTCATGGCGATGAGCATGAGCATTCTAGTTATTCGACAACGTTTGAAGACGCACTGGTTTGGGGGACTTAAAACAAATTTAATTTCGTGTTCATACATATTTTCCCAATTCTGTTTTCCTTATCTGACATCCAAAGATACAACAATATGTATACTATGGAATACGAAAACTGGTTTTGTGCCCACGTCCCTCGTGACTCATTGCTGCAGAGGAAAATAGGACTAAAGTTAACGTACAAAACTCAGCTGAGAGCTAGTGAATGCATTTTACATAAACACAATCTCACATCATCACTCACCACCCCCATCACTTTCAATCACCATTGCTCTCAGATTTTTGACTTACATCTATATTCCTTGAATGTCTATCTGTAACAGTTACTTGTTACAATAAGTATGTATGTAACACATTATCGGACAGTGCCATACGCACCTCTTTCTACAAATAATATGCCATCAATCTCACAGTAATGAGCAACGGACCAAAAAAAATGAAAGCTGCTTTTGTTTTTTATTTGTGTCTCGTAAGAGATTCGAAATGTGCTGAAACACTGCGTTTGGTCATCTGCTGATTGGTTGTATTTGTCTGCGACGTCCTTTGAGAGTTAAGACGGGTGACAATATCATGAAGCAAGAACTGCTCCCTCTATCATTTCCCAACTATTTTTTAGCACTGGCGCTCTCTTTCTTCTCCTGGCCGCGTCACTCAGTACACTCACTCTCTTGTCGGGAAACAGAGACCAAGTGTTCATAATTTGTCTTTTTATTAAATTAAATATTAGCGTTCGTCTAGACATGCTGAAGTCACTTGTTCTTGTAAAGCACTTAGTCTTCCGTCAGGACAACAGCCGGAAATAAAATATTTCGGACTGGTCCAAAAAAAATATGTGGAAACCCATTAGGTATCAAATCTTGGACTCCCGTTGCTGTTCCAAGTTCGTCAACCTTCTACTTTGGAAATGAATTTCTTCGAGGGTGCTTAAATTTTTTTAATGCATTAACCAGCTAGCTACGGCACAATGAATCTGGCCTGTTCGACTCTATGATAAATATTATTTTTGTATCAAATTTAGGACATTTTTACTGGTTCTTTGACATAAAATCGACAGCTTTGACATTGTTGTTTACAGTCCAATAATTGATAATGCGATTCATTTGAATCGGAAATGGCAATTTTTCTAGTCCTTTACAGCATGGCAGATTGCTCCTGTATCATGAGTGAGTGGTGGGTGGTATAACCAGTGCTTCGGTTTCCAAGTCAGTAAACGTAAATAATAGAGTGCTTTGTAAATCGACTGTTTAGTGTAAGATTCTGCGATACGCCATTTTGAAGAGCGACGTATGACACTTACCAGTTGAAATACACGCAATGGTCTTTTCATTTTGTTAAGGGGGGGGGGGGCTACACCTGGAGGCTATCTCGCTTATTACTGGACCGAATTTTACTAAATTTCACACATATAACAAGCATAGTAAGGAGTCTTAAAATCCGCAATCAAATTTGATGAGAAAAAAGTTTCGTTTCCATGGATACGCCGCCATATTGGATTTTATTGACATGTCGTACGTAATGAATACCGCACTTATCGCTGATGGAAATTATTTGTTTCTTTTGCATGCGTGTTCACAAACATTAAATCTAAAAATTAGTCTGTTGTTTTTTTCCTAATCGAATTAGAACATTTTTAATGAATTTTTTTCCAGAGGTAGCATTCAAGTTTGCGAAAAAATCCGTGAAAATCCACACTCCAGACACCACCAACAAAAATCTATTCCATATATCAAAAATTCAACAGAAAAAATTTTAGTATTACCTCTTTTCTTCATTCTGTGAAAATTTCATGAAGATTGGATGAAAAATGGAGTTATTTAAAAAAGTATAGAGAAAAGTCGCATTTTGAGAAAACGGCCGATAAAGAAAAATAAAATACTGACTTTATGAGGAAATGGCGGTTACAAACATGCCCGGTATGGGGGAAAAAATACGGTTTTGGGGGTTTCTTATGCCATGAAATAGTTGTAGGAGAGGCTGAGGAAGCTAAAAATGCCTACAACTCAAATTCCATGATTTTGAGCCGAATTTTGATTTTGGGGGGGTAGCCCCCCCCCCCCCCCCCCCCCTTAACATACTTTTTTTAACCTTCCGTTTGTTTTTTTCTTTTCCCCACAGACACGATGAATTTGAGCCAGTTCCCCTACGCCATCGACCGAACCACCACCGTAGCCCCCCTCCTACCCACAATGGATTCACCCAACACCACAGAGGGGCTCACAGAGGAAGAGCACCTGGAAATCTTGAACCGACAACGCGTTATGTACTACATCCCTGCCATGATCTGGGTCGGCGTACTTATGTTCATAGGGGTGATCGGCAACTCTCTAGTTGTTTATGTGTACCGACGCAGGTTCAAAAAGACGTCGTCGAACTATTTCATTTTAACAATGGCAGTCTTCGATCTGATCTCTTGCGCCATAGGGATGCCATTCGAACTGTACGATCTGAACAATCCTTTCACTTTCTACAGTACAGCAGGCTGTAAAATTCTACGCGGTTGCGTAACTTTTACTATATTTGGGTCTGCGATTATTTTAGTGGAGATTGCCTTTGATCGATACTTCAAGATTTGTCGGCCTCTAATGGTCGTAAGTCTGTCTAAAATTCGGATGCTCTGTGTCCTTGCAGTATTTCTGGCTTTCTTATTGTCAGTACCGCCCATAATTCTATTTGGCACCACCAGGACCAACACGTCCATCCCTAATGTGAGGGGTCACGATTGCTCCATTGCAGAGGAGTACAAGAAATCGACGTTTCAAACGGCTTTCTACACGACTCTCGCTGCCATCTTTGTAGTGATTCTTCTCATCCTCACCGTTCTCTACACCCGCATATGGCTTGAGATTCGTTGTCGCCGTCGTTTCGTTATCGGAGACCAGATCGCTCGCGAGGCAGATGGCGATAACCGTACGATGAGGATAAGGTACGTTCCAAGCTTGAGCGAGGATGAATCCTGCAACAACACTGTGTGTCAACACCACCACAACGGCTCCATGAACGAACTGCAGCATATCTACAGCAACCGGCACCACCAAAGACAGCAAAGTCACAACCTCTCCTCGCAGCAGCAGCAGCAACAGCAAAGGCTGCAGGCGGGGATCCCTTCCACGTCCTCCAGCGCGTCTACCGGAGAGCGCCGCTCCAAAATCGGCTCATCTCTGGCGTCGTACGCCTCACGCCTGAAGGTGACCCGCACTACAGTCGTTCTCTTCGCCGTCACAGTGGCGTTTATCCTCAGCTACCTCCCTTCCATTGCCGTCATGGTCATCCGTAGTGTGGACAAAGATTTCGAGAGCACCCAGAGCGTCGCCTCGCTCGCCGTGTTGAAGATTTTCTCGAACTGCTTCTTCATCAACAATGCTATCAACCCCATCATCTACAGTTTTCTCAACATCAACTTCAGACGTCAAGTGAAGAAAACTGTCCGTCGCGTTCTCTGCTGCTTCCGTCGCCGCCGCTACCCTCCGCAAAAGATGGACTCCGATAGAAGTACAAAGAAAGAATTCATTCTAAAAGACTGAAGAAACACGGCCGTTTTCACGACAAGCAAGGGTGTGTACACGATAGTTTATTCACTTGTCCAAGAATGAGTTTACTGTTGATGATTCGTGAAGTCGACCGGGGTTCAGAAAGCTTCATTTAAAATCAATTCAATGACAAAGTAATTAGAATCTTTGTAAAGAGCACCTATGGACAAAACTATAGGGACTCTAAATGTACGGAACTGAGAAACGCATGCTGCTTCAGTGATATCAGCACTTTTAACCGTGATTTGGGACTAGACCATGATCGAAATCGACAGGTCAGTTTACCCTTTGGGACTTCCAAAGACTGCCATGAGCACAAATTCAAGGATTTAAGACAAAACTTGATTTGCCTGATTCTCAAAATGTAAACTTATCGATGTAGAAGCGAGGTGCTTCTTATGACTGTGAAACAAAATAGTCGGTCCAAGACTGTCAGGATTACTTGCGCTCTAGGAAACGGTCAACAACTTCTCACCAGATGAGGCATCGTCAACAGTACTTACAATTGCAGAGCCTGTGACACAACAGACAACCCCCCCCCCCCCAACTTTTTTCCCCCTATCCCTTTTCACCGGGTCCTGTGATCTGAGAACTCGTAATGGTAATAGTGTCAGTATCTGGCTGGGCCAGATAGGATCCTTACTTTAAAGAATGGGGCTTTACCTTATTTTCCTCAGTGTTAATTAATCCTTAAATAATACGTGCTTGGCTATGCTGCGAAACACAGAATATGTGATATGTGCGTCTTACACACATCTCTGAGAGAGAAACCGCGGCCAAGTGGGATAGGCATTCAGCGTGAAGATACGAAGTGGGGAATTTTTTTTTTTTTTACGACTAACTTTTAAGTTAACAACAAGTCTAGATATTGTACGCGCTTCACTGAATCTCTTAATTCTACCACCCCTTGACTGCTGAGAGACTAGTACTGGCAGTGGTGTTATGTGCTGGGTGTGTAAAAATAAACTTAATGTCTATAATTACCCAATGTATTACAATGCGTTATACTTAAATGAAATTTGTAAAGGTGTATTGCGTTTGTATGTTAACGTTGTACATGTATTATATGCGAATGGGCTTAGTGTACATGTCATTTACATAATGTATTATATGTATGTATATCAATGTTCACTAAAAAGTATTTTCTTCTAAATCAGCTGTGCTGGTGCTTAACATAAATCGTTTACAGTTGAATAATTATTACTATCTCGTTTACTACAGCGTTTACGTGCAAGAGCAGAATGTGTGGTCGTGTAATTGATTTTTGGTTTTTTTTAGTTAGTGTGTCAAAGTGCAGGGAGGGGGTGGGCAAAGAAAAATTCATACTGAATAAAATCGTATGAGTATGTTTTTGCTTTAATATACTTTATATTTTGTATTTAATTGTCTTGTCACGCGGTGTATATATTTGGACAGTGAAAAGGGGCCGGGAAAGTATCAGGGAGGTAGTTTGTGGCTTGGTGTTGTTCTGCTCAGGCAAGATTGTTTTCTATTTTTCCTTACAGGCTACTTCAAGGATAAAAGGATTTTAATTTGATACAGATGCAGTATCGTATTGTGTGAATAATGAACTGCGAAAGGCTATTGACTTGTCAAGAACTATGTACCCAAAATTGTTACCATTAGTTGTTCACTGTACGTTGGTCTACCTCAAGGGACTTGGTTGGAACTAAAGAATGCAATAGCCAGCGAAGTGAGTTTCTGTGAGGTCATTGATCTTTCAATAAATGAAGGCGACTTGTACGAGAGGGAAAGCAAGACTATTAACGTTATTTTATTTCGATGGCTAAGTGCAAGACTCCTACAAAAGCCAAAATGAACAATGGCGTTTGTCAGTCTCTCATCTTGTCATCGATTTACGGTTATATCTCTAAGGAAGGGGTATTCTCTGAAAGCATTTATGATATGCCAGCTTTTATATTGCTTCTGTCTTGTGCACAACTCTCTACGTCCACGGCGTATTGTCAAAGCTTTATACGATGTACGAGTGTTTGGTGTTGATGTGTAAACCCTACAATTGAAGTATGATTTTTTAAAATCAGCTTGAATAAGATTGCTTCCAACTTTCCACCTATTTCATTATGCTTACAATCAGACTGTTAGAACGACTGGGATAAATGGCTGGTCGGCTTTTTGTCTACTATTGTGTGCAGTTGGTTATGATTGACACTCCATATTTGAACTCTAAAGCACCCCCTTTTTGTTGGAAGAACTTATACAAGGAATTGTTGTATAAATAACAAAGTTGTTCATCATCATAGAAAACTGGCCTCTGTGTCACGAGACATAAGTTTATGTGATTGTCTCAAGATACTTTACTTTTCCGATCCAGCGGCTATCTGAGTTCTAGCCCATCGGCCTGTCGATAAGGCAAAGAATTTATAGCTTTTTATCAGCTGTGTTTTGTCGCTGTTTAGAGCATTTGGGACATCTGGGGGGGTGCAGATAGGTAGGCACTATACAGGTCGTTAAGTGCAGGGCAGGTAAAGAGGTGGTGTGATACTGATATTGTCTCAAGAGAAGAAGCTGATTGGATGCGTGTGCATAAGGTCGCAAAGCTTGGCCTGTTGGGTACTCGAATTGTCTTAGACCGCATTTGGTATTGACGATTATGTCTGTATGTGCAATATTTTGAATTCTCGTCCCATGGATAACCTTATGTGCAATCTCATTGTTTGCTCTGTATATATTATACTGCATCACTGTTTTTAAACGTTCTAATATTATGTCATTGACATTTGAGTCTTCGTCCAAAAATAGAATATTGTTAAACCATCTGAGATGAAACACTCTAATTCTCCTTTTGTTCTTTCCTACTTAGCTTCTTTCTAAACTCAATGATACTATTTTACCTTAGTGGCAAACTGTTGTGAAAATATTCATCGACAAGTACACAAAAGATGTTTAGATATTTGCAATGAATTTGATGTAATATTTACTTAAATTAAGGAAAATGATTCTTTCTTTTGAGTTTATGTTATTAAGCTCTTTTTAATGAGTGAGGTAATTCACTTGGTTTTGGATGCTTGTTTGTATTTATTAGGCCAGAAAAATGAGGAAATATGTTTTTGTGAACTCTATACAAAATATATCTAATGTCCATCTATTTATGGAACTTTAGGCTCATTTCCATGTTAAAGGGAAGGGTTTGATTACATTATTCGTTCTGGCCTACTTTATTTGGAGCTAATCACGTCAAATTTATCAACCTTTTCGAACACGCTGTTTGGTTTTCTTTGTAAAGAACAAGCAATCCAATTCTAAGATATTCATTAAATAAATTTTATGAATACTTTATTAAAATTCCGTCTACTAAGGCTCTAGATTTCAGCATGCCACCTCGTGCTCACCCTTCGTAAATATTATTCATTAGATGATTAAGCGCATGTTTTGTAGAAATGATGATCAATACACCTATCATCTTTGTAAAACGTAATCATCATCGTCATAAAACTGGGGCTCAGAAAAACTTTCATTTAGAAGATACGATTTGCTTAATGTTCAAACCAATAACTATAATGGAGCAGCGAGAGGTGGGAAACTGTTGTTTCTGTTCTTTTCCCCTAACAAGATTTTGGTGTTGTTACTCGCCTGCATTCAAAGCTTAAATTTAAAAACATAATTATTTCTTTCATAATGAACAGAGATAATTGTCTCGTGTGACTATATTACCTATTAATATCTAATTGGCTGTGCATATCTGTGTTCTATATTTTGGGCTTGTACAAATGCATCTATTGTAATCTTATTTTTGCTTTATAATTTTCAGCACAAAAAACTCATCTAACTATGATAAATTATGTCCCTTTCTTTCTTTTAAAAAAAAATTTAGTTTCGAACAAACTTTTATCCTTGTGATCAAATTATGTGCATGTTAAGACGGGTCATTTCTGTTTCTTCCCCATTAACGCGATTGTGTACGTTGATACACGCCACCAAAGAGAGAAGTCTGCACTGGTACATCTCAGCGGCTGTTCTAAATATCTTAAAAGATGACAAAAAGGTGGTGCATTGTGATGAAATCAGGGGCTCGTAAAAATAATGAAATCACAAAAACCAGCTTTTTTTTCCCTCCGGTTTGGCAACATTTTATTGAATTTTATTGGGGCTGCTTTGCACACCACCTTTTGTGTCCATTCAAAAGCACATGTGTACGTGGATTTTACTGAATAGCGTTTATTAAAGGAAAGAAAAATGTTAATTTTCAGTTTCCAAGGACTGTCAAGCTGTGGAAGTCACCAAATTTTGGCGGCCATTATTTTTGCTAACTTTACCTCATAAACTAGGCGACCCTCATCTCCTTCAATCGCAACTATTTTGACTTTTGTTCAGGATAGATGTTTATCTTTTTATTAAAATCAAAAGTGTTTGTTTTGTTTTTTTGAGATACTAATATTTCCATTTGCCCCAAAATTGACGAGCGCCAGATTCCATCGCGCCTTGAAACGACATGGGCATCAGTCGATTACTTTCCTTTGCGAAAATGGCTTTAATCATATTATTCTTTACCTAAGAACTCTCAAATTGATTTGTCTTGTAATAAAACGATAATATTGGTACGTTACGCAGTGAAGTTTGCATTTTGGTACATGTTATTTTCCTTGTTGTTCAATATTTGATTTCATTATATATTTGTAATTATTACCATGCTAGCAAGTAAAATTATTTCCATGCTAAAGCCTTTATAATCG
>NW_004797274.1:1805394-1809646 GCF_000002075.1 Aplysia californica
GGGGGGAGGGTGCGTGTGTTTACCTGAGAAGAATGCTTGTGTGAGAGAGAGTGTGTGCTTGCTGTTTAACAGATTGAGCTATCGCCAAAGCATGAAATAATGTGTACGAAATGGAAAGCAAAGAAAAACAGGAAGAAACATTGAAGGACAATCTATTAGTGATAAGGTCGCGTTTCCACAGTGGCAAACGAAATCTAAGCTTTTTAACCTCTAGAAAAATCCACATTAACAAGAGGGAGTCTCATTGCCAGTTTAAAACTGGCGTGTAACGCTTCTTTTAATATGGCGTAAATTTGGTACGTAAATACCAACAACTTTGATACTTTCTGTAAGGACCAACCCAAGTTGTGTGAAATACGCGTCAACTGAAAAAAAACCGGAGAAAAAAAAACTAAGATTAAGCTTATGTTCTCCACGGGTGAATCGAAAACACTTACTCTACGGACATTCTAAAAGACTAGATTTTACGTGCAGGTGCCGGTGAGTTAAGCATTAACCTTTTGCATACCGAGAAGGGAAACTCAGAGACATGGTCACCGAGGAGCTGCCTGTTTTTAAATAAATGTGAGTGATTTTACATTCACATCGAAACAATTTAGATCATTTAGGAAGCGAGATTTCTCCTTTTCTGATCAGACTAACCCGGGCTGAGTGGGGTACAGGTCATCCTTGTGATCCATGTGCTTGTATCCCACACGAGACCATCATGAAAGAGGGGTTTGAAGGAAAAATGTGGAGCTGGAGACCTCTGACTTAGAGATTGACGTGTAAGGACCTTCTATCCTTTACGATCTCGAGCTGCGGTTGCACATTCTGCTCTATTCATGCCAGTCAATGTTTTTATGTTGCCCATCCATGTTACTTAACTTTGTCTTCCCCTGGCTCTCCTGCCTCATATTTGTCCTTCAAGTACCTCTTTCACGATGGTCTCGTATGAGATACAATGTCCCAGCAGTAAGGCGGAGGTACACAATAGAAATTCTCCTTATACGGGAATAGAACGAATGGCATTGAAGTACCGTTCCGTACGGTTATAATTTTTCTGTTAACCGTTGTCAGCCAATGACTATGTCACGAACATCAGCGAAGGAGGAATGAAAGGGCCCAAATGCTGTTAGAAACATCGCCTACTCATCTGTCTCAGAATCAATAAAGAAATAAATGAGGTTGTTTTTTATCTTCAAAGGTCTAGTTCTTTCGATCATTGAATATGGATGTGGGCATTTAACGGATGGTGGTGAATCAAACCGAGGGAATGGGGTCTATTCTTAGTGATAAAGTACTCGTGAGCTTTAAGCAGAGCACTCGATTTGGTTTGCTTTGATAGAGGTTTTACGACACTTGCAACACATTAGATGAAAATGTGCCGTCATAATTAGAGTTACCGTACGAGAGTAACAAACATAAAAAGGAGCGTAGGAAATCGCTACTCTAGCTTTAAAAAGTTCTATCTGCTCAGTACCTAGTTTTGAGAAATTTGAGTTTCACAATAATATGTCAAGCTTTTTCGAATGCATTTGTTTGAATGAATATCTTGATAGAACAGACAGAGCATTTCTTGATTTCTGATCCCATGGTCTTAGTAACTTAAAAAGGGGAAAAAAGTCAGATAGAACTTTGTAATTTTTAGGTAGCGAAATGACAGCAGTAAAATAGAAGAAGCAAACCACATCAGAGTCCCAATCAACACAGACTCTTTAAAACATACAACACTGCATACTAGTTGGGGGAACTCAACATTTGGTTTAGCCCAGTACATGGAAGCCATGTTCTTACAAGGAACAAAACATGCCATGTTTGGGCATTAGCAGAGCCGATGCATCATCTTTGTTGATTGTTCAACAAGAGAGCAGCATAGTTCGCTGACGCCAAAGCCACCCTTCACCATATGATATCTGTTATATAAGATGTTCATAATCCATCATCATCAGCAGCAGCAACAGTGTCATCATCATCATCATCATCATCATCATCATCATCATCATCATCATCATCATCAACATCATCATCATCATCATCATCATTTTCCGTTCCCTTATCTTGGGCTACCTTCTTGACATTATTCTATAGCTGTCCACCTTTCTGTCCATCATTCTTTGTACATTTTTCCAGGTTCCAAGGGGCCTTCCCCATGATATCTTACTCTATGGATTCCAATCCAATACTTCTTTTGTTACACAGTTGAATGGTGTCCTGAGGGTATGCCCAATCTATCGCCACCACTGTTTCCCCTCTTCATCTCCAAATGGGCTCTATCTTGTTTTCATAATACGTGGCGTCGGTAGTCTAGTACTAGTGATTAGGCTACCGGACTCGTGAGGAACTTGGTTCGAGAATCAAGCCCAGCGTTGTGTCCTTGAGAAAGGCACTATATGCGAATCTTCCTCATTTCAAATCGGTACCCAGCCATAGACAGCGAAAAATTATGACAGTGTGATAGTGTTTTAACGCCAACAAATTGGCTAGCTGTGTGCACTGTACATGTACGCTTTTAAGGAAATTGAGATTGTTTCGGAATGCTTTCAGGTCTGCAGGGCTAATACGAGCTTATTATATAGATTGAATAGCGCATAGAGCTTGCTTTTGAGTGGGAGTTTGCTCTATACAAATGCTATTTATTATTACTATTATTACTTCCTTCTTTGTTATTCTGTCTGTCCATCAGATCGTGAGTACACCGCCAGCTTCATGGGAACATTAATTTCTGCGCCAGTAAGGGATCGAAGAGAGGGGCATTCTGGATGATTCACGTAGAGACCAAGATTAATAAATACATTTACTTCTATGTTTATGACATCAGAAGAGGTAGAGAATTGGCTGCACCGGAAGAAGAGATGATTAACTTCATGGAAGACAGGACTCCCTGGCTAATATCGTTATTCTAGGGTCCATTCGTAAGACACTCGGCCGGGAGATGGGGTAACTTACACTGATGGCTTGATAGTAAGAGAAATCAAGTCGAGCTGAGCGCTCGGTGTTCGGATCGATGGATAGATTATCAAAGAAAAACAAGGGGTGGGGGCGGCTTTTCCTTTGTAGGTCACTAATATGGTCCTGGAAATGAAACTCTTTAACTGCACCAAGCTCAGAATACATGGTAATTCCAGAGATTTGCTGTTCTTTATACTTATGTTCCCTTTGCATATTGTTTACCTAGACCCAATACTTTAAAGATACAGAAACACTCCTGGGGAGGCTTTGTCTATTCTTTGATGTAACTAATGAAACATTCTCAATTTCCTGGAAAGCATACATGTACAGTGCAAGCAGCCACTTTATTGGCGTTAAAACACTAACACACCGTCATAATCTTTCGCTGTCTATGGCTGGGTACCCATTTACACCTGCGTGAATTGAGGAAGATTCATGTATAGTGCCTTTCTCAAGGACACAACGCTGGGCCTGATCCTCGAACCCCCATCCTCGCGATAACAAGTCCGGTAGCCTAACCACTAGACTACTGGCGCCACATATTGTCGAAAAAACAGTCTTGGTTCAACCAAAGATAGTACATAACAAGACGGTCCACTCAGCCAAAAAAGTGTCCGCCGGAAGTTCGCTCTTTGCTTCAGATGGCGCTGCAGTCTGTTGTGAAGCTCTCTTTCGTTTCTCCAGAAGAAGAATAGGAATAGCACCTCCTTGAGTGACCAGATCGACTGCTGTTCATCAGCTGTTCGGGTTCGTTTAGTGCGGAGTTTTAGTTGTTATTTTTATGACCTCTCGCCTTTCATTCTAAAGTCAAATTAAACGAAGAAAACAGTCGCCCTTTCCTCCGGAAGAAATTTTTTTGTCAGCGAAACCATTTTAAAAAGCGTTCTGCGAAATCTGAATTCTTATTTTTTCAAAAACTTGTTAGTTTCACTTTGATTTTTTTAAACACAAGTAGGGTAACTCTGTTCGCAAAGGGTGCGCATTTGTGAAGAGGGCGCCACCGAATTTTGAGGAAACTTTTTTAATTGGCTCAAAGAGAGGAGTAGACCCTCTTGTTATGTAGACTCTTTGGTTCAACCAACAATATTCAGTAATATATATGCAGTGCTGAGAGTTCAATGACCATTGTGTTCCCCTTCTAAATACTGATTTTTTTTGTTCATCCAAGCTGCTATCGGCGGGACAAGTATTGTGTTTCTGATACCGGTAATATGTCTAAAGGAAAGTACTTGGGTCGTTAGGCTACTCTTGCATAGCCTTCTTTATGCTCTCCACAGTAGCAACTTTATTTTGTGCTCCACACATACACAAACACATGGAA